>NW_008331545.1:561523-630133 GCF_000622305.1 Nannospalax galili
ACGTCCCTGTTCAGGATGGAAGAAGCCAGAGTGGTCTGCGTCCCTATTCCGTATTGGCAATTTGGGTAACCTCTTCAGAGGATGGTGTGATAAGAATAGGAAGTAGGAATTGGCTAGGCAGTTAGAGTAAAAAGACCCCAAAGGAAAGTAGCCAGTTTCTTGGCTAAAAGTCAAAATGTCCTTGGGCCTCTTAGCAACCAAAGGCCAAAATGTCAAAAGTATTTGGGTGCTCTTATCTAATCCCTAAAAGAGCTTAGGGTTACCTCTTCAGAGGGGAGAATGTTAGAGTAGCCAAAAGCCCTATAAAAATAAATAAATGTGCTGGGCGTGGTGGCGCACACCTGTAGTCCCAGCACTTGGGAGGCAGAGGCAGGCGGATCTCTGTGAGTTCAAGGCCAGCCTGGTCTACAAAGTGAGTTCCAGGCCGGCTGGGGCTACAGGGAGACCCTGTCTCAAAAAGACCAAAAAAATAAATAAAATAAATAAATAAATGAAAGAAGAAGAAAGAATACTTGAAGTTATCAGAAAAAAGTGATGGGGAGATATGGGAGGAACTGGAGGGGAGTAGGCATGGATTTGATCAAAACACCTTATATGCATGTATGAAATTCTCAATAAATTATTTTCTTTAAAAAAAGATCTAACCGAGCCATGCAAAGTCATCTGTGATCTAAAATCCATGACTAAAATTTGATATTCATCAATGGACCTAAAAACTAGAAAGATGACCAGAAAAAGAAGCTATAAGAACAGACTAGAGAGGCCAACAATGCATCTTCCCAGAGAGTATCTAGCATACAGGACAATATCTGTGAACTTATACCTACTTTCACATACAGTCCTGGAAAAAGATGCATGATGCTACTAGAGCAGGTGTTTAATTAAACATTGGTAAGATACAACCATCTCCCTTTATTCTGATTCCACTCTCACCAAGAAGTACCTCATGATTTGGCTCCTTTCTTAGTCCACCAACAAGAAGAAGAATGGTCTGGCTCATTGGCTGATATGATTCTGGGCATAAATTAATAAGCCAGTGTTCTTCATTCAAATAAAAACTCTGATGAGGTTTGTTAACAGGTGACACTTTGCCAAGTCCCATCTATTAGAGACAGAGAACAGTGAGTTTCTGATACCAGTTGGAGGACCAAAAGGAAGGAAGCAGAAATTCTTCAATGGCAATGGCAGCATGAAGCAGACCTGCAAGGAGGCCGCAGGTGCTCTTCTGCTTCATCACACACTTCCTTTCAGTAGGCAATTACTGTCATTTTCCCCTGGAGAGGGTGAACCCTGACCTGTCAATGACAAGAACCAAACAGAGATGATGTAAAGCCGCCTTCCAGACACAGAAATTCAGACCAACAGATTAAAGCCTAGTACACTGCAAAGAAACTGCCAGAAGAAACTGTCAAGTTGCTCCTGGAGAGCCATGCATGCTACACGGAAGTACTTAAGGACAAGTGTCATAGAATAAAACATAAAAAATGTCCTTTATTGCTGTAAATATCATATTATGCACCAAAGGCCAGGTATAACTGACCAAATAGGATCCCTCAATTCTGCCCCATAAAACCTTAGCTTCTATGGTAGAAAATAGAACAAATGTACATTTGAACTCTACTTAAGAACACGTTTCAAGCTGAGTGTGATGGCTCACATCAGTAATCTCAGTACTAGGGAAGTTTGAGGCTAGCTTGTTATATAATGAGACACTGTCTCAAAAGAGAAGAGGAGGAAGAGGAGGAAGAAAAAGAAGAGGATGTGGTGGCTATAATGCCATTTCAAAGCTGGGTGTGGCAACTTATAACTATTAGAGCTACTATCCAGAAGCCCAAGCAAGAGGATTTTGAGTCTGAGGTCAGCTAGGCTACATAGGAAGACCCTGATGTGTGATGCAAGGGAGCAAGATTGTTTTAAATATGCAGAGACCATCTGCCACAACTTTAAGTTAGACACATTTAGGCTGGGGTCATTGCACAGTGGTAGAGTGCTAGCCTAGTCTCTCAAGGCCCTGAGTTCCATCCCCAACACCACAAAATAAACAAACAAAATGCCTTTGAGGAAGAGAATGTGGGGTAAAAGTATTATCTTTTCTTTGACCCCTGCAAGGTTCATGGTTTTTGCCTCTACAACAGACAAATTAACTGTCATAGTTTTTGTAAATGTGACATAAACACAGACATAGGGAAGAGGGAAATCTCAGCTGAGGAATTTCCTCTATCAGACTAGCCTGTGGGCATGTCTAGGGGCATTTTCTCTCTTTTTTTTTTTCCCTTCCAAAAATGTATTAATTTTTATTTCATGTGTATGACTATTTCGCCTGCATGTATGTAAGTGTACCACTTGTATGCAATGGCCTCTGGAACTGGAGTTACAGGGGGTTGTTAGCTACTGTGTGGGTGCTAGGAACCAAATTCAGGTCCTCTGCAAGGGCAGCCAGTGTTAACTGCTAAACCATCTCTCCAATCCTGGGGCATTTTCTTGATTGCTAGTTGATGTGTGAGAGTCTAGGCAACTATGTGTAGTTCCATCCTTGAGCAGGTAGTCCTAGGCTGTGTAAGAAGGGTGGCTGAGCAAGGCAGGTGAGGAAAGCCAGTACGCAGTGCTCCTCTATGATCTCTGCTTCAGTTTCTGCCTCCAGATTCCTGCCTTAAGCTCCCACCATGGCTTACCCCAATGGTGGACTATAACTTGTAAGCTAAAATAAACCTTTTCTTCCCCAAGTTGGTTTTAGTCAGTGTTTATCATAGCAATAAAAAGCAAACTAGGACAATGTCAAAAGTCTTGTGTGGCATGGAAGCTTTCACAAATGAAGACCCAAGCAGCCAGGGAAATTGTGTTTGGTGACAAATGACAATTGTGTAGAAGTATGGTAGAACAAAAGGGAGATGACCAATAATAGTAAACTGTGGAGGAGCTTAGCAAGGACAGTTGTCCAATCTTCCTGGCCTGCTATAGGGCAGGATCCTCAGGAATGAGGGTCTTACAACCTCCTTTCAGATGAGGTAAGCAGAAAACTCCTTTATAACCAAGCTTCAGGGGAGAAACGCAAGAGGCAGTCAGAACAACCTTCTTGCTTCTGCCATTTTCATCTGGCAAGAGACTATATTTTAAGGTATCATGTTATGAGGCCCAAGAAGAGAAATGACCAGCCTTTAGGCTATAATCATTGAAATTACAGGGGCAATTTCCTATTATGTTCAATTAAATGAAAATAAAAGGTAAATCATGACTCTAGGAGGGTGTCCTAGAGTCACCTAAATTCCCTATTTATTACTAACATCTAAGTTTCCCAAAAACCACAGATTTGTGATTTGTCCTGGTTTTTTTGTTTGGTTTGGTTTTTTGTTGTTGTTGTTTTTTGTTTTGGGGTTTCTTTTGTTTGTTTGTTTTTGTTTTGTTTTTGAGACAGGGTCTCCCTACAGCCTCTGTTGACCCTGATCTCAGAGAGATCTTCCTGCCTCGCCTGCCTCTGCCTCCTGAGTGCTTGAATTAAAGACCTGTGCCACCATGCCCTGCTAGATTTGTCCTTTTAAAACATCTAGAGGGTTAGGGAGATGGCTCATTGGCTAAAGCCCTTACCACATAAGCAGGAAGGCTTGAGTTCAAATCCCCAGAACCCACATAAAGCCAGATGCTAATGTGGAAGGTAAGGACTGACACCTGTGGTTGTCTGCTGACCTCCATGCTCACACATCTGCACTCATTATACATGAACAAACATACATATCATACAACCCAGAGAGAGAGAGAGAGAGAGAGAGAGAGAGAGAGAGAGAGCAAGAGAGAGGGAAAGGGAGAGAGAGAGAGGAGAGAATCAAAAAAGAAATCTCTAGAAGGTAAACTAACCATCAGAAGTTTCATTTCTGGTATTTCTCCCTTAGCACATCAAGTCTTTGGGGACAGGTACAACATCACTGTTATACATCAGAAACTGTACAGCACACAGTGCACTGGCATCTAAAATAGAACACAACTCTAGGAAATCATAAAGAAGATTTCAAAACAAGGCAAAATCTATTACAGCTTTCAATCACAGCAGCCATATCATAACTGTCTAAAATCACTGTTTATGGATAACAATGCAATATTTTAATATATGTAAACATTTATCATCATTTGTGTTGGGAATGTTCAGTCTTCTGGCTATTTTGAAATTCATAATAAAATCAATGTTAACTATAGCAAAAAAAAAAAAAAAAAAGTTCCTCTCCTGGAGTGGCATGCTGCCTGCCTATACAATTGAGTCAAAGTTCCCAGCGGAGGACAGGAACTATGTTTATTCTTTAACAGATACAAACTAAAGCCAGAACACAGGCTTCGCACCCACTCTGTTCTCAATATTTGTTGGCAGATTTAACCAGCCTGTGATGAACACAGATGAGCACTTTCCTCCCAAATCAAACAATTAACCAACATTTACAGAGCCTATAATGAACTGAGAACATTCCTATATAGCCTCACTTGTAAGGAATGCATGAAAACTCGGTCAAATCCAATATGACATCAGACAGTGAGGTGCCTGGGAAGAAAATGCTGCACTTCCTAATATCATCCATGTCCACACCTGAATCAACCTGAGATTCTCAGGCCAGTTATCCCAGGTTCCTAAACTCTCATGTTCTGCACATTCACCAATTCAGAGTCTCCTACCAAACCACCTATCTGATCTCAAAGCAAAATTCTCTGGAGATACTTTCTTTCTTTGATCAAAATAAACCAAGATTAGTAATACAAGTAAAAACTAGAAATTATGGAGCACACATTAGGAAACATTTTCACATGAGAGAAGGGGTGACATCAAAAACATCCTTCATATTAGTAACTTAAGAAGCTGTCTAGGGGCTGGAGAGATGGCTCAGTGGTTAAGAGTACTGGCTGCTCTTGCAGAGGACCCAGGTTCAATTCCCATTACTACACAGAGGCTAACAACTATCCATAACTCCAGTTCCAGGGGGATCCGATGTCATCTTCTGACCTCCATGGGCACTGCATGACACAGGTGCACTTACATGCATGCCAGCAACGCACTCATACACACAAAATAAAAGTAATAATATTTTTAAAAAAGAAGGTTTCTTAACCTCCTTAGTTTTGACTCATATAAGAAATAACCGTATGTTCTGCAGGAGGGCTTGTCTTCTATTAGCAACATTCAGTGTTTATTCAGAGAAAGGAAATGGGTGGCAGCAGTAGGTCTGTAGTAACCTGCAAGATAATTAATATAGAACACAGCAAACAAGAGACAACAAAGCAGGAGAGACCACAACAGAGGTCTGCTAGGGGCACCCTGACTGTTGGGAATTCAAGAGAAACCCTGCATTGCAGAAGTGTCCTGAAAGCCAGAGCTGCATATCTAACAGTCTGAGAAATCCCAAGAGGTTGGAAAAATCTAACTCTTGATGAATGAATAACTGGAAGTCCAGAACTGCCCTCCCCCAACAGAAAATGCCCAAGAAGCAACAGTCCTGGTCCTTGAACTGTAACTATGAACAGCAAGGGAACTTCCCTAGAATTCAGAAACTTCATCTAAGAATGAAGACAACCAGAAAGCAACTGGGACAGTAAAGAATTGGCTTTGGTTTTGTTTAACTTGTATTATTGGAAAATATGGTACCAATCAGCTATAGTCTCTACAATACAAAGGCTGAACCATTAAGTGTTCTTTATTCAAACTATTCCACAAACTGAACCTCTAATTTTATTGCTCCTTATTTTACTGTAAGTTAAATTTGCCTTGAGGAAAAAAAGACTTGAGATTTATGTCATTAAAAACAAAGTAAATTCATGGTCATAGTAATATGATTTTTTTTCTTTTTTTGGCTTTTTGAGACAGGGTTCTCCCTGTAGACCCAGCTGACCTCAATCTCACAAAGATCCGCCTGCCTCTGCCTCCTGAGTGCTGAGATTAAAGGCATGTGCCACCACACTGGACTGAATATGATTTTTTTTTAAGTTTCAGACATGCGATTTGAACTCAAATGTTTAACCAAATTGGGGTTGGAGAGATGGTTCAGTGGCTAAGAGTATTTGCTGCACAAGCATGAGGACCTGAGTTCAAACCCCAGTACTATAGAGGACAGAGATCACTGGGACTTGCTGGCTGCCAGCCTCACTCCATGTTCAGTGTGAGACTGTCTCAGGGAGTAAGGCAGCCAAGTGATAGAGCAGGACACCCTACATCCTCCTCTGGCCTCTGCAGGCATGCATACACCCACTTACACACATGCATACAATGTTTAACAAAGTAAGTGGGAACTCCCTATGAAATCACTTTTAACCTATATTTAAAAACTCTGTAGTGAGAAATGTAAGTTGTTTAGGAAGACTTTCATTAAAATTCTATCCTCCTAAGCCAGTATTTCAAGTTGCTAGAAAATTACTATATACAGTTTGTGTAGAGAAGTTTTCTCATCTTGATAATTACTTGGCAGAAAGGAAATTTCACTTTTGGAAGAAAATAATACTATACTTCCTTCTGTGTACAAAGGACTTTTTCCTATAACCATGAAGAATTTGTTCAGTCCAACTTTTAACGCCTCCTCTGTATAATGTCTTTCTAGGCAACAATGATTCCATGTCTTACTTCCATTGATATATGATCACTGATCAAAATTATGGTGAAAGATGAATTCTAGGAATCCCCAAAGCATCTCAAGGTTCCTTATATACAGCTAATGTTTTCAAATAAACAAGTAATAGGGTTACTCTGGAAGGGAAAACACAATGAATGGCCAGTCCCTCCAAGGTTTTGACTTGTTGTTTAACAATTCTTCTGGTACCAATTACTAATTCCAAAATTTATGGTCAAAGTTTTCTGGTTTGTACATGAAAAGCAGCACATTTATGCAGCAGTATCTGTTCTCCATCAAGCCTTCAGAGGCACTGGCTACAGAAGATTTTGCTTTGGTATTTCAAATATGCAACACAAAGGGATAAGGACAATGACAGAAGAGCCAAAGTCTGAGTGTTCTCTCTTCAGTCCAGGACAAGCTCAGATCTGGAAAACACCAGGGCTATATTCCTGCAATAACCAGCCTGCCTCTGAGGCCAGGGGCTCCCATGCAAAGGTGATGCTCCTGTCCTGCAGAAAACTCTGCTTACTCACTCAGAGGATGTCATTCCCTCACACCTGAGTACTCCCTACAAAACCTTACCTTCACCCTAGCAGCAAGATACTCCTAATTAGAACACAAGGTAACACAATGTAACAGAGATGTTATCATTCTTACCACCACACAGACACTTAGGTCTATGAGAGAAAGCAAGCCTATGCAAACTCCATGCCAGAATCTCCTTCCTTAACCTTATTTTAGTCACACACCTACTTCCTCCAGCAGGCTGGGATCCTTCCCCACCATGTTCTGTATGCTTCCTCATTTCAACATTAATGGATGACTGTGGAGGAGCATGCTGTTATCCATCTATAATTCCTGCACCTCAAAAGAGACTATCATTTTCAAATGAATTTAGTAAATTTAATCTTTGCTAAAAATGCAAAGCCCTAAGCAATAAAGGAACTTGCCCTGGCTCTCTGGGGTCAGCAAATCACAGAAATAGGGCTACAAGATTTTCCAACTGAGGAATGAACACTGGTCCACCACCACCGAGGCTCAGATACCCTAAATTTGGCATGGGATTTTGAACTAAAAGCAAACAGAAGACCTTAGAGAAAAGTTTCTTTGACGGTCTGCCCTCCTTCCCATTTCCCATTCCTCCTCCAAGGCAAGTCACAGATACTAAACTCTTCTTTCCAAAGGTAGATCTCAGAATCTAGAAAAATCTCTTCTCTAAAGCAAACCATAAGATGTGGCATATTACCCTAACTTCCCTTACCTTTCTATGGAGGAGCTGGCCCTAAACATAGTCTATGGTCTACTTTGGTAATTTGTAAAACACATGTTCCAGGGGTTCCTACCCTTCCACAGCTGGAAGGAATGCTATGCAGAGAGTCTAAAAAGAACTTAAACAGATGGGCCTCCCTGAGGCACCCCTCAGTCTGTGGCCATCAGATCAGATCTATTGCCTAATCACAGTTCTGCAGCTCATTTTTAAATGTAAGCATAAAAACAGGCAGTTATGTCTGAATTGGGGGGTTTTTGTTTCTGACTTTGTGACTTAGAGAACTTGGTGCTTCTCTGTTGCCCTATCTTTTGTTACCAGAGCACCAGCCTGACCCCCTAGGGTGAATCTAGAAAGGTAACACATCTTTCCTCTCCTGTACTAGTAAGTGGGATGTTTTCATTCTACACATATCCCTCAGTACCTGCTCTATGCCAACCAATAAGGGACAAAGCCCAAAATACTACAATGGAGGAGGAAGACAATGTTCATAAACATGGCAGGAAGCATAAAAGGTTTATATCTCTGTTTTCTCCATAAGGAGAGAGGTTTAGTGAAGGTTCAGAATAGCTCTGCGGAGGAGAGGAAGAGAAATAAATATAAGACCAAAAAGACAGTTGAAGAGCTCTGATTACCCAGGCCAGGCACCAGACCATGGACTAAATGATGAAAGTGCAATTCCCGCCTCTGATGCTTGGCTCAAGAAAAAACATCCACAGTCTGAGAGGGCTAAGCAGCAATTGGGAGTTCCCAGCTATCAGGACTCAGTAGCATGCTTGTGATCAAGGCTTCACAGGAAGGGAGGGGAGGTCTGGAAGACAAGACAGCCAAAGAGAAACGCAATGGTGTCTCTAAGATCAAGGAACAAATGATGCAGGAACAAGCAAATGAGGAAGTTCAAGAGAATCTGGTTCTTTTAAAGGAATTTTAAATTTTGGATGTGTAATCATTCCAAATGATAAAGGTAGAACTGGGACTTGAACTCAGATCTAACTTGAAAGTTTGGGTACTGAAGAGCTTTCTTCAAAATTCTCTATGAACAAGAAAGAGAGAGGTAGGGAGGTATTCAGGAGCACACAGGGAAGAAGCCTAAAAGAAAAGGTGGTTTTGAAGGGAAATGAAACTACTATATCAGGGAGAGATCCAGTCAAGGAGGTCTGCAGAACACTGACATCAACATGGGGTCCACTGGCCATGAGATCAAAAGTTCAGAAGTCCTAAGGTCTGAATAAGAATCACAGTCTTGAATAAGGTCTTAGGACCTCTCATGCAGGATGGGGCTCAAAGGAATCTTCCCTGGATATCCAAATCCCAATATTCCATAAGGCAGTTAGCTCCCTGCAAACCACTCTCTGAAAGCTGTCATTTTCTCTTTCCTTTCTCCTTCCTGTTAAGTTTTCCACTTGTATCAAGAGGGCTATAATCTCCAACCTACACCAGCCGCCTCCTTAACCTGTGGCAATCAACTCCCTGAATAAAATAGAAGGCATCCCATATCCATAGACAAAGTGAATTGGAGCAAGTCATTTCACTTTTTGCAGACTCAGGGGAAAGGAATGCAGCTTCCTGTTCTGCTGGATTGGATAATTTCAGGTCTCTTCCACCAGCAGGCACTGTAATTTTAAGGAAGAAACTATTTCTTGTTCACTTTACCACTGTAAATCACAGTAGTTGACAAACCATCACCATATAAGAAGGAACCCCTCAGAGGGAGACTGTGGAGTGGGTGATAAGCTTTTAGTATGAAAAGAGAGGAAACCTTGAAGACATTTTTCAAAAAGTGTTAAAAGGGACTCAATCAATCAACACCAGCTAGATGAAGTCTGGTATTAGAAATCTAAAGAAATTAAAATTTTTAAATTACACTGCATTCGGCCTCAAAGTGAAAAAGGTCAGACAACTTCAAAGATGTCCTGTGAAAGGCAGCTATTCATTACAGAAAAATCTCTTGCTTATGTAGCTGACAGATGAATCTTTCACTTAATGCCCCAGAATAAAAGAACGCCAATCCTTCTTCCCTTCTGTTAGTAACTTGCAATGACTAAGAACAAGGTTATAACCTCCCCAGGCCTTAATTTCATTAGGACAGGCGTTCTTAATGCTCACACAGTATTTTGGTTTTGTTCTTTTTTTTTTTTAACCTCCCTCAGGTACTTCTAATGTGCAACCAGCTATGTGTACTACATATGCTGGACTCTGCTCCCAGTACTTTTATATGTGCAGAGACATTTAATCTTCATAATCATCTTCTGGGAGAAGTACTATCAATCTCCACTCTGCAGATGCACAGACAGGCTCATGACTCACCCAGAGTCACAGAGCTGACACAAGGCACAGCCTTGTCACTCATCCAGGCACCCGACTAACTCCAATAATTCGAGACCCTGACCATGTAGTCTCTATTCTATGCCTTCTCTTTTGGAGAAAAATGCAAGGGACCAGCTCCCACGTCCTGATAAACAAGTCAAACACAGAAACACAGGCAGAGTTGTCGAAAATAAAAGTTTGGCTGAGGAATAGTGGGGGGGGGGAGGAGGAGGAGGAGGAGGAGGAGGAGGAGAGAGAAAGAGAAAGAAGAAAAGGAGAAACAGAAGCAGAGACAAAGACAGAGGGGGGGAGGGGGAGGGGGAGGAAAAAACCTGCCTCCACTGAGGTACCTACTGTCCAGTTTCTCAAGTTCTGCTAGACAGGCAACTCAGTTATTTCAAATTAGTGTTATGACCTGGAGGCACTATGCAACAGAATATATACTAGCTGTGGAAGCTCCTGAGTTCACTTGCCCACAGGAGGAGAACCTTGAGAGGCAGGCCAGGTTGCCAACAGAGAGGAATATTTGGGACAGATCTCTGTGAGATCATTATGAGGCAGTGTCTTCAATGCCTAACGTTTACCTCTTATGTTAAAGAGGAGCTCAAAAAGACACTCCCCTTTTCACTGAATTGTACGAAACCTGTTAAACGTGGAACGTGGTAAGGAATAGCCTGGTGCCCTCTATTTCTTTCTTAAAGAAAGTACCAGCTGTCAATATTCCTTTGGATAAGACTGGGGTCTGCTGTTCAATTTCCCAGTTCTCTGCTGGGTTACTATCTGGGAATCCCTTTGGCCACTCTGGCCAACCCCTCAGATGGAGGTATCGCCTGTCTTGCATTGTTGCTTGCTATGTAGCCTTTAGCTATACATATGGTCTCTTATGAAATTATATTGGCCCCTTTATTGACAACTGAATACCGCCAGATGAGGAACAGCTGAACCTCCTAAAACAAAGACCTCTAGATAGGCTGACTAGATTCACCAGAAGGACAAGTAGTGGGGAATGGCTGGGGGTGCCAACAACCCAGCAGACAGTAGCAGGGATATCAGAGTATAAGGGCTCTAGTTGGGGGAGGGAGGTTATGGGAGGGTGCTACCTGGGAAGTGGGTTTATTTAAAAAAAAAATTCTTCAAAGCATAAACATTTTCTCCTTAATAACTAGAAGATGTGAAAAACATTACCATTGAAATCTACCTGATGATTTTATATCCATGCTCAGATGCCAAAGATCTCAGAAAGTAACGGACTATGACTAGTAATAATCAGATATATAGGGATTAGAAACGCATTTGCATCTTAGTGTCAGTTGTATTAAAAATGAATTTATCTGTATGAAACTGTATATTAATGAAATGGAGATCTTTTTCAAAGTTTAAAACCTCATTTAATTTTATGTCTTATAGGGTTTATACGGAGTACAATATTGTATAACTATTAATTCAACTGTAACTGTATTAACTCAACTGTAAACCTAATAATTTACAGCCAATTTTGAAAGAGAAGCATCTTAGCTCTTAGCTCTGTTATTGAATATGTCAATGCTATTGTAATGAAATGCCTCTTCTAATCATTTGATTATGAAATAATTAAAATAATAATAATTAGTAGATGTGAAAAGCATTACCATTGAAATCTACCTGATGACTTTATATCTATGCTCAGATTCCAAGGAGCTCAGAAAGTAACCGACTGTCACTAGCAATAATCAGATATATAGAGATTAGAAATGCATGTGCAAACATCTTAATGTCAATTGCATTGAAAATGAATTTTTATTATGAAATAATTAAAATAATAATAATTAGTAGATGTGAAAAGCATTACCATTGAAATCTACCTGATGACTTTATATCTATGCTCAGATTCCAAGGAGCTCAGAAAGTAACCGACTGTCACTAGCAATAATCAGATATATAGAGATTAGAAATGCATGTGCAAACATCTTAATGTCAATTGCATTGAAAATGAAT
This sequence comes from Nannospalax galili, assembly GCF_000622305.1. NCBI lineage: Eukaryota > Metazoa > Chordata > Mammalia > Rodentia > Spalacidae > Nannospalax > Nannospalax galili. The sequence goes on from NW_008331545.1 coordinate 573,647, forward strand.
TTTTCTGTATGAAACTGTGTATTTTAATAATGAAATGGAGATCTTTTTAAAGGTTAAAACCTCATTTAATTTTATGTCTTATAGGGTTTATACTGAGTAAAATATTGTATAACTGTAACAATTCAACTGTAAACCTAAAAATTTATAGTCAATTTTGAAAAGATGCATCTAAGCTCAGAAAATTGTTATTGAATATGTCAATGCTGTTGTAATGAAATGCTTCTTCTAAATATGTGGTTATTAAATAAATAATAAACTGGAAAAAAAAAGTACCAGCACCTGCACTGCTGCCCCTTCATCTGGCATTTGTAAGGGAAACCATTCTTTCAAGCCAAACTGTGGCCATTTTTTGAGAGCAGTTGTGTCTGCTTGTGAGAGTCCATCATGATCTGGCCTGTGGACTGTTGACATTTCCTCTGAGAAGGAAGGGGCTGGGAGGGTCACTGGACGTAATTCTTCCCTAATTACTTGTGCCGTCCCCTTGTGATCTAGGGGAGGGCCTAATTTGGAGAAAACTAGAAGTGGGGGCTCCATCTTTGTGACCAAGCAGAAGTCCACATCCATGCTGGATGTTGCTAAATCCTTTCCGTGGGAGAGATGTCTACCCCTCCTCCTAAAGTCTAACAACAAAGTACAAGTCCACAATAGTTCACCCTCGGTAAACCAATGAATTTATTGGGCTTACTTACAGAGCATGGATAAGGGGTTACTTACAGGAGCAGTGATGACCCCAAAGCAACCACACTGGAAAGTCTTCACCCAGCATGGATGTGGACTTCTGCTTGGTCACAAAGATGGAGCCCCCATTTCTAGTTTTCTCCAAATTAGGCCCTCCCCTAGATCACAAGGGGACGGCACAAGTAATTAGGGAAGAATTACGTCCAGTGACCCTCCCAGCCCCTTCCTTCTCAGAGGAAATGTCAACAGTCCACAGGCCAGATCATGATGGACTCTCACAAGTAGACACAACTGCTCTCAAAAAATGGCCACAGCTTGGCTTGAAAGATAGTGCCTTACAACAGACATAAACATTTGGTTATAGAAAGCAGTCTTAAGGGGGACTGCCACCAAAGTCTGCCAGAAAGATTCCATGGGCATGTACGATGGCTTTATTTCCTAACTGACTCCAACAGTCCCAAATTGGGAATACCAGAGAGACAGAAGAAAAAGATCAAAGCCAAGTTGTATGCAAAAACAAAGGTCAAACATGGTAAGGTGTCTGATTTTTTTTAATGCTAATAAATCTAGCTATATTGTTAACAAATCTAATCTCAAAAGAAAATGAAAAATATAAAAGGATGCCATTCACAGTGGGGATTTGAAACTTTGGGTGCCATGGGCTATTTCAGCAATCTGAATCCTCTAACTGGAATGATTTTCAATGAGTAGAAAATATGATTACAAAGAAAACTAACTATATTGAAATGCAATATCAAAGGATTTAAAAAGCAACTGGTGTAATGAAATGGCCTTAACAAATAAGACAGCAACAAGTCTGGTAAGTCTGGAAGTTTTTAAAGTAGTGATATAATAAAGTAAAAATGACACTTTAGAAAATTTATAACTTCTATTTGATAAACTCACATGTAATGATATAACAGAGTTCTGTTGTTAGCTTTCATTATGAGAGGTTCACGAACATAAAGTTGTAATTTTTGTCGTTCCATCCATCCAAGTTCATGTTCTGGCCCCATTCAGTCTAACCAATGACCTCAGAGATTACAGATCCAAAAAGATTTGCTAGTAGCTTAGGTGTCTCAAAAGAAAACAGTAGCTCAGCTCTTTCCTAGTCATAGAACCGGTGAAATCCAGAATATTAAACAGTAATTTGCAGATGGGCACGAACGGGACTGGACTAGATCTATTTCTCATCTGTACCACTACTAGCAAATGAGTAGAAGTCTCATGATTAGATTGTGCTTTGTTTTGTTAGTTTTTTAGCCAGGGTCTTACTATTTAGCCATGGCTGGCCTGGAATGTGCTATGAATAGTAGGCTGGCCTTGAACTCACAGAGCTATGTCTGCCTCTGCCTCTCAAGTGCTGGGATTAAAGGCATCATGATTCATTTTGGAGTAGTCTGTAAAAGCTGTTTAACATAAAAGTTCATCACTATCAAGTCATTAACTCATCTGCAATCACCAGGCCTGGCACTGTAGGAGAAAGACCTCCAGAAATTTCCACTGGAAGACAACAACGAAATATGGAAAAGCCAGGGTTCACATGTGGGGGTCAAGTGTATTTTTTTTTCCACATGTACTTTATATACACTGTTGGTTTTACTGTCTTCTTGTTCTGTTTGTTTGTTTGTTGCTTTTTTGAGACAGGAGTAGCCCTGGCTGGCCTGGAACTCTCTGTACAGACCAGGCTGGCCTTAAATTTATAGCATTCCTGTCTCTACTTCCTGAGTGCTGGGATTACAGGAGTGTACTATCACACTGAGATATGTGGCCTGGCAATCATAGGCTTCCAGCTAACTGAACTGTTTCCCAGTGAGGGTGTTCCCCAAGGCTTGCCTCTCCTGCCCCCACTGCCTACTACAGTCAGGCCATTTCCCAGCTGCACACCCTAAATCAGAGGATGCCCATTGAAAGATGAATATAACTTAGAGTCTAAAATACACCGGCTTCACATTGGGCCACTGCCAGTTTCTCAGGGCTCTCGGGTAACCAAGATGGCTTTTGTTTGCACGACTTGGGAGTACAACAGCAGCTGCAGGAGCACAATATTTTTTTCTAGATTATTAAAATTACCTACATCTGGGTTTGGGTCACAATTTCACCTGTGGCAACAGCCAAGCTGCCCAGAAAGATACAATCCTTGTGCTATTCTAGAAATGCTAAGGTGGTGGCTTTGAACTAATAGCAAAAATCGCCCCAACTGAATTTGGATTATGCAGTAATTCTTATGTGTGTGGAGATACCAAACATTATTTTTAGGAGTCCCATAAAATCTCAATCAAGCTTAGAGAGTTTGGGGCTGGGGCTGTAGCTCAGTTGGCAAAGGGCTTACCTAGCATGTGCAAAACCCTGGATTCAACCCCCAGCACTACACAAACCAGGTTTGGTGGCATATGTCTGTAATCCCAGCACAGGCAAATCAGAAGTTCAAGATTATCCTTCAGAGGTTCAAGGTTATCCTTGGCTACAAAGGGAGCCAGCCTGAGAGTCTGTCTCAACACTGAAAAAAAAAATCTATCAAGATCATTCATATATAAACATCAGGGTCCCCCCCCCCGAAAAAAAACAGCAAAAGGTTCAATCAAAGTCCTGAGTAAGTCTACACTGAAACCTTTGATCACTTCCTTCAGCATACATAAGACACATCTTAGATCTAAGGAGTAAGATCAGTGTTGTGACTGAGGAGGAAACCACACACCCACACACATATGTAGAGATCACGCCACGTGTGGGAACTGTGATATTCAGAAGCTAAAGCTTTCAAAATGACAATATTCTACACATACTTCTCATATACATATAGGACAGTTAATTCTCAAATGTTAAGTGTGTGGTCCACATGCCTTCCTTTAAGGAAGGACAGCCCAATTAGAGTTCAGTGGAAAACAGGACATATGTTTCTTGAAGGACTTTGAATTAGGGACCGCTAATGTAAAATTATTCTACATATAATGAAGATGTTGTACAGATGCACTAGGTTTTCATACTCTCAGCAAAACAGTTTCTGGTATAGCAAAATATGTCTATAGCAAAGCTTGGTATAGAGAATAATTTCTTAAATATCCATGCAACAAAGCCTTCTAAGCCAAATCCTTTTTGCCTTCTCAAAAACCTAATGAAGCTCATATTTCAAAGTACTAATAATTCTTTGGAAATCATAAAGCTACATTTCTCTCCCATTTAGACTTCTACTGGGCCTTCTTAGAATGATCTTCATATTGATATTACACAGCTGAACTTTGCAGACAAAACTTTATTTCATAGACCTTACAACAGTCACAGAAAGAGTGCAAACATTCACAGACATCACCTCCCATCCTCACAAAACTGAGGCAGGCGTTATTCTCTTCAGAGACAAACAAGGAAATGAAGACAACCTCAGCAGCCTGCTTCAGGTCACACCTTTGCTCTACCACCTCATTCTTTCCTATTCTGGGGAAAAGTCACATTTGCCTTGTACCACGTGCCTTAGATCCCAAGAAAAATGGCATTCACAAGAAGTCTCAGTACATAGCACGGAGGATAAAGAAAGCATCATCACAAACCACAATGCTGTTCCCATAACGGGCAATAATGTAAGTCAACATCACCAGGTACTCCAAGATGCATTTCTTACTCTTCTGAAAGGGATGCTGAATGCCATGACCCCAAACAGCCAACCACATACCAGTCTAGCCCTGGCTTTCCCTCTGTGTCACAGTCTGGGGAATGATCTGAAAACCTGCTTTGACTGCTGCCTCCATAGAGGCGCCTCACAAGTCTGCCTGCATTATGATCATACTTCATTGCCAACCTGCTGACATCAACCCTGGCAATGCAAACTTGGCATGTCCAAAGCTAAATCCTTCCTCTCCTCCCGACCTCCCAAACCCACTCACCCCGAGGTCCAGGTTCCTGCTCAGAGAATCACCTGGACTCAAAGCCTCTATGTCTTCCCAGCCTGCCTGCTTTTCTGCTGAACAATCCAGACTGCTACTTGCCAGTTCCAGGTCCTCTTCACCCATCCCACCCCTCTCCGGAGGTCTTCCCTTTCCCTCCAAAGCCTTCAGGCTTCTTTCACTAACTTTAGGCTACAGACATGTGTCAGAATCACCTGGCAGTCTTGCTGAGCCTGATTGCTGGGACCCAGCCCTAGGGTGTCTACTTCCGGTGTCTGCAGTACAGCTGAGCTCTTGACTCTAATGATCCCCAGCTTTTAAAGATGATGCTGAGCTCCTTGGGGGTCCACATTCCTCAAAACCATTGCTGTGGGCTCTCCTCATGTCTCTCATGTCACATAAATTTTTCCCAAATCTTTTCATCATGGGGCAACACAGCCCTTACTAAAGCTTAAACTTTAACTCTCTAATAACTACACTTACACAGTAATGTTTGCCACTCACCAAGGGCCTACTGAGAATATCAGGTATTCTACCAGACTGCAGTCAAAACAACCCCACCAACATGCACAGCACTGCGCCCACATTTATAGGACACTTTTGTAGAACAAAGAGATTTAAGTTAATTTCTTAATCACATAAGCACAAATTGGGGTCTTCTCAGGCAAACTTTGTTACCCAATATAATGGGAAAAGAAGAAAGCATGAAGAAAAAAAAAAAAAAAAGAGTATGACCTTCTCAGAAGGGGGTGGGGGTGGGGCTAAAAGAAAATGAATTAGGTTTCATTTTGGTACATCACAAACATGTCCAAATCTATTCTCCCAAGATCAATATAACAGAAGAAAACATCACTGGATTTTTCTTGAATGTACCTGCCTACCCCTGTGTACCCCTTAGGTTTGTAGATCATATCCTATTCTGTTCTAAGAACAGTTTTACTAAGAACTAGTAACAGAAACTAGTTCTATGTATACTGTATTAATAAGGTCTTCATGTAAGAGTCTTTCCTGCTTTTATTGCCTTCACATTCAATCAGCTTGAACAGCAGAAATCTGGGAGGATTTATATTTTCACACGCTACGATTTATAAAGAAGAGGGGCCAATTATCAACTCCCACAAATTTCCCCTGGGCTTCGAGGTACTTTCCCTCATGCCATTTGATTCTCATGAAAACTTTGTGAGGGATGAAAGCATGGTCCAACGATCCTTGTCTCAAGTCACCTTGTTACTACACAGCTACAAGAAGACAGGGTTGGAATCTTGAAGAGGCCACAGGCAACACAAATCACAGTTCCTGGAGTCACATTTTTAGCATCTACCTTACTGTGCTTTTCATTATTATAACAAAATATCCAAGGCCCAATAACTTATAAAGGAAAGAAGTAAATTGAGGTCACAGTTCAGAAAGCTGGAAGGCCTGGATCATATGGCAGCATCTGGGGAGGGTCTCGTGCTAATAACATGGAACAAAACCAAAAGGAGGAGTCAACAAGTGTTTGCTTTATAACAATTCATTTTTATGGTACCTAACCAATCCAATTCCAAGACGGGCATTGACCCCTTTAAATAACCCAGTTATCTCTTGAAGTTCCTATCATTTGTCAACACTGTTGCCTGGGGAACAAGTTTCAACACAAGTTTAAGAGGGGACAAACCACATCCAAACTACAGCTATACAAATTTTGGAAGAAAAAAATATGTACCTTGACAAAAATTTGAGGGAGACTTAGTTCCTAACTCCATGTTAACCTACATGACAGAAGCCTAAAACAGCACTGTGGTGCCATGGAGACAAAGTAAGACAGGGTAGCCAGCTACCAGCTACCTAAGACTTTGGAGTTGAGTGAGGCTGATCAACCCATAAATCCCAACTCCACTGCCCTTTGCTTACCCTATAATCCTGTGCCTATTCTTAGGGTGGTCTCTCTAAATCCTGGATTTCTCATTCATAACAGATATAATCCCAACTTGTCATGAAAATTAGAAATATTAGGCAAGTGCCTAGGAGACTATGTGTAGTCTGAAATGTTACAGAACATGGTCTCAGCTAGCTCTTATCATTATACTGCTTTTGGCCAACCTACTAAAGCCTGTAACAGCTGAATACTGGTAGTGACTGAAATTTTTTTCAGCTGGGCATGTTGGTACATGTAATCTCTGTACACGAGAGGCTAGGCAGGAAGACTGCTGTGAGTTTGAGAACACTGAGCCACATAACAACTATCAGGCCAGCCAGAGCTATACAGCAAGAGCCTGCCTGCCCCTAAGGAAGCCCCCCAAAATACAGAAATAAAATCATACTTTTCCTTTTTTATTTACAATATTGAAAATGACAGTACTTAACAAAAGGAAGCATGGAGCTGAGAAAGAAGGAAGGATGAGTCACAAATTTCTGGCTTCAGTGACAGGCTCTAAAGCAGAGCCAATGACCAAGATGGGTAAAGCTGATAGAAACATGAGGGTGGAGGGATTAGAGTGGGCCAGGAAGCAGGTGATAATTAGTGAGGAAATGAGTTCAGTTTAGATATCCTAGTTAAAAGTACCTATGAGTCATCCAAGGAGAAAGGTCTAAGAGCCTGCGATGGGGATGAACTCAGAGTCTTGGGGCATCGTTAACGTGTGGGTGGTGGCTGAAGCCTCGGAAGCAGGGAAGATTCCCTAAAAGGGCAGAGCAGACTAAAAGAAAACCACCGAGGATGAACTGGCCTCGGGAACCTGAGCAGAGACAGCAGAGCCCAGGAGGAAATGGAAGGGAAAGCAACAGTCATGAATGTGCAAAGGAGCTCAGAGAAGGTTTCAAAGAAGAGTGGTCAGGAGTATCAGGTGCTACAGAAAAGTCATGTCAGGGCCTACAAAGTGACCACAAAGCTCTCCCATCAGGGACCATGTATGACCTCAACAAAAACAGCTTCTGTTGAAACAATGAAAACCAGATGACATGCCATCTGTAAGGTCCCTCCTACACTCTGAAATGCTTTAAGTTCAAAACTGAGGCTCATCATTCCCCCAAACCAACACATAATAAAACCTCAAATATTAATGGGTTGCAAAGTTTTCTTTCAGAGAAAGGGAATTTGCAAAAGACATAGTTTGAAATCATAAAATAGGGCCTGTAAGATTGTTCAGCAGGTAAAGGCACTTGCACCAAGCCTGACAACCTGAGTTTCATTCTTGGAACCCACACAGTAGAAGGAGAGAACCAATTCTACAATTTTTCCTCTGATCTGCATATGTGTGCTGTGGCATGTATATACCCACATATATCTGCACATACACACACACACAAAATTAACTAAAATGTAATTTAAAAAAAACCACAAAATCATTTAACACTGTCTTTGTTACTAAGCTCCTGTCTGCCTCCTAAAGCTGGTCCCAGAGAAGAAGAACTAGCTAATTCTCTGGCTCACAAAAGCTGAGGAGGAAAAATTGATAACTCGTTGAACAAATTTCTAGTCCAACCCTTCTCTAAGTGCAATACACTTCCATGGCTATTTCACTGTGACTGGGGGCATGCTAGCGCAGCAGCAAGGCCCTGCTTCCATCTGCAATATCTTTGGTAGAATTCTACCACAGCACATTTCCACATGGATTTCTAAAGAAGCCAAACTCTTGCTGAATTTAGAAAATTACTCTTCAGTGTTGTTTTTCTCATTCTTTGCACAGTTAAAATCATAGAAAATGTTGTTCCTGTGCAATTTTAAGTTAAAGTTGTAAAACAGTTCAGCTATACATTCTATGGCACAAGGGAATGTCGGCTTGGCAGTACAAAGTGGTTAAACTAGTTAGTGAAGTTCAAAGCAATTCCCCCAAAGATCTGCTCAGGGTAAGAAAGCAGTTTTTGTTTTCAATTGAACTCCCCATACAACTATTTTTCAAGAAGTTAATTATCTCAAATATTAATGTAGCAAAAGGAAGGTCTGAGTATTTGAGAATTAAGTGATGTGTTACCTTAAACTTTACCACATACTGTTTGTAGAAACCACTGAATCTAAGCAGATGTTCCGGCCACTAATCTGATATGTGACTACAAGTCTCACCTAGGGCTGCACTTTTGTTAAGCTTTAAAAAGCAAAAAGGTAGCAGGGACTCAACCTAGCCCAAATTCTAACTCAGCACACCTGGGTTGAATCCCAGAATTCTAATATTTAAACCTTCACAGGAGACTCTAATATGCACTTCCTAAAGATCTGTATTTTGGCAGGTCTTCCAAAACTTGGAGGAGCAATGTGGTCACCGTTCCTGATAGGTAAGCAGGGTGTCACAGGAAAGTGAGTGTGGAAAAAGAAACCCCAGTGGCAAGCCATGCAGGGCTGGGTAGTACAGTACATCACTCAGATATTTAAAGAACACAGAGGTTTGGGGACAGCTTTAACCTTGACCCTCAGACCCTCTGGAGGAGTATTACCAACATCCACAGAAACACATCTGGCCAGAATCTGCAGTGCCCCCAACCAACCATCTGTGCTAGATGTCCTGGAAATGCCTGATTATTGGCCAAGCTCTGCTTACCTAACATAGGCATGGAAACCCATTCTCAGTTTGCTCCCCTTAAAGGAAAAGAAAGGAAGGAGACGTGAGCCTACTTTGTGCTTTGCATTAGATAGCGGGAACAAAGGTGAGTGGATGGGCCAGAGAGATGGTTCAAGTAAGGGCACTTGCCACCAACCTGAGTTCGAGCTCCAGAAACCTCATGATAGAAGGAAAGAACCAGCTCTTCCAAGTTGTTCTCTGACCTCTACATGCATGCCTAAACAAGAGCATGCACATGCACACAGAGTAAATGAAAAAAAGATGTTTTGAAAGATGAGTAGACAAAAAACATTCCCTTCCTTTCATCTCTTTCCTTCCCCTCCCCTTCCTCCCTTCCCACTGTTTTTTTTCCCTTTCCTTTCTTTCTCAGGTAGCCCAGGCTTGCTTTGAACTTGCTATGTAGACAAGGATGACCATGAACTTCTGACTCCTCTGCTCTTACCTCCTGAGTGCTGGGATTACAGGCATGTGCTATTATGTCCAGTTTTATTCAGTGCTGGGGATCAAACTCAAGGCTCTGTACATGTTAGTCAAGCAGTCTACCAACTGTATTCCTGATTCACAAGTGACAATGAGACACTACAGTTCCCCCACCCACCCAAAAAGACCATATACAATATAGGTTTAGAAATTTTCCTGAATTTCCTAAAATCACACATCTAGAAAAGTCTCCTTAAAACCTAGTAGGGGGAGAGATATTAGAAGAAGTAAACAGGACAGTCTGCAGAATGGATAGAAGGCAGGACGTAAGTCAGCATCAACTGACATGACTCCAAAAACTACTCTATGTGGAGTATTTGAGGTAAGGAGGGCTGTAAACATTCCCTTGTTTGCCTCCTAGGAGCCAGAAGGCAGCTTGTAATTAAACCTGACAAAGTTTTCTTGGGGAATTAGGGGCAGGAGAATAGCAATAAAAGAGACAGCCAATCTACCTTTATTAAAAATCTGAAGCCAGGCACAGTGGTGTGTGCCTGTCAACCCTGCTACTCTGGAAGTTGAGGCAGAAAGGTCACTTGAGCCCAGAGGTTTAAGGCCAGCTTAAACAACAAAGGGAGACTCTGTCTCAAAAATAGCTAAGTAGGGGCTGGGGATACAACTCAGTTGGTAAAACACTGCCTATCATGCACAAAGCCCTGGGTTAGAGCCCTAGCACCACATAAACCAGGTATGGTGGTACATACCTATAATTCCAGCATTCCAGAAGCAGAGGCAGAAGGATCAGGAGTTCAAGCTTATCCCCAGCTACACAGTAAGTTCACGACCATCCTGGGATATGTGATTATCTGATCAACTGATTGAGTTCTTTAATAGCAGGACACTGTTTTTTTTTGTGTGTTTTTTTTAAGTCTTGAGTTTCTTTAAAATCCACTTATTTCCCAAGTCCCCCAAATTTTCAGGGTCTGAGGATGAACTCTTCATTAGTTTGTATCCCTGCTCTCACTTACCTCACCTCACCCCAGGCTCCACGTGGCTGCAACAGAGTAGTTGTCTCTCTCACTTGGGGCACCTAGAAAGTTCCTCCAGACAAGCTGACCACAGAAGGCTGGCAATAGAACTAGAAAAGGCAAGCCTAACAGCACACTTACCCTACAGGACAAGAACACACACTTCCTGATACCAGCCCTCATTTCCCTAAAAAACCCCAAAGCAGCAGTGACAGAGAAGAACAGACATCAGCATGTATACATTCCCAAGCCTGGGAAGCACAGGGTGATCAGTGCCTGGAGACTTGGTGCTTTCCTGCTGTGCTCTACAAACTGGCATGTCATCTTACTGAAAGTCCCTGGTCTTCAGCAAAATACTGGAAGGTTATGGTTTACCTCCCTTACCTCATGCTCTCTTAGAATGGGTTTTCATCCCAATTCAACATGAAATGCTCTCAAGGTTTAAGATAACCTTAGGGTGCTGAGTCCTTCTGACATCTTTCTACATGTCTTGCCTCACAAATCCCAGATCTCTGCACGACTCACCCACCATTCCTGAGCGTACCAGGTCTCAGCTTCATTTCTTTGCTTTCCTGCCTCACCCTGAACAGGCTTTCTCCTACTGGGTGTATTAGTCATCCTGCAGGCACAGTCCAAACATTACCTGCAGGCTTTCCCCACCCCCACAGTGCTTCCTCTGCACTGAAGACCCCTGGCTACTGCTTGTGTTATATCTGCCCCATGCTGCCTGGACCTGTCCACCTACCAGTTTCTGGAGGGCTAGTGTGACCTACCACCCCTCTCCTGCTCCTCTCAAATTGAGAGGCAGTTGCTCAAAGCATGCTTCCTCATTGGATTCCAACAGAGGGTTCCCATGACTGACTCAGAGCCTATTTCCTGGGAAATAGTCTTGTTACTACAATACCTGTCCAGGAAAATGTCATTTCCAAGGGTGCTTCCTATACTCACAAACACTGACAGACAGGCTCTAACCCAAGTCACTCTCCTTACAGCAATGCTACCAGGCTTCACCACTGTGATGGCTTGAATGAAAATGTCCCCCATAGGCTCCAAGTATTTGGACATTTTGTCCCCAGATGATGGCGCTGTTTTGGAAGGTTTTAGAAGGTGTGGCTATCCTGGAGGAAGCACATCACTGGGGGTGGGCTTAGAGAATTCTTAAGCCTTGCCAGATTTCCAGTTGCTCTCTTGCTTCCTGTGCCTGTGTGATGATGTGAGAGCTTAGCTTCTGCTGCTCCTGCTCCAGCCACCTCCAGCCACCATGCCTCCCTGCCATGATGGACTGTAATTCCCCTGGAACCATAAGCTCAAATGAACTCTTCCTTCTATAAGTTGCTTTGGTCAGTGTTTCTAGCACAGCAACGAAAAGTGACTAATACAACCACCTATAAGAGTAGGATCATGTGTAATCATGTTTGGGCCAACAAAGCACCTTGGCAGGCACATGGTTTGTGCATGTAGAGGCGGGGTAGATGCCTTTCTTCCCCTTTAAATCTGTTTAATTTGGAGCTAGAAGTCATGCCCTACCCCCTTACCCTTACTTCAAAGATGAGAACAGAGTACAGGAGCTGTTCTCTGGGAGCAAACCAAGTACCAACTGGATGGAGAAGGTCCCGTCTCCACCACTCCTTTCAGAGTCAACTCAGATCTCACTGGTGCAGAACACGAGAGAACCTTCAGGGACCAAGTGGTCACTCCCATATCAAGTATTTAATATTGCCTCAAAAAGGTACGCATTCAAGTGTTCGGGGCAAACCAGGCTGCTCCTACACCAGCATCCTCATCCACTGCAGGGCAGTACCACCTAATGAAGAGCAGCTCTTATACTCGGGAAGCCTAGTATGTACTGCTCCCCTATCACCTGCCTGTTGCAGGGGGTGGGTGGGAGGTGGGAGGATATGTGTCCCGGTGGGACAGTCACCCAGCTGCTGCAGGCCCTTCAGCCAATCCTCCTTCTGCACAGCACACCTCCACAGAAAAGCACACTTCTTATGTGGCCACTATTGGCAGCCAAGTATCAAAGGATGGCAATCGGCTCCCGAACCAGGCCCTCTGTCTGAGAGACCCTCTGCCTGAGGCCCACAGACGTGGATGCCCTTCAAATCAGTCCTGCAGCAGGGTATGTACACTGGACACTTGCTCTCTGGCCTCTGCCCCACCTAAAGCAAACCCGCCTCTAACACAATGCTTCTGGCAGGGCCAGGGAAAACATCCTTTTCTGAATTTGAGCCTACTACAAAGGCAGCACTAGAAATTACAGAGGTCCCAAGGGAGGGCAGCTTCCTGCCAGGAGGACTGTCCCTACAGCCTGTTTTTGTGGTGATGAGATCACAGAGTTCAGATTCTGTATTTGGTCCTACATGGGTTTAAGAGTCTTGTTTGTAATTATGGTAAGGAAAACGAGAGGCCAATGAGCCCAGAGGAACTCTGAGTGGTGTTTGAGAAGTTACTTATAGCTATAGTCAGACAGCCTATTGTACTCAGAAAAAAAAATTGTTATCTTCAATTTTTGTCTCTCAGAACCAATTTTAGATTAGCAAAAATGCATGGAAGTTTTTACTAACCTGTTTTGACACCTCACCATTCAAAAATCTTTTCAGTACACAGGACAGTATTTAAACCCAAGAAAGTTTTTGGTTAAAAAAAAAAAAAAAAGCACTCTATCATAAAAATATCATGTAAAATATAAACTTTGCTAAGATACATCAATATTGAAGGGATTTTTATGGAACCAGGCACACTTTCTATAGAAACAATCTGAGGACTTCAACCACCTTTACTACCATTTATTTTCAGATCTAATTTCCAATTAACTTCTTGTTTGTTTTGGTTGGATTTTTTGGAGGATATTTTTAGTTTGGTTTTTGAGAAGAGTGTCCCTATGTAACCCCAGTTGGCCTGAAACTCACTATGTAGACCAGGCTGGCTTCAAATTTGCAGTGATCCTCTGCCTCCCAAGTGCTGGGATTATAATCATGTTCTACTTTGCCCAGCTTTCCAATTAACTTCTCAAAAGAAAACAAAAGGATGGGCCAGGAGGCGTAAACTTATAACTCCAGCACTTAGGAGGCTAAGGCAGGCCCATTATAAATTCAAGGCCTACCTGGGCTACAGAGTGAGCTCAAGGCTAGCCTGGGAAACTTATCAAGACTCTATCTCAAAATAAAAAGTAAAAAACAGGTCAGTGAGGTGGCTCAGTGGATAAAGAGGCTTGCTGCACACACCTGGGGAACTGAGTCTAATCCCTGGAACCCACATAAAGGTGGATGGATAGAACTGACCCCATAAGTTGACCCTGTGGAACTATGTGGAACCCACATAAAGGTGGATCGACAGAACTGACCTCTACTCGCACCCTGTGGCACGAATGCCCCCCATCCACACAATAATAAATGAATGAATGAATTGTTTAATCAAAAAAAAAAAAAAAAGCAGTGGCAGAGAGTAAAATGCCTGCTTAGCATGTACGAGGCCATAAGTTCATTCCCCAGTACTGCAAAGACTTAATGCTTTTGAGAAGAATTATTAGGGCTTATCTCTTGCTCTACTGCTTACAACTTTCTTTTAAAATGAAGAGACTTCAAAGTTGTTTATCTAATAGAAATAAGTATTCAGAAAAAAAAATCAACACTTTTTTTTTTTTCCTCTCAAGTATTATCCTAAGACTGATATTAGGCCTCCAGACCACAAAACAAAGAGTGCTGTGTATGTTCATGAACCAAAGCATGTCATCACTAGGCCCATGTGACAGTCCCTGGGCTTTGTGGGGTCTGTAGTTCTGAATACCACTGTCTAGAAGTGAGGCTCAGAGAGGTTCAACAACAGAACAAAGGTCATCCAGGCACCACCTGCTGTATCTGAGTTCATGAGGAGGTTCAAGTCACACTCAACTGCAACCAAGAGAAACAGTATTACACAAGTCTAAAACAAAAGAAAACTGTAGTTTCTGTTATGCTTCATTTTGAATGCTGGTACTTAATAGGAAACAGGCTTCAATAACAAGAGAAAGATAGGAAGGAGGAGACTTTTTGTGGGAATTCCTTAGGCATTCAGAGTTTGAGTGGTAAAGGACTTTTTTTTCTTTTTAGGGTGGGGCTCACTATGTTGCCCAGGTTAGTCTCAAACTCCCAGGCTTGGATCCTACTGCCTCAGCCTACCGTGTACCTGGGACAACAGCCAAGTGTCACTATGCCCAGCTGCAAAGGTCATTATTTAGAAATATGATTTCCATCTGAAATTCTGCAAAACTTGTATTTCCTTGAGATAGGCATCTTGTTAGCAACACACAGATGGTTTTCCATCCCAAACACCCATTAGAATTTCCTCAATAGCCTTACCAATTCTCAAGGCTCAAAGAAACTGAGAGACCTCCTTGGGCACAGGGTTAAACACTAGTACTCTGTAAACCGGACCTATTGATTGTCAAATGTAACCAGGATGAGAACTACTACCCTTGATCAATTGCCAGAATATTTATTTAGTCCTTTTAAGGAGGTGGGGTAGGAAATAGTTAACACCTCAGAAAAATTAAAGAGGAGGAAAAACAAATGGACCAGGAAAGAGAAGTGGGAGATGGAGTGAACAGTAACTGACAAGTCATGATCACTGGGGTAGGTGCAAGGAATAGCCTCAAGGAGAAGATAAGACTAGAGGGACTAAGTGAACCCTGCATAGACCTGTCACTAAATTTGGTAGCTGGCAGGCAGGAGACAGCAATCTGTCTGTAAAGAACATTCCTACCTTAAGTGCTTTATGAGGTGAGAAGTGATTATACTCTGATGGTTTTCATGCAGGAGCACTAGCTAAATTGGGGAGAGGGCTGCAGGATCACAGCCCTGAGTTGCTAATTCTGCTCTCACTAAGCAGGTGGTTCCTTAACGCTTAGAGCTACTCTACCTGTCCCTGTCTAACAGAGTAACAGACAGCTGTTCCATTTGGATGCCTCCTTCCCAATTGATGTTTCTCCTTAGTCACCTTTGTCTTTTCATCCATTATCAGTGTTTCTTGCTTGTACCAGAGTGACTTCAACATTCTCAGGTCCCACTACAGCCAATCTTCACAGCTGGAGCTGAAACCCAAGAGTTTGCTGCCTTTAAAAATTTTTTTACTGATTTATCTTTTTGTGTGACAGAATCTCACTATGTAGCCCTAGGCCTAGAACTTGTTATGTAGACCAGGCTGGCCTCAAACTCAGAGATTCACCTGCCTCTGCCTCTAGAATGCTGAGTCTCCATTTTAATCAAACCTGCAACATAGTAATCTGTGAACCATGCACAAACCCCCTTCATTCCTCCTCTGAAATGCGTTCCTCTGATGTGCTGTGAAACTTCTCCCTAACCTCTGCCTTTCCCATCAGAAGTTTCATTAACTCCCACTCCTCCTCAAGTCTTCCACTAACCCATCAGATCACCAATGTAAACTGCATGGCCCTTTACTCAAATACCACTTAGATCTCAGCCCTCCCAGTTCCAAGTTCCTAACTCGAATCACACTGTACTCACATCAGATACAATATTACTATCTCTAACTGAAAGCTTCAGGTCTGCTAATCCTCTTTACCAACTACCTATTGTACTTCTGGATGGCAGGGTCCATGTCATCCCTCAGAATGGCTCATGGGCCTCTGTATAGCCTAGGTTTCCAGAATATAGGACTACAGAATAAGCCTTTGCCTTAGCACTAGGTTCCCTTCTATCCACTGTCTCATTATCTCCAAGAAAGCTTTCATCTTTTTTCCTTTACATAATAAAATTGAATTAGGCAAGGATGAGAGAGAAGATGAGCTATTGATGGAAAACACTTGGGAAGCCTATGAAGACAGCATAAACTGTAAATTGATCTTACCCAGAAGACAGCTAGGAGCCTAAAGATACACAAAAGCATGGAAGTTTTCAGAGGTGCCAGAATCCAGGCTTAAACTAATCACAATTCAGCAGAGAGCTTCCCAACCTCCCCCACCTCCACCCAGCACCTCTTCCCAGACCCTCCATTCAATCAATTCACTCTCCTTTTGGATATAACTCTCACAGGAGGAAGTATTTGGTTTCCCAGGCCACTGTCAATTAAGAGGGTGGGGGACTGTTAGATCAAGGGACTGTCATTACAGCACCGAGAAGTTAGTACTGACAGGAAAGAACTTATAGTTTAAATAGCCTTTCAATTCCCAAAAAGTACCCAAGGACACCCAAATCCCACACTGAAACAGCACAGTGCCGACCTGTAAACCGACCTGGCACCAAGAAAAGAGGCATGTTCTCAAAAACAGGAAGGAGAGTTGAGTCCAACAGCAATATGCTATCTCCACAAGACACCCAGGCCTACCACCTAGGCCATGACAACCCTTCTCAAAGGCAGGACATGCCCCTCAGCACTGTCACTGGGATCTGGAATTTCACCTGGCTATAACCCACATTCACCACTTTTACCCACCTTCTCTTACTTGCAAGTAATACTACTCATCAGATCACAGACTTCCCTAGTGGAGGGACTACAGGTCTGGATGGAAGCCATGCCCCACCTCCTTCTGGAGCATAGCTGAAGCCTGTAGACTCTGCCTGCTCAATTTATTCAGAAGTCCTGGGGCCTCAGGACCTTGGGGAAAACAGCATTTAATGAACATGTTTTAAAATAGACTATCTGTAAAAGTATTAGTTCCCCTGATTTCTTAAGGTTAATAAAACTGGTTGATATTGAATCTGTGATCAATGAGACAAGCATTGATTACCTTGGGATGGACCCTGTGTAAAACATGGACAATCAAGCAATAAATTCAGCACTGTTGCATAAAGGCAAGGGTGGGTTTTCCCTTGCTCTGAAGCAACCTAAACCTCAACTACCTCTGGCCATTCATCTATCTAGTACTGACTATTGGGTGACCCAATGTTTATTTCCTGACAAATAATAGCATTCAAAAGCACTGATTTTTATCTTTAGTAAAGAAAGCATTTTAATAGGCCTAACCTGGTAGTTCTGCAAAATAAGGTTGCATACTCAGTTTGAGGATTTTTTTTTTTTTTTGGTCTAAAGAATTGAAAACTATTAACTACAAGCTAGGTATTGTAGTGCACGCCTACAGTCCCGGTTCTCAAGAATCTGAGGCAGGAGGACAGTGAGTTCTAGGCCAGCCTGGGCTACTAAGAGTCTATCTCAAAACCAAAAAATCCATATTTACTTCCATATTCCCTAAATTAATTCTCAGTCTTGTTCCAAACTTATTAAAAATGTTTCTTACATGCTAATATCCAGTCATTTACAACACAGGCTAAAATGACCTACCAGGGCACTAAGGGCCAAGCAGTCGGGGCTTCCAGGCCTGCTCTGCTGTTTTCGGTATCCACAGCCTTTCCTTCCCTAGAGCTGAAACCTCTTAACCCTAACTCCCACCCATCCCTTGCTGGCTCCATCCAGTGGGCATTTCTAGGAGGGAGATTTAAATAGCTCCTGGCCAAGTTGCTCTTGCTCCTTAACTGGCCCTGACCCTAGGTCTAATAAGGTGGCTTCTTTTCCTGCAATCCACAGACCTAACCCATCTTCTAGTTCAGTTTCAATAAAGAGTCTGGGACCCTCCCTGGATAACCAGTTAAGTCCCTGGGGTCTGAGCCACTGCCCTGCTCCTGGTGCCTCTCCCACTCCCATGCACAGACACCCCCATGCCCACCCCCACCCCAACCCAGACTGACCAGCCAAGCCACTCATCCAAAGACCACTGCATTTCTCTTTTGGCACATGGATTTCCTCCCAGCTGCAGACAGGCCTGCTGTCCCCACCCCTGGGCAGGACATTCCAGGCCCAACACTTGGCACTGGCTAAGAAATGACTCAGATCACAAAGAGCTGAGGGTCCTTTGGGTAGAACATAAATAAGTCACAAGATCTGATCTAGCTATAAAAATCCCTGCAACAAAACAGGAGAAAAATGGCATTATTTCTTTCAGAACCCCATACCCCATGTTGACCCTGGGCAAGCTGAAGCCACCGCGTCTACTATAGTTCTAAGGCGAAAAGTGAAAAATCAGAACCATGGCTGCTGCAGCTGCACCTGGAGGAGCAGCAGAGAAGGCTTCTAATCATCTGTCTCACAGTAAACAGCTACTGGCCACACATGGTGGCCAACGTTCCCAGCACACAGGAGGCTGAAGCAACAAGATTGCCACAAGATTCAGGCCAGCCTCGGCTAGGTAGTGAGTTCCAGGCCAGCCTACACTATACAGTGACACCCTGTCTCAAATAACAAAATAAACAATAAGGAAACCAAAATTTTTTTTAAATCAGCTACTGAAATTATATATTTGTTTCACACCTATAATCCTAGTACTTTGGAGGCTGATGCAGGAGGATTGCCTAGTGGTTCACACCTATAATCCCAGCACTTTGGAGGCTGATGCAGGAGGACTGCCAGAAGTTTAAGGCCAGCTTGAATTGCAAAGAGTCTGTCTCAAAACAAAACAAAAAAATCAAAAAGGAAAAGAAACAAACTAGATAATTCTTTTTGGTCTTTTTGAGAGGTGGCCTGGAACTCACTATGTAGATCATGCTGGCCTTGTGGCTTTGAACTCACAGAGATCTGCCTGTCTGCTGGGATTAAAGATGTGCATCACCACGCCTGGCTTTAGATAGTTCTTTTGCAGAAAATCAAGCCATTTTACAGATCCCTATTATCAAAGCTAAATGTATGTGCAGGCTGATCAATACTCTTGAAAACTCTGACAAGAAAAACCAGCTGCTGGACTGTCTTACTTCAGAATAACATGAAAGACAATAACCATCAAATTCTGGGAAAAGCTTATTTTTGTAATATCTACTACCTATAAAATTGTAGAATTCTCTGCTTAATACCCCTACTTTGTAGAAATATCCCTTCCTCACTTAGTTTTATAACTTTGTTTTTTGTCTTGTTAAAAATCCAGAAAATCTAACTTCTCGATTTTTTCACTCCTGGGAAAAAATACGGAGTCGTTTAAAAACCAAAAGCAGTGTCAACACTTCCTCAATGACACAGCTGCTGTGGGTGGCCAAAAAAGAAGAGAATGTGGGGGAGAATGTCAACTTCCCTGCAACATAATTCCCAAAGTTATTGGGGTCAAAAATAGTAAAGCCTGAATTCAGCAAGACATACTAACTACCTATGACAGATCAAAGTGAATGCACAAACTGTGTGGATGTCTACTGGAGGGAGGCTGTTGAATGACTCTAGGCAGGAGAGGCTCCCTTCTGAGTGATGAATAACACTCAGGTACAAAGCCATTATCCAAAAGAATTGAAATCAGGAAGCCAAAGAGATATCTGCATGCCCATGTTCATTGTAGCAGTACTCACAATAAACATAATGTGGAAGCAACCTAAGTATCCACTGACAAAGAATGGATAATTAAAATGTGGTATGTCTATACAATGAAGTAGTATTCAGTCTTAAAAAGGAAGAAAATTCTGGGATGGAATGTAACTCAGTTGGTGGAGTGCTTACATAGTATGCACTAGGCCCCGAGTTCAATCTCCAGTGCCACATAAATAAAGGAGGTGTGATGATGTATACTTGTAATCCCAGCACTTGGGAGGTGGAGACAGGACTTTGAAGTAAGCTTGGGATACATGAGACGCTGTCTCAAAAAAGGGGAGAAGGGGAAATTCTGATACATGGTATAACATGAATGAACCCTGAGTGCATAATATGTGAAATGAGCCAGTTATAGAAGTTACAGCAGAAACTGAGGCAGAGACCATGGAAGAGTGCTATTTGTTAGCTAGCCTGTGCTCAGCCTGCCCCGTTCGTTCATTCATTCATTCATTCATTCATTCATTTATTTATTTATTTATTTATTTATTTATTTATTATTTTTGAGACAGGGTTTCCTTTTAGCTCCAGCTGGCCTCTGAAGTATTAGGATCAAAGGTGTGTGCTACTCACCCAGACAGCCTGCTTTCTTAAAAAACCCTGGACCACCTGCCCAGGGATAACAACACCCACAGTGGACTGGACCATTCCACATCATTCAACAATCAAGAAAATTCCTTCAGACAAGCCCACAGGCCAGTCTGATACACCAACCAAGGGTCCCTCTTCCCAGGTGTGTCAAGTTGACAATATAAGCCAAACATGACAGCATGATTCCACTTAGATGAGGCACAGGAGGCAAAAAACAAAACAAAACAAAAAAACAAACCTCAAAGAAGCAGAAAATAGTGGTTGCCTAAAGTTAGGGGAGAGAACGTGAAGCTGTTCAATGGGATGAAGGTTTACTCCCTTGGGATGAAAAAGCTCTAGATATTTGCTGGACAATACCATGCTTATACTTAACTTTATGCACTTAAGGTTTGATGTAAGAGTTCATGCTGTATTTGCTTTTTACTTAGTTTTAGGGGTTTTTGGCATGATTTTTTTTTTAATATCAAGAATTAGGCTCAGGAATTCAGATTTGACTACTCAAAAGAAATGAAATCAGGATTCTGAAGAGAGATTAGCACACCCATGTTCCATGCACCTTCTACTGCACCACACTACAGGCCAAAGAAGTACAAGCAGTACAAAGCACAGATAACTAAGGATAGAGTACCGGTGTAAGGAGTGGAGAGAGGACAAGAGGCAGCGGTGTAGCATCAAAAAGAGGGCAACTCAGGCTCAGCCCTGAAGGGTCACATCAAGGCTGTAGTCAACTGCACCCATCTGAATAGAGTCCTGAGTGGGCCCAAGCCAAGAAGTTGTGCTAGTTTGAAAGCTGTGACAACACTCAAAGGCTAGAGTTATGCTGTGATGGAAAACCAACTCCATGCTTCCAGATTATCAGCTAAACACTGAAAGCAAAAATCACAGGAACTGGTAAGAATGGTCCCAGATATTTATAAGCTTAGCTTTTAAAATGCAAGCTTTTTTCAAATTCTCTCTCTCTCTCTCTCTCTCTCTCTCTCTCTCTCTCTCTCCCACACACACACACACACACACACACACACACACACATACACACTCATGCACGCACACACACACATGCGCATGTGCCTTGCAACATGATAAAAAAGTTTTGGCACTGCCTCCTACCAAAGTGATTCTGATGGCAAAATGATCTAAAGGACACCAGATAAATTGTAAAACACTGATAAAGAGAATAAAAATGACAGAGTAAAAGCCATTTATCCAATATTCCTGAAATGTTTAGGCTTGCAGAATAAACAAACCCTTTAGATGATGTATTATAGTTTGGATCTGGAATGTCCCAGTGACCTGTGCATTAAAGGCTTGGTCCTCAGGATGGCACCATCAGAAGGTGGTGGAGCTTTTCCAGGGTGAGGCTGTGTGGTAGATCCTAACTGCTTTGTGTGCATGTCCTTGAGAACTGTGGGATTCAAACCCCTTTTTTTCAGTTTCCTGGTCATAAAGTGAGTAGTTGTATTGCACTCTACACTCCTGCAATGACGTGTTTTCTCATCACAAGTCCACATCTCAGTCTTGGACTAGAACTTCAAAAACTGTGAGCCAAATAAACCTCCTCTTCTTCCTCCTCCTTCTTTCCTCCCTCTTCCTCTCTTCCTCCCTCTTCTTCCTCTTCCTCCCTCTCCATCTTCTTCTCCTTCCTCCTTCCTCTTCCTCTTCTTCCTCCTCCCTCCTCCTCTTCCTCCTCCTCCTTCCTCTTCTTCATCTTTGTCATCGTCATCTTTTTTAAATATATATTTTATTTATTATGTTTATTTTATGTGTATTGTGTATTGCCTACATGTAGATAACTGTACCTGTGTCCTGCAATGCCCTCGGAGGGCAGAAGAGGCTATTGGATCCCCTGGAACTGGAGTTACAGACAGTTGTTAGCTGTCATGTGGGTGCTGGGATTCAAACCTGGGTCTTCTGCAAGAACAGCCAGTGTTCTTAACTGCTGAGTCATCTCTCCAGCCCTTCTTTGTCTTTTTGAAACAGGCTCTCCCCTGTAGCCCCAGCTGGCCTAGAACTCACTATGTAGACCAGGCTGGCCTTGAACTCAGAGATTCATCTGCCTCTGCCTCCCAAATGATGGGATTAAAGGCATGCACCATCACGTCCGGCTCCTCCTTTCTTATTATAAGTTAATTATCTTAGGTATTCTGTTAGAGTGACAGAAGACTAACACATAAAGAAACTTGTGTTAACAGGGGAATCTGCATATGGACCAGGTATTGTATGGATACTAGGAAACTGTTCTTATTTTACTGTGTGCCCATGGGTTGGGGATTCAAACTATCCTCTAGAGATGGATACTATATCTAAGTAAAATTACATAATATATAGGATTTGTTTTAAATTTCTGGGGGAGGGGGGTGTTAATAGGTCAAAGGTTACAACTGCAGTTATGGAGTGAGTCTAGAGATCTAACAACATAAGTATTATTGCTTGAAATATTATATTATATGCTGTTAAATTTCAAGGAGAGTAGATCTTAGGTACTCTTAGCCCAAGATCACATCCTGAGAAATGCATTATTAGTCAATTTCATCACTGTGCAAACACCACAGAGTGTACTAACAGAAACCACCTTACATAGGTTCAGCAAAAGAAGATAAATGGCTCCTGATGGCATAACTCGGCATGCTGTTTTACAGTAAACTTTTTTATAAGTAGGAGGACATTTTTAAAAATATATTAGTTCTTTGAGAGAATTTCATACATGCATACAATGTATTTTGATCATAGTCACACCCTCCTCTTCCCTCCAATTCCTCCCAGGCCCACCTCTACTCCCCTCCAACTTCATGCCTTCTTTTTTTTAATAACCCACCAAGTCTAATTTGTTTTGCCCATATACTCATGGGTGTGGAGAAGAGGACAACATTCTGATATAACACTACAGAGTATCATGTGGTAGACAGGTAAGCTAGTAACAGTTGGTTATTATCAAATACTGTGTACTATGTATAAATGTATGTTATATAATTTTTTTTATCTAACTATACCAGCATCACTGCAAGTGTATGATAATGCACTGTGCTACAAATTTATCACAGCTGTAACAAATAACTAAGCAAACAGACTCTTTCAGCTCTGTTACAGATTTATGGGGCCACCATGGTATATGCAATGTTTTAAACCAAAACATAGTTATATAGAAAGTGAATATGGATCCAAATATCATGCTGCTCACTTCAGATAGATACAATAAAAAAAATTAATTGCTCCAACCCCCCCACACACAAATAAGTCATAGTGATATCAGATTAACAAAATGTTAATAACTGAAGCTGGCCAGTAAGCATGTATATGGAAGTTAATTATATGCCTCATGACTTACAGGTTTTTGATAATTTCTATGATGACTTTTAAAAGCTCTGAACTGCCTGCCCCATTTGGTGTAAATTTTTCTCTAAAACTTGCAACCTGAATTCCAGACACTTTGCTAAAATACAGATCCCTGTACACACAGCTGGACAGTTCCTGTTCACTCTCCAACACCCAATGCCCCAACGCCTTCATTCACTACAAAGAGCTCCAACTCCCACTCAGCCCCATTCTCTCACTCTGAATCTCTTATGACATCATTTTGTATTTACATATAAAACCATCTACCCTCCTAGACCGTGCACAAGGAAGGGACCTTCTTTTGTTTTATTATCACATGCTCAGGATGTGGTATAGAGTATGTCAATGGATAAATATTTGAAAGACAAACAGACCTAATCCGGAGTTATTACAAAAATCCAAGTATTGTCCTGCCAGTGGAAACTAAGAAAGCCTTCTAGGCTATGTGGCCTGAGTCCCAAGCAAATGTCCTTACACAGTCAGCTTGTGAGCTTCTTCTTTCCTTCCATACCTAATTCCTAGCTTGCCATTTCTTATCTATAGAACCTCTCTGAATACACACTTTTACTCAATAACATTCACGTCAAAGACAAAAGGCCCTGGGTATATCCATGGAAGAAAGTTGCATGTGCATGTGTACTAGGCATTGTAGACTGCTCAGGGTCTTTCCTGCCTGCTTCTAAAGTTGTAACTATGCACCAGACATCAAGACTGCAAGGTGACACATAACTGCATATGTCTGTGATATTTACCTGTCCTGCCAGAGTGACAGACCACTAGTGACAGACCAGTGAAGTTCTGGTCATTCCCCTGATAAGTGATGTTACATGCAGAGTCAGTTCCATTCTACCAGCCTTCAAGTCTTCAAGACAGAAGTAGAACAATGTGAACATGTAAAAGTTTTGATCTTTTTCTTTTGGTCTTTTTGAGACAGGGTCTCCCTGTAGCCCCAGCTGGCCTAGAACTTGATACATAGACCAGGCTGGCCTCGAGCTCACAGAGATTCACTGCCTCTGCCTCCCAAGTGTTGGGATTAAAGGTGTGCACCACCATGCCTGGCTTTTACACCTATTTTTAAAGCAACAGAACTCAGTCAGGCCTGCAATCTAGGTGCTCAGGAAGTTGAGGCAAGAGGATATAAAGTTCAAGTCCTGCCTAGGCTACAGAGTGAATCTATGGCTACCCTAGGCAACATGGCAAGAGTCTATCTCAAAATGAAATGTAAAAAGAAGGCTGGATATACATAGCTAGGTGGTAGAGAGTGCTTACCAGCACAAGCAAGGCTATGGGTTCACCCCAGTATTTCAAAAGTTTAAATAAATCAAGTTGCAGAATTCTTCAAGTGTTGAAATGATGGAAGAGACACTGATCTTCCCAGTGCACCTCTTGCAAAGTGGTTGGCTGTCTTGTGTCTCCTCTCCCTTCCTCCTCAAACTTTGACTTAGGGGCCTTTATCACACACTCTAGTTTTCAAATATACACCATCCTATATTGTTTATACTTCTTGCATGTGGAAAATATGGTGAAGCAGAAAAGAGGAACCTCAAAGTCACAGTATCTGGACTCTTGTCCTGGGTTCTTCTATTTTATTCATAAACATAGTCCCTGATTTCTGATAATTTGACTTAGAATGTTTCCACTTCCCCAATGGCGTGAAAGTGAGATACATTTCAGTAGAAACCATACTTGGAGTTAAATTTGGATGCTTTCCCAGGCTCACGCCATGTGTCTGCTCCAAGCAGGGAAGTGGCAGCAACCTGCAGCTCCCTGTCACATGATCATGAGGTCAGCAAGCACTCCATAGCACACTGCTTTGACAATGTTTGGAGTTATTGTGTTTCATTTTTGTAGTCCACTATGTCTACAAAACATCCACCTGTGTGTATAAAGGAGACACTCAAAACTTTATTACAAACTTTGTGTTAGATGATTTGTCCAGCTGTAAGTTAAGGCAGTGTTCTGAGTATGTTTAAGGCAGAGTGGGGCCCAGCATGGTGGTGCATGACTAATCCCAGCACTTCAAGCTCTTGGGAGGTTACAGCAGGATGATCAAGACCCGGGGTAAGCTATGCTGTTCAGTTGGTTAAGCATGTTAAATGCATTCTCAACTTAAAATATTTTCACTATATTACAGGTTCATAGGCTATAATCCCATCAAAAGTCGAGAAGCATTAGAACTGTTTTCAAACTTCATAGCAATATTCAAGTGTGTCAAAGTACCTGAGCTAGAAAAAAGATTTCTGAAGTTTAAGCATTCCTTCTACTTTAACTTCATTTGTATTCTGTTACATTAAATAAAATAAAATGTACTATTTGGGGCTGGCAAGATGGCTCAGTGGGCAAAGGTGCCACTGTGCAAGCCTGACGACCTAAGTTCAATCCCCAAAATCCATGTGAAGGTGAAAGGCCAGAACCAACTCTACAAAGTTGTCCTGTGAGTTCTATATGTACACTGTGGCATATCCACATATCTACATTATGCACACACAATGATAAATTTTTAATATTTTATTATTCTTATTTTATGTGTATGAATGCTTTGCCTGCATGTATGTAAGTGCACCCATGTTGTGCAATGCCCAGGGAGGTCAGAAGAGGGTTTTGGATCTCCCAGAATTGGAGTTACAGTTGGTTGATAGCTGCCATGTGGGTGCTGGGAACCAAATCCAGATCCTCTGCAAGACCAGTCAGTGCTCTTAACTACTGAGCTATTTCTCCAGCCCCAACAATAAAATTTTTTAATTAAAAAAGTTACCATCTTACATTTTAGATGTCTGCATTACATTTCTGAATGAAGTTACTTTTCTGTGATTTACAAATTATGTATAAGGAGGAGGATAACTATTTTCCCTCTTTTTCATTCATTTAGTGTGTGAAAGTGTGTCCATACATGTTTATGACATGGCATGTGTGGAGGTTAAAAGGACAATTTGCAGGAGTCAGTTCTCTCCTTCCACCATGTGGGTCCCAGGGATCAAATTCAGGTCATCAGGCTTGGCAGCACATGTCCCTTTACCCATGACTGAGCGACCCTTCATCCCCATACCACCCACTTTTGGTTTTTTGAGACAGGGTCTAGTAGCCCAGACTGCCCTTGAACTCAGTATATAGCTGAGGCTGGCCTTGTACTCCTGATTCTCCTGCCTCCACCTCCCAAGCGGAGATAACTTTTTAAAAAGAAAAACCTAGATGATTTTTTTCTGAACGAAAAGGGCACGAGCCTTGCCTCCACCCTCCCCACTGCAGAGTTTTGAAAATGACTCCTATCTACCGTAGTGTAGGCCAAAAGCCAAGTTTCAGATGAATATGATGATTATTATACCATCCATGTGAAAACTGCTTCTCTTAGGTAGGAATTATCCTTTTAGTCTCACTTAAAATATTACTTGCAGGATGATCAGATGGTTAGTGTAGGGTCCTGCACTAATGAGGTAAGGGCTTGGTCCTCTCTTAACCACAGCAAACTCCAAATCCCAAGCAACTTGCAAAGGAATAACACATAATCGAAATCCACATAGTGCTTGTCTTGGCCTTAGCCAAAACCGGGAAGCAGCTTCACACTAATGCCAACAGAGTGCTATGGTTTGAATGTGTGTCTCTCAAATTTGTATGATACAAGAATATCTCACGATAGCACAAGAATCCCCCTATGCCACAGTTTCAATTTTCCTTGGTTAACTTACAATCCCAGAAATAATTCATAGGTCTTAATTGTTTTGGTGGTTTTTTGTTTGTTTGTTTGCTTGTTTGTTTTTGAGACAAAGTCTCATGTAGTCAGGTTGGCCTCACCTCATTATGTAGCCAAGAATGATTTTGAACTTCTGATCTTTCTGCTTCCACCTCCCAAGTGCTGGGTTCACAGGTGCATGCCACCATGCCCAGTTTAGGCAATGCTAAGGACTCAACCCTGTGCATTCTACCAACTTAGCTACATCCCCAGCCTTGTCACAGTTTTAAATGACATGCAGTTTGGAATGGTGTGACAAGGCCACTCACTGCCCTTCTGCCCTTCCCAGTATGTGAATAATTCCCATCCAGCATATCTCCACTATACATGCTATCTACCTATCAGTCTCAAGAGCAGTCTCAGTTGATCAACCACGGTGCTACTACTATATTGTTATGATTCTTCTATTTCTTTATTGTTAATCTCTTACTATGCTTAATTTATCAATTAAACTTGGGTGCTATATGTATGCATGTATAGGAAAAAAAACAGTGTGTGTATGTGTGTGTGTGCATGTGTATATGTGGTTCAGTACAAGCCAATGTTTCAGGCATCAACTTCTGAGTCTTGGAATGTAGTCAGAGGTTACACATGAATAAGCTACTCGTGAAATTGTAGGACTAGGGGCTGGAGAGATGGCTCAGCAGTTAAGAGCAATGATTGCTCTTGAAGAGGACCTGGGTTCAGTTCTCAGCACCCACACGGCAGCTAACAACCATCCATAACTCCAGTTCCAGGGGATCCAATGCCATCTTCTGGCCTCTGTAGGCCCTACACACATGTGGTGCACCTACACACATGCAGGCAAAACACTCATATACTTTAAAAATGAATAAATAAATAGAAAATGTGAGGGCCCTGAGGGTAAGGGATGCTACTATATTAAAAGATGAACCTGTTAGAAAGTGATTAAGCCATGAGAGCTGATTTCGTGTGTTACTGAAGAGTTGAAGGGGATGTCCTAATGTCCTTTTTGCCTTTCCAGTTTCTAACACCTGAAAATACAGCAACAAGATACCATCTTAATATCAGAAAGTATCCCTCATCAGACATAGATACAGGGTCTGAAGCTACCCAATTTGGGATTTCTGAGCCTCCAGAACTGTAAGGAATACATTTTTGTTCTTAAAAATTACATAGTTTTCCATTATTTTGTATGACAGCATGAATGGACTAAGATAAAACCCATCTGAAATCCCTTGTTAATGATCATTGGCTCAGAAACTGTTGGCATGAGTGATAACATATTATCACACTTAAAGCGACAAAGCCTGTCTTTCACAGACAATGGAAATATAAATGCAGAAGCACTGTAGTATCTAAAAAGACCACTGAACCAAAGGCCAGAGAGAAGACAGAAGACTGACTACATACTCAATAGATGTATATGGTTCAATGAGTTCTGGCTTCTAGACAACATTTGAATAACCTTGGACTAGCCTTTAAACTGATTGGCCCTGAATAGTATCATATGCAAAGTCAATAAATTGAATTAGACATGTTCAAATCCTTCCCATTCTAGAACTCAGTATAAATTCACAAATTTTTGACTCCACAATAAAAGAAATAAAGCATGTAAAACCCTCCCATGGTGGTTGGCGTGGAGTAAGCATGCCATGAACACTGGAAGCTGGTATTATAATAAGGACGCTTAGGTTTGTATGTGTTAGACACTGTATACATTTGAGTTTCTTTGGTGAGGCTTTTTCTAAAAGAGGGGGAGAAAAAACACTTTAAAGTCTTATTTTAATCAGCATTGTTAAATCAAAGGGGCCCAAAATGAAACAATAAATTATGAAGCTCTACATGAAAGGGATATGAGCCTCACAAAATTGACTGGCTTTGTTTTGTTTTAAATTAGACTTTCAGTGAACTCTTGGCAGCGCTTGGGAAGAAATTGTGATTGCTGCTGTAAAGAATCATCGCTCAACGAATTTACTAAAAATTGCTATATGAAAGTTGCAGCTGGGGCAGCAAAGAGCAGCAGGGCCCTGTCCACCGGTCCAAACAATGGCAAGTGAGGAGTGTCCCAAGGGGTGCAAACTGTCTAGAGTTCTGGATGAGGAAAATGTTATCTGAAAACTCCAGAGCAGAAGTCTCAAACAAGTGGTCCCCAGATACACTGTCTGGCCAGCATGCTTTGTTTTGTCTTAGGCTCAATCTTATCCATGCTTAGCAATGACTAGGTCACAAGCAAAAAAGGGTTTTTAACTTTTCTTGAAATGGTGCAAGAGCCAGCAGCACTGTCCTGCATTAGAGCCAAGGATCAGAAACCTCTCACCCTAGGCTCACTCCAGGGCTGGTCTGGCTGGCTCCCCATGGCCCAGCTCACTGCTCCTAAGCACAGCAGGAGCTCTTAGAATGGCAGGCTTTGGAGCTAGAATCCCACACTACACATCTGAGCCATGTCATTATCTTAAGGAAATAGTTCATCTCTTGAGCCTCAGTTTCCTGTATGCAAAACTACAGTATTCATAACAGTATCTGCCTCCCAGGGTTGGTGAGAAGATAAATGTGTTATTACCTGCAAAGTGCTTGGAGCTGAGCCTGACACACAGTAACTGCTCCATAAATATTAGATGCTGCTGCCTTCTGGCCCCGAAGGCATAGGGGTTTCGAATTTCTGTCTCAGAACTTTAATATTCTACAGTTATCTGCCAAATTATTTTATGATTAAAAAAGAAACTGCCTATGGTGAAAACTTTACAGATATAACTTAAGGATAACTAGAGTTGCCAGATACAAAAGGACAAATACATGATTCCACCGTCTGAGGTACCTAGAGTCAGCAAATCCAGAGACAGAAAGTACAATGGAGGTTACAGGGACTGGGGGAAAGGTAATGAGGAACTATTGTTTAAAGCATACAGAATTTCCCTTTGAACAAAAAATTCTAGCAACAGTGGGTGGTGGTGGTTATAAAAACATGACTATATTTAATGGCCTCAAATAACACACTTTAAAAGTATTAAAACACAAATTTCATGTTTTATAGATTTTACTATAATTCTTTTTAGTATATAGCCCTGAGATTCCAAGCATACAACACACCACACCCCATCTTTCTTTCTTTTTAGACAGGGTCTCACCATGTAGCTCAGGAGGCTGGCCTCCAACTCACAGAGTTCCACGTGCCTCTGCCTCCTGAGTGCTAGGATTAAAGGTGTATACCACCACGCCCACCCAGCCCATAATTTTTTAAAAAAATAATTACTCTAGTCTACTAATTTTGAGCTGCTGCTGTTTGCTGAAATTAAGGCGTTATTGATTCCTAAGACACTCAAATGCCTATACATTTATGTCCTCAAAAGCCACTTGCTGCATATCCCATGATAGTCTGAGGAAAACAGTGGTAACTATTTTTGAGCTGTGCTCAAAACAGAAGACTTTCCTTTGGACCTGGAGGTGTCACAGGAAGGTGTCTGTGGCACACATGAGGCACCTGTCTGCAAGAGCTGGATGGATCTTCCTTCACTGTAAGGCATTCTAGACTCCTCATTCTCTCTTTTCTCTCAACAGACATACAAAATGGAGGGCTTCCTGCCAGGCACCATGTAACTGGCTGCCTTTGAACTGTGATATACAGGGCAACCCAGACATGAGGTTTTGCTCCATGCTTATTCTTTAATGATATTCAAAATACACATACATACTAAAAGAGGTGGTATAAACACAAGGGACTGTCCCAAATCATGTAAATCAGGGAAGTTCTTTTTTGCTTTAGATGGGGTCTGATTATACAGTTCAGGCTGGCTTGGAAACTGTGATCCTCCTGTCTCAACCTCCCAATACAGGTAGTGTG
The DNA here is from genome assembly GCF_000622305.1 of Nannospalax galili. Lineage (NCBI taxonomy): Eukaryota > Metazoa > Chordata > Mammalia > Rodentia > Spalacidae > Nannospalax > Nannospalax galili. Next base: position 604,963 of record NW_008331545.1, read on the forward strand.
CCATCACGGCAAGCTTGCCAGGGTCCTTATATACATTTCAACATGCTGTCACTTTCTAAGGTATTTTATCACTCAGTTAAAAAAATGAGCATGTCAAATAAGAATAAACAAAATTACTTTGAAAACTGGACTTAACCCAACAAGCACACATAAAACAGTTATAGTCATATGTATTCACAATCTTCCAATTTGGAATCACTATAAACATTTCTTTTTTTAAAAAAAAAAGATTTATTATTTATGTGTATATGTTTATGTGTACCATGTGCATGCAGGTGCCCACAGAGGCCCAAAGAAGCTTTACATCTCCTGGACTGGGTGATGATTGTGAACCACCTGATATGGGAGCTGGGAACCAAACCTGGGGTCATCTGCAGTAGGAATTCTGAACGGCTGAACCTTCTCTCCACACCTCCATTTCCTTTATTTTTTCAAAGTCAGGGTCTCACTGTATAGTACTGCTGGCCTGAAACTTGCTATGTAAGACTGGCCTCAGACTCAGAGATTGCCTGCCCCTGCCTCCCAAGTGCTGAGATTAAAGGCATGAGCCACCAAGCCTGGCTCAAAATATTTATTTCTTAATACTGACAAGGAGACCCATTCCCCATGATTTTATAATCTTAAGTCTGGCTACTAGCTCCAAGGACAACTTCTCTACACACAGGAATTTCTTAAATAAACTGGTGCCTCTTGGACACCAACATTGTTTGGCATAAAAGATCCTTTTAAATACTAGTAAAAATGAAATGATATATCTTTTATCTTCTAAATATGATGTAGTAAGTGCCTACCCATCTTGGTGAAACCCACCTACACCTTGATTCTAGAGCTGCCTGATTTGAAACACCAAGATCACACGCGGTTTTCTTATAGGTATGTCCTATAAGAAAAAAAATCTCGGGCTGGAGAGATGGGTCAGCGGTTACTGGTTGTTCTTGCAGAAGACCTGGGTTCGAATCCCAGCACCCACATGGCAGCTAACAACTGTCCATAACTCCAGTTCTAGGGGATCTGACAGCCTCTTTTGTCCTCCACGGGCATTGCACAATATGGGTGCACTTACCTACACGCAGGCAATACACACACATACATAAAATAAAATTTTTTAAAAAAAGAAAAAAAATCTTCAGTCCTCATTTTCCCCTGTGAGGGCATAAAAAACAGACAAAAAGAAAAAAAGATCACAGGTAAAGTATACAAGTTATCCTCTTTAAAACGAATGTGTGCATCAAATGACAAATATTTTTATACTCCAAGGATCAAACAGGAAAAAGACAAATGTTTTTAAAATTCACTGAAAAACAGCCTCTAGCAAAATTACTGCCATCTAAGAAATGATTTTTATCTACAAGCCAGCATGGAGAAAACTAAAGCATGAAGGCTGTAGCCAGGCATGGTGGCACATGCCTTTAATCTCAGCACTTGGGAGGCAGAAGCAGGCAGATCTCTCTGAGTTCAAGGCCAGCCTGGTCTACACAGTGAGTTCCCGGTCAGCTGGAGCTATAGGGAGATCCTGCCTCAAAAAGACCGAAAAATAAATAATAAAAAAGTAATGAAGACTATTTCTTTGAGGACAAAAATCTGGCCTTCCTCCTCAAGCTGCAAATATTAACCAAATATTTACTAAATAAGTTTATGATATACTGAATTAGATAGAAGAAGACTATGGGTCCAGATCTCTGCTGCTGGGGGTTGGTATGTCCTTCTCCCTACAAACTCATGCTGAAGTTCTAAAACGTCACATCTCAGAATATGACCTCATTCAGAGACAGAGTATTTATGCAGAGTGTAATCAAGAAGGTCATTAGAACAGGTCCTAGTCAAGTGTGCAAGTATTTCTATAAAAGGGGGAAATATGGGCACAGAGATGGGTATAGAAGGAAGAAACAAGATGGTAATCTAGAAGTCTGAGGCAGAGGCTTGGAATAGATCCTTCTCTCACAGGGCCTCAGAGGGAAACACCTCTGCCCACACCTTGATCTTGGACTTCTACCCTTCACAACTCAAAGACAATAAACTCTGGGAGAAGGCACCCAGTTTGGAACACTTAGCTGTAGCTGCATGCTTGAGACCCTGAGATTTAGTTCCAGCAGGCAACTGTACATGACTGTACTAATATACACTTACTTATCATAGAGTCTAAGAAACCCAGTCATCAGGTGCCTCACCTAGCAACAGGGCATTAAGACTATGTGCATGGGGCACTCCAGACCCACAAACACCAATGCAGCTGGTAAACATGGTTTTGGTCACAGTAGGACTACAGGAGAAATCGCAAACTCTATCTGTGCTTTCCTGAGATCTTACCACCTCACTGGCATTGGACACACAGCAGTGTTCTGCAAATTCACCACAGTGCTATAAACCATAGGAAAGTATGGACAAAAGAAAAGTACCAAATACTTCACTTATCAGTCAACAATAACAGCAACAAAAAGCTAAACCAATTTTTAAGATACGATTTTTTTTTTCAAGATAAATGGCAAGTCTAAGAAGTTTGGACCCATCAAGAGGGGTTATCCTATGTCTCTCTCCCTCTCAGGACACAATTTTATTGCAGGAAGATGATGTAACTGTCCTGCTTTATCCACTAAACACAATACAGTATGCCTTCAGTATGTCAGCCTGCTTCATCTCCCAAAATACATAATTGATTTTCAACATTTTATGCTCCAGTTACCACTCTAAAGCAGATTGGGACAAGTTCATATTTCAATTTCCTTCCTTTAAAGGACAAAAGGAGTGATTCCAACAATTAATGAATTGTCTTCAATTTTTTTTTAGAATATCATTACTCACTATGTATTCCTCACGTATCATGCATTAAAAATGTATAAAATCTGGCTTTAAAAAATAGAGCTACATATACCATGAGAAATCAACAAGATCAGAGGAACAGATCTTTATTTAGACACAGAGTAGCCACTGACATTCCCCATAGAAATGGAATTAGGACCAATGTCAAATAAAAATTAAAAGTTTAAACTTATCTTAAAAAAAAAAAAAACTAGAGCTATATATTTAGGTCATTTTATTTTTAACCACAGTCTCCTAAATGACCTGAATATCCCAACATCCATTCTAAGTGACAAGTTTTGTAATTCTTATGAATAATTTAATTGGGCAAATTTGCTTTACTTGCTGCTGAATAAAAATGTTGCTTTGGAAATTGACAAACCAGTCCTTAACAAAATTTTCAGTCTGAATGTTTTCCTTTCTTACTAGGAAAATCATGAGGGAAGCACAAATGTAAAACTGGGTCTTTGGCACGGCAGAGACATCAATGACCATCATGGAAAGGGGAAGTTTACATAAAGTTTTCAATCTATTCATCTTCACCCCCACCAAACTGGAAATATTAAGGTATTTTAATGTTCCAAAAGCATGTGTTTACATTCGGGTACAGGGACACATTACTATCAGCACAAGCTCATACAATGACTTTGGGGAGGAGGCATGCTGGAGATCAAACCCGGGGCCTCATATATGCTATGCAAGCATGCTACCACAGCTGCATCCTGAACCCCAGTAACTTTCTTAGAATACTCAATATTTTAATTTGACAGCTGGTAAATTTGACAGCTAAATATTTTAATATATTTTAATTTGATAGCTGGTAAACTGAACCCCTCTACCTCACCATCTGGGCCTCTCTTGTGAGCTCCCATTTCTAGTAGCCTCAGTAACTTATTAATCCATGAAGCTTGGGAACAAAAACTAGAGGTGGGATGGGGTGTGGGAGGGAAAAACCTGTCCCTCCTTGGGTGTCACGCTCTCTTCTGAAGCCCACACACTGGGAAGTCCTGGTCCAGCCCCTGGCTATATAAGAGTGGCCTCCCCATGAAGGCATAGGGATAGTCTAACACTATTAGGAAGCCCACTCCTGCTACATACAATGATCTACACATCCTCCAAAAGCTCCTGTGTAGTAACTCTAATTCCCAAATTCCTATATTAATGCCATCGGGAAAAGTGGTCTCTGGGAACTAATTAGGATTAGATGAGGTAATGAAGGTGGAGACCTCATGATGGCATTTGAGGGATCTTTATAAAAAAAGGAAGAGAGGGCCAGGTGTGGTGGCACACACCTTTGATCCCAGCAGTCAAGAGGCAGAGGCAGGAGGATCTCTGTGAGTTCAAGGCCAGCCTGGTCTACATAGTGAGTTCCAGGACAGCTGGGGCTACAGGGAAACCCTGTCTCAAAAAAACCAAAAAAAAAAAAAAAAAAAAAAAAGAGAGAGAGAGACCCAAACTGGCAAACTTATCCTGTCTAGCCATAACATACCCTTTCCTATGTCTTTTTTTAAATTTTTATTTTCACTTACATGCATGTATGTATGTGTGTCCACTTATCTAAATGTGCATCATTATCTGTTTAGTGCCTGAGGGGGTCACAAGAGAGTGTTAGATCCTCTGGAACTGGAGTTATAAGTAGTTGTGAGCCACCAGATGTGGGTACTGGGAACAGAATCTGGGTCCTCTGCAAGAGACGCAGCCATCTCTCCAGCCCCAGTCTTTGCTATGCTATAATGCTGCAAAAAGGCCCTCAGCAAATCCCAAGCAGATTGGTGCCATGCTCTTGACTACCAGCCTCCGGGAACTGTGAGCCAAATGAACTTCTTTATAAATGTCTTGAGCATTTTGTTATCACAACAGAAAACCAACTGAGAGAACATTATTTAAAAAATCACCCCCCACACAACATACACAAATTTAAGGTACATTCTTCAACTGTAGTTCTATGCATTTTTTAAAAGTACAATTTGAATTCTGTATGCTTTCTTTCCCCTTATATCTCAGAACTGGTTCAAAACTCAAACAGAAATCTGGAGTATCATTTATTGTCCGTATATCATCAAAAAAAAAGTATTTCAAGAGGCAGTATTTGCTATCTTGCAATCTTTTTTAAAAATTTATTATTTCTTAAAATATTTTATTATTCTTATTTTTTTATGTATATGAGCGTGTTGCCTGCATTTATGTATGACTGTGTCATGCAATGCCCATGGAGTTCAGAAGAGGGCATCAGATCTCCTGCAACTGGAGTTACAGATGGTTGTTAGCCACCACGTAAGTGCTGGGAACCAAACCCAGGTTCTCTACTACAGCAGCCAGCGCTCTTAACCACTGAGCCATCTCTCCAGCCACTCAATCTTGCAATATTTAAAAAGTTGACTTTAGGGGCTGGAGAGATGGCTCAGTGATTAGCACTGACTGCTCTTGCAGAGGACCTGGGTTCAATTCCCAGCACCCACATGGTGGCTACGAACCGTCCTTAACTCCAGTTCCAGGGAAATCTGAAGCCCTCTTCTAACCTCCAAGGCATAGTACAACATGGGTACACTCACATACATGCAGGCAATACACTCACACACATAAAAATAATAAACTATATTTTTAAAAAGTTGACTTTAGGTTCTTAATGTATCTCAGTGTTAGAATGCTTATGCAGCATGCTCAAGACCTTGGTTTCATCCCCAACACTGTAATAAATAAATAAATAAATAAATAATAAATAAATAAACAAATAAATGAATGAATGTAAGTAAATAAATTTTATGTTTATGTTACTTTAATTTTTTATTTATTTGCTTTTCTTTTATGTGTATAAGTGCTTTGCCTGCATTTGTATGAGTGTACCACATGCATTATAATGCCTGCAGAGGACAGAAGAAGGTGTTGGGGCCCCTGGAACTAGAGTTACAGATAGTTGTTAGCTGCCATGTGGGTGCTAGAAACTGAACCTAGGTCCTCTACAAGAACAGTCATCACTCTTAACCACTGAGCCAGCTCTCCAGCCCCTATGTTACTTTTAAAAATCTCATTCAAAACTTATAAGGAATCACTGATACTCTCTATGTACCGCACTCAGCTACTTATTAGTGGCAGCCAATAGGGGCAAGTGAAATAAGGATTAGCAGAACTACTGCACATAAAGCAGCTGGAACACACAGAGAGGGCAGCTAAATAAAGGAGGCAGTGCTAAATAAATGTCCTCTCCATCCTCATCTACTAAGGATGGATACATCCATTCAGAACCAGCAGGGTAAGTTTTAGATTATTCCAGTAAGCCTTTCTTTCATTTCTGGGTGGGAAAATTGCAACCCAGTATGAACAAATGATCTTTCAAGCATCATGCACAAAAAAATTTTAAGCCCTCATTTCTATAAGTATACAGCTCTGAATGATATCCCCTTTCCACATCCTTGAAATAGAAATTGGCAGATTATAATCTATAAACTGAAGTCACACATTAGTATGAAGTCCTTCTTACTGTACACACAATGGTGAGGCTAGGCCCCTGATGGACTCTCGGGCCTCCCTATCAAAGGAGGCTGGGCAAGCTTGCACTCTCCTACCAAGAATCAGCATAACTTTTCCCTGACTCGCCCTTTCAGTAAGGCCTCTTCTCTCAAGGATACCCAGGAATCCCAAATCCTAATTTTATTAGTTACTACCTCTGTCACTTCTAAGATTTGTCAACTATTGTACCACAGTGTTCAAGTTAGCTTTCTACTGCTATGATAAAACACTCTGACCAAAACCTACTTGGGGAGGAAAGGGTTTTTTTTGGCATACAGCTCACAGTCCATCATCAAGGGAAGCCACTGCAGGAATTCAGGATAAGAACCTGGAGCACAGACCATGGAGAAACGCTGCTTACTGGCTTGTTCCCTGGCCCGTGCGCAGCCTGATTTCTTATATAACACAGGACAACCACCCCAGGGGTTGTATAGCCCACAAAAGGGCCTTCCTACATCATTCAATAATCAAGAAAATGCCCCACAGACATAGCCACAGGCCAGTCTAATGGAGGAAATTCCTCAACTGAAGTTTCCTCCACCAATGTGTGTCACAAGAATACTACTAGTGTTCTCTAGATACCGTATGGGCCATCACTTAATAAAATTCCTCCAGATCTTAATACTGGCAAAAGCTAGGTCTCTACATAGTCCATCTTTCAAAGGAATGGAAGGTTCCCACTGCCTCTGGTTATTTCATACCTGTACCCACTACTTCAACTCTTTTTTCAAATGCTGTGAAACACTTCTGCTAAAAGTATTCAAATAACACTTAAATACTTTGTGGCTAGTCTATAAAATCCCATCACTATGATATGCTGTCAAATTCCACCTTCTTTTCATATCTAAGTACATTATTTTAAATATTTTCAAATGAAAGTGGAACTTTGGGCACTCTGACATTTATCTCTCCAGTCTGCTTTTGTTTAAGAAGTAATAATCTGAATTCTAAATCTGCCTGAAATCACTTACTATTGTAGTTATACCCAATCCCAAATAGCAAGGCACAGACAATCAACCAACCAGCCATCAACCCAAACCAACCCACATTGAGACCACATGTTCTAAGGTGGTTCCTGGTGCTGCAAGGCTGATACTGCCTTGAAGTCCTGCTGTAGAATTTTCCCCACATCACAGAAGATGGTTTACCTTGATGTCTCTAGTCATGTGATCTTTTGAATCCAGAAACAAAGGATTTCAGTCTCAGAAAATGTCTGTTGCAGGAGACTCTGATTAATTGGCCAGCAAACATGTCACAAGAGACTAGGCACCCCCTCCAGCTGGGCTCTTGCCTCTTCAGAGTTCTCAACCTCTATCCACTCAAAACTTACCAAGGTTGAGTCCAGCAGTTTGATCTTATGTCTACTTTCCAATGGTCGACTTGGCTTTTTTTTAGTATTTTATTTATTGTTTTTATTTTATGTGTATGAGTCTATCACCTGCATGTGTGTAAGGACACCTGCATTGGATCCCCTGGAAGTGGAGTTACGGACAGTTGTTAGCCTCTATGTGGGTGCTGGGAATCAAACTTGGGTCCTCTGGAAGAACAGAGAGTGCTCTTAACCACTGAGCCATCTCTGTAGCCCGACTCGGCTTCTTGATTCTATTCAAATCTATTCAGAGCTGAAAGACCTCTCACACCAAAAGCAATTCTGCATACAGTATGTGAACTGTATTCTATATTCCAGCATCCAACATTACCAGCTTTGAGGAATTAATGTCACTATTCTAATTGGGACAACTTTAATCCTTGGGAGTTTGGTTCATGACACCTCAACAATATTCTCAGACAGATGGCAAGGGAGTTTTAACCCCAGCTTTCTGGTTGACTCCCCACCCAGCCTACTCTCAATCTGTTTGACAGTATACCTCTGTCAACTTCTTATCCACATACCACTCCAGAAACTAGCAAACTCTCCTTCAAAAATTGCCCTGTGCTTTTTCTTCTAGATTACTGTCATTCTAAACCAGGTGTCTCCAAAGTAGAGGATGGGAGGTGATCTCCAAGGGTATGGGAAGGAAATATTATAATTTCTAATTGTATTTACTTGCCTCATTCTTTTGTTTCTATTTTTGTGTATCTTAAATGCAAACAGCTTGCTACTAAGCAAGTATGTGATTATAATCTATACATATACAGATATTGCAGGTGTGAGCAAAAACTATTTTCCTGATATTGCAATGTCAAGAATGTTTGAAGCTTATTGGCCTAGCCAATCACAATGGCTTATACCAACAGACCCAACTATTCTGGAAGCTGAGGCAGCTGGATCACCTGAGACCAGGAATTGAAGGCTACCATGGGCAACCAACATAGCAAGATCTTACCTCTTAAAACAAAACAAAACAAAATACCCTATTGGACTAAATAGTAACACTTTTGTTCCTAAATCTCCTTGGTGGTCTATGGTCAATTCAATTAAATTCATGTATTATAGTTGTTTGGGTCATAAAATGTTTTCTATTTGTATACTATTTAGATAGTAACAACATTCTTACTCCTAAAATCATATTTCATTCTTACCTTTCCTATTATATATTTTAAATTATTTTCATTCAGACCTACTCTAAAGGGCATTTTCACAGATTAAAGTATATATTTCTTTGTCTTTAACTCAAAATTAAAATAAGTAATAAAACATTCTTTAAAAATAAATGACATTTACCTGGGTGTGGTGACACATACCTTTAATCTCAGTACTCACGAGGCAGAGGCAGGCACATACGTGAGTTCCAGGCCAGCAAATTTTTAAGACAATTTTTCCTTTTTTTCACATTTAAAAATTTTATTTTATAGGTATGAGTGTTTTGCCTACATGTATGTTAAGTGTACCCATGTCATGCAGTGCCCTCGGAGGTCAGAAGACAATGTGGGATCCCCTGGAACTGAAGTTACACAGACAGTTGTTAACCATTATGTGGCTGCTAAGAAATGAACTCGGGTCCTCTGCAAAAGCATCCAGTGCTCTTAACTGCCAAGCTATCTCCCTAGCTCCAAAGTCACATTTTTAAACACGGGAATGTAGTACTACTTATAAAGTACAGGCATTGTTGTAAGTTCTTTCTAATTTAATGTTTGTGACACTTAAAATATATAAATGATACTCAATTTTAATAAAATAAATTATAAATATTAGGATTTACTAATAGATGGAAGAAACTTTCCAAAAAATATATTTATTTACGTATTGATTTTCTGTGTACATGTGTATGCCTGAGTATATGTATGTGTACCACATTCATCCAGGACCCTCAGAGGCCAGAAGAGAGCATCAGATCCCCTGGAGCTGAAAATCAAACCTGAGGCCTCTGTAAGAATAGCAAATGCTCTTAACCACTGAGCCATCTCTCCAGCCCCAGGGAAAAAAAATACTATTTTTTCAAAGAATCATTTTCTTTTTAAATTTATTTTTATTATTTTTTAATTATATGTACATGGGGGTGGTGGTATATATACAAGAGTGCAGGAGTCCAAGTAGTCCAGAAGAGTGTCAGATCCCCTGGAGCTGGAATTACAGGAGGCTATGAGTCACCTGATGTGGGTGCTGTCCTCTGCAAAAGCAGTAGGCTCTCTCAACCACTGAGTCATCTCTCCAGGCCCCTCGGTACTGTTTTCTGTAAAGAGGTTCTAAAGGGAAATCATTATCCTCTGGTACTTCCTTTCTTCATCTACTTGTTCTCAAGGTATCCAGTTATTGTGTGGCCTTGAACAGGACAGGCAACATTAACTCCCTATGCCTAATCTACATTAAGTTCATTCTACATGCCAGAAATGTTCTTGACTGAGAAATATAGGGGTGAAGACAAAAGTCCTATTCGCAAGCAGCCCATTAGGCAATTCCAAGAAGGCAAAGGATTATGATATTAGCCCCCACACGCCCGACCCAGGGCTAGAATCAAACCAAAGCCTTGCCCGTGCTAGTTAAGCATTTTACCACTGCATTACATACCCCCAGACTCTAAAGTAGCCACTATTATTTTCCAAAATGAAGGGCTACTTTAGTTATTGTTTTCTTAGTCCTATTTTAAAGGCGGATTTTACCTGGCTGTAAATGTGTCTTAGGTAGTGAAAAACAGGCAGAAAAGGAGACAAATTATTGATGAAAATGTGACCCAAGTAAGTACATATGCCCTCTACGTCTCCTTGCTGTAAAACTCTATGTATCTTGCCAGACAGTGGGGATAAGGCATCATAACCAGAAATAAGGTCCTGCAAATGACTTTTTGATGGACAGCATCCCATTGAGCTCTGGTTCCTCACAGCACTTTTCAATGATGCTGATGTAGGTCTATTTACACCTGGAGGTTTCAGCTGACATACTGTACTGCAGAGAGTCTGACAGCTGCAAAATCCAACTGCAGTGCAACTTAATCCCTAATGATACAGTTCATTTCCAAGCTGCCCTCACAGGACCTGCCATGAGCCATCCTTTTATTTATTCAAAATGATTATATAATCACACCCTTCACTTTCTACAGTCACCACCATTTCACAGAAAGTATTCCTCAGACAGCATGCCTCAGAGCACAGAATTTAAAACCACCAGAAGGAGGATAAAAGAATCCTGCTGGATCCAAAGTAAACACGTGAAAGAAATGGTAACAGGAACTCTCAGGAGAGTATGTCCCTCATAAACACCTTAGATCTCATCACAAACACCTCACTAAATCCAAATGTCTGAGACAGAAGTGCATCTACACTACACCACAGGGGTTGCAAATACTGTGGGTTACCACTGGATCCTGGACATGCCTTAGTACCTCAAAAATGTTCACTGGAGCCTGTACCATCCATTTCCTAATAGAATTGTTTCATACCATTCTTCCAAAAATAAAGAAAATATGTATGTAACAAGATGTCTCAGTTTGCTTGCTATCTAAAAGCAGGGTGGTCGGCCTTGATCTGACCTCACGGGTGGGCTTTGAGTCAGACAAATAGTCAAGCCTCCTCCTCCCTGTACCCAGGCATCTCCATCCAGTCGGGGGTTCCTGGCTGCAAACTCAGTGGATAACCCCCTCAGGCAGGAGACAGGAACACTCAGGAGGTAGATGAGAAAGGGGGTAGGTTGAGCTGCTCAGCACTGTCTCAGATCCAGCCCCTTCAGCCACAGGTCCCAATCTAGTAAGTATCTACAGACAACACAGACTCCCCACACACTGAGCCCTCGTGCCTCTTTATAAACTCCAGCCCCTCCTGGACCCTCTACCAGTTCTATTACAGATGTATGAGTCCAGACACTGGAGGCCATACCCTTCTATCACACTTTGATCCATGTCATCTCATCACTTCCCCCAAACCCCACTACTTTTCTCTCATCATGTACCCTTCCTACCTCCATCAACAATTGCCTCCCTCCCCTTCCCCCAACAGCTTCTAGAAACTTCTGTTTTTTCAGCTCCCTGGGGCAAGAGGATCTGGCTGCTCTAGCTTCTGCCACTTTCTGGATGTGTGACCTTGGGCTAATCTCTTTAAATCCAAGACCCCTCATCTGTGCAGCAGGGCTGACCTCATCCCTGAAAGTAAGGATGAAATGAAAACAATGCTTATATAAAGCACTTAGCAAAATCCCTAGCACTCATTCAAATATTTACTAAGTGCCTGTATTGCAATGGAAAAGGTTTGTAACTGGTAATACCTATTATTTCCTCCCTTCACTATCTTACTTTTTATGATGGTAAAATAGGTATAAAATATATATTCGCATGGTTCTTCAGCCATCCCCACCAGCAATGTATGTATGCACAGAACTTTTCCACTTTCCACTGGAGCTCTGTGTAATCTCTCAAATCATTCTGCTTTCTTCAGTCTTTCAGTAGAGGTGCTGGCTCTAACTCAGCTCCAGGCAGGCAGCACCTTCTCCAGCCCATGTCTCCTCTCACCACATGTAAAAACTGTGCCTCCTTTGGGGCTCTCATATTCAAGGTTATGCCACTCTCTACCTCCAAATTTCAGCTGATACCTACCTACTTCTGTTAACTTCTCATTCACCAAGAAAACGGGGTAGAGTAGTTCTTCAGTTGAAATTTTCTGTCCTTTTTCTTGAGAGATGTATGTTTGTGCTCACAATCAGCTCCTAAAGAAACAAGAGCACAGGGGACAACCTGGATTAGAATCTCAACTCTTTTTAAATGATTTTTATTGCATTTTGTGCATTTCATATAAAAGATCTTAATCAAATTTAGGCCCCCTCCCCCATCCATACCACTATTAGAGTTCCAAAACTGGTCACACACAAAGAACATACATCTGAGAGGTACCCAGCCCTAAGTGACACACCTGCAGTGGAACCTCGACACCTAAGGCTCATGGAACACAGTGGAACAGGGGATAGAGAGAATACTAATCTATTCCTCAACTCTCCAGAGAAGGTTTCTCATACAATAGAGTGTGAGAGACACAGAAGACCACAACTGGCCAAGTTTTAGAAAACAAGAGACTACAGAGTGTGTGTCCCTGGATAGGACTCCTCTATTAAACCTCACCCACTCCATGGCTCAGGGACCGTTGAGGAAATGGGGGTTCAGAAAGATTGTAAGAGCCAGGGTTGGTGCATGAACTCAGGAAACAGAGGCTTTCGGGCCTCTGGGAACTTGCTCATATGAACTTGGAACAATGGTGATAGCATGCACAAGACCCATGCCGACTCAATCAGACAAAAACCCAACTCCATTTTTGACTCATTGTGTGACCTGAAACAATTTCTTCCCCTCTCTAGGCCTTGATACCTCATCTATGAAGATAAGCCAGAGAGGGGCTGTTGACAAATGGACAATTGAAAGCACTTAGAACAATGCCCAGCATATGAAGAGATGGCAAATGCCACTCATCATTAACAGTGTACTTATGCACCCCCGGTCCTTGGGTTCCTAACTTTAGGCTTTATTCCCAGGCACATCTCATTGTCAACAATGTCATTCCATGCTTGTGTTTCCTAGCCACAAGCTCCTGTCCTTCCAGCCCTCAGAGCTCCTCTCCCAAGGTCCTTCCTTGTCTTTGATGGTTCTTGAGTGAACCCTGTTCTTCAATCCTTGACCTCCTGGACTCTATCACTAGTCATTGGCCTCAGCCCCATGGCCAGCATCCTCTACATTCTGCAGCCTTCTTCATTGGTCACATGGTGGGAATCAGCACCAAGATTCAGTCTCTCAGCTATGCTCCAAGCCCCAAAGACCATAGAGACAAGTTGTGTCACCAAACAGAAATGCCAGAGCCCTGCAATTCTGAGACCCAGAAAAGTCCTCAGGAGCCCAGAAAAGAGCCCCACGCATCCCCTTCAACAACTGCCCCACATTTCCTTCATTTTATCCCACTCTGCTTCAGCAAAAGCCCTTTCCTCCTACTTCACTCAGAGAACTAAAGCCAGTAGGGTTGATATGCCTCCCAAAACTCTCTGCCTCTGTTCCTCACTACCTGACTCAGTCAGCAGCATCTTGGTTTTTCCTGCTCACTCTAATTCCAAACTAACCAGTCCTGCACCTCTTTTTCAGGTCCTGACCACTGCACTCCCCTCTCCAGCCACACTTACCTAAGCATACCAGCCATTCACAACTCATGCCTGCCCGTGCTCCCTTTCGGCTAGTTCACAGCTCACTCTGGGTGTCTCCGTCTGTCTGCCTAATCCCACCTCACCTGGACATTCCTTCAGATGCAGCGCAGCACAAAAATCACATTCTCCAGGAAACCTACCCTCACTGCTCCACTCTCCTCTAACCTTCCTACCCCTCCACGAACACTTCACTATTTCTCTGCTTATGTCTCTCTATTGGGGAGCAGAGCCATGCCTGGTACGGTGTGTCAATAACTGCTGGATATTAATAAAGCACTGAGTACTCCAGACCCTGCTTTCTGCTCTGATATGCTTTATTGGGATGTTTTATTAAAAGCTTCAGTTAAGATTCATAACCCACCACTTACATATGATGCCTTACATTTACTTCCTCTGATCTAGATTGGGAAACAGCCCCTGCCCTTGCCTTCCCAGAAATAATACATCCCTTTGATGAAAGAAAAGACCAGACACAAAAACACCACTTCCTCCTCAACAAAAACAAAAAAACTGAAAAGTGCAAGACTGTTTATAAAAATACCCATCTGACACTGGCTAAGGTTGGGATAAGATGCAGTTCTGTGAGCCTGAGAAAAGGAAGTTTACTTTGGATGGTTGTTTGGGGGAGGCAATCATATCCACATGCTGCACAAGAAAATTGAGAAAAACAATAAATCTCAGGGCTATCTATCTATAAGGCAAAGGAGGAAGAAGAAACAGTTAACTCCAGTGGAAATTTACTTCCTTTGTCTTGTTTTACTTCTGGTATGGATACCATACTAATTTCTCAATAGTAACTTATGACAATTTTTATAGGAAATAATTTCAAAGGGCCCAGGGAGCTGTAGATGGTACCTCAGGGGCCCATCTGTTTAAGGATGAAAGCTTAGCACACACCATTACATCACTCTGACCTTCCTCAGTAACTTCCTGACAAAATCTAGACGTTTGCTCGGTCAACAAGATATTTGTGTTTGTCTCCAGCCTCAGGCTTTGGTTCCTGATTTAGTTTTAAAATCATTATGCACCCAAACTGAATGGAGCCACTGTTAGCAGCTGGAAGGCCATCCTCTGGGCATAGTCCCAGCTCTGTGAGCTCCTCAGTGACTGCTCTCCTTTCTGCATAATCGCACTCTCTGATGGATGTGGGGGATCATCCTCCTACCCCCTTCCAAGCTAAAGCTGCTCTCCTGCTATCCTATTTCCTCAGGCAACCCCCAGAAAGGGAAGAAGGATGTGGGAAGGTAGGCCTTAAGCTCTCCCCAGATAAATGGGAGCTAATACATTCCAACTTCAGCGCAGCACTGTCCCATGTTGGACTCCCAACCCCTCAGTGTCCTCCATGCTGCCCCATGCCAGGAGAATAGCTGTCATTTCTTGGACACTCACAGACTCCACAGCATCCCAGAACCCACACATATAGCTACATGTCAGTCAAACATGCTCACAAGAACACACACATGTGATCACCCTAGGATGCAGCAACAAAACCTACATCCTTTCTAACTCTTCAACCTCCTCTACACTCTATAGGGCACAATTGCAAATGTAAGGTCAACCATGAAGTGCCTGATATTTGCTGGACAAAAACCTTGCAGAGCTATTTGGAAAGAAGGGGATGAGTATGGCAGATGGGAACAAGAGAGAGTAATGGGGGCTTGAATATGATCAAACTGCAATATGTACATGTATGGAAATGTCATAATGAAATTCATTATTATATATAATTTATATACGCTAACAAAAACACTTTAAAAGGAAATTGTTCTTTAAACAAGTTGGGTTGGGGGACATATGTATTGATGTTTGCAACTTTGAAATACTTTCTAAAATCAGATGGACTGATGGGCAAGTATGTAATATAAGCAAAGAGGGCACAATCCTAGTTGTAGAGCCCGTGTCTCTTCCTTTCGGTTTTCCCCATTTGAATGTTTTCACAATAAAACATTAGGGAAAAGGTTTTTAGACCCTTTAAAAAAATTAAGACTTCATCTGAGTTTCACTAGTTTGCCACTAATGTCCTTTTTCTGCTCGTGGCTTCAGATCCAGGACCCCATGTTGTTACTGGTCCTATCTCCTTGGTAAACAGTTTTTCCATATTTCCTTGTTTTTTCATGACCTTGACAGTCTTGAGAAGTACTTGTCAAGTATTTTGTAAAATGTTCTTCAAAGGGTTTTGTCTGGTCTTTTCCTAATAGATGAACTGGAATGTGGTCTGGGGGAGATGGCAGTCAAGCACCCCCAAACACTATGTGCACACACACAAAATGTGCTACAAACTACGTTAACTTTGACTCAGGCTAAGGGGCAGCTGTTTGTTTCTCTGCTATAAATTTACTTTTCCTTTCCCATATGCTACCCTTTACAAGTAAGTCACAAAATTCAGCCACAGTCTACCCTCAACAATCTGGAGGGAATGAGAACTTAAGCTCTCTAGCTTCTGAAGAAAAAAGTATCTATAAAAATTATTTGAAATTTTTCTATAAGATGTATCCTGTCTTAGTATAAATTTTTATATCATACAAATGCATATATTATACATTGGATTATTATGCGGTACCACACTATTTTGTTGCTAAAGTTAGCTCTGGCTATTAAGAGCTCCTTGAAGTTGGCTCCTAGCTCCCTTTGACATGCCCACATCCTTTGTTTTTTGAGCACTTCCTTATTTTCTGGCAATGCAAGATGCTCTGGATCTATAATTATCCATTTCTCCAAGGAGTCCTGGTTACTGGAGAATGGTACCCATGGAACCAAGATCTGGGCATGCTTATTGCTACTGGAGTGTCGTTGCTGCTAAGCCCTCATCATACCCATGAGTATATATCAACCCAGTTACAACAGTTCCTTATCTGCAACTATTTCTGGATGGATATTGGGCTAAACCCAAGTTTACACACTTAAGTCTCCAACTCTAATTCCATCCATATGGTTCGTTCCAGCCTTCTCCTTTGCTTACCTGTGACTGCCTGCTTATCAGCCACCATCTCTTAACTCTGTTTCTCCCCTGTAAGTTCAGAGTTGTTAACCCATTCCCCATGAGAAACTTTACTAACAATGATGCACTGTGTTTATCATTTCATCTTTAGATTTGCACTCACAAAACCATTTTCCAAAGTGACTAGGCACTAAGCCTTGTGCCACAACTCTTCAGTGGCTATGCCACATAGGTATAACACAGGTAGACTCTTGAATCATAGTCTGCATCTCAACACATATACCTGACACTAACACAAACACAAATGGCTATTTTCTGGTGTCTAATCTGAAGATATTCATGTTCTTTAGTGCATAACTTATCTACCTACCTAAGTACTTTATTTTTTATGTGTATGAGTATGTTGCCTTCATGTAAGTGCACCCTTGTTGTATAATGCCCACGGAGGTCAGAAGAGGCTGTTGTATCCTCTGGAGCTGGAGTTACAGACGGTTGCCATTGGTGCTGGGATTCAAACCTAGGTCAGCAGCCAGTACTCTTAACTGCTGAGTCATCTCTCCATTCCCTAACTACCTATTTAAATCCCCAACATCACTTCCTAAGGGCATACATATTCTTGTTTTTTATTCATATTTTTTGTTATTTTATGTGTACAAGTGTTTTGCCTGAATGTCTGTAAGTGTACCACATGTGTGCAATGCCCACAAAGATCAGAAGAGCATGATGAATCCCCTAGAACTGGAGTTACACATGGTTGTTAGCAACCATGTGGGTGCTGGGAACTGAATGCAGGTCCCTTAACTGCTGAACCACCTCTCCAGCCCATGTTCTATTTTATCCTTAATGCTATGATACTTACATTTGAGGGTATCCCTCTGATACTCAATTCAGTATGGGACAAGAGAGATTGCTCAGATATTAATAAGATGAACACAGTCCACAGATTTATTCAAAGAAACTGTGTTAATTTGATGCAAGATAATTTTCATGGCAATATTACCTAAAATTCAGTAATGATAGTTACAACAGTAATGTTATACCTAACAGGCTAAAAATGAATCAATCATTAGGAATCATTTGACAAATACATATTAATATGAGATCAAAAACATACCATATTTGTATGCAAAAATATAAAACTAGCAAAATATGGCATATTAGTTAACATATGTCTGTGAAAAGAAAAACACTGAAGGACATACACCAAACTATTTTTAAGCTCCTTTTTTTCCTTCTCTTTAAACTAAAAGTGAAGGAGTGGGGACTGACGTGTGGAACTCATTACAGAAGATTCTTTTAAGACACGGAGTGTTGGTCCTAACAAAGATCAACAGCTGTGTACTAAGCCAGGCACAGCATCCAGGACAGGCTAGACGGGAGAGGCACAGAACAAAACGAAAAGACCCAAGGAGTATGCCCTCCAGTCAGCTGTCACCTAGGAGGAACATCCCAAGGCAGGATGTGGGTACAGAGCTACGCATTTCCTATGGACAGAGAGCAAGAGTGCAACTGGGAGCTGTCTAGAGAGGAGTCGTAAGAAATGTGGGATTTAAAGGAAAGATTTAAATGGAGCAGGAGAAAAGAGAGGAAGCAAAGTGAATAGGAACAAGTCTTAATAAAAACTACCAGTTTTGCCTAGAAAATGTCTCATTAACTACTCCATGAAAACCCTCAAAGATCCTGGGCCTGCCTACATGCCATACCCTGGGAGGAGAGGGAGGATTACCTGTAGGATCCGCTTAGTGTCAAAGATCTAATAAAGTTCAAGTGGCTAATATCAGCAGCCTCAAAATGCATTATGAGAGATTAACATTTTAACATTGGAATTTACCCTCCACCTCTTAAAAAGTGCTGTGTAAGAGAAACTATCACAGGTACATGCTAATCTTCTATTATACTGAAGGCTTAATGGCAGTAAAACAACTCTCAGTTTGAAGTAATTTTCAGTACATAACATTGAGCCCAGCAGCCAGCCTCCACTCCCAATCACACAAGGGTAAACAGAACTACTTTATACAGAGTAGTATAATGTATAAAGTAGTATAAAGCTGCCTCCAGGGAACCCCTGTTATGACTGTGAGGGCTTGGGGAGAATTAGTATGTGCTGAACACATAACCAGAGAAGGCAAGGTACCTTATACTTGATCATTTCCTTCAATCCAACAACCAGCAAAGCAAAGACTACATAGTAAATACACACAACTCAGTGTTGGAGCGCTTTCCTAGCATGCACAAGGCCTTGGGTTCAATCCTAGTACTGGGGCGACGGGGGCGGGGGGGGCGACATGGGACGGAATACGGATGGACAGACTCCGTCTGGAAGTGACAATAACCTCACACTAAGATCTAGCTCCAATACTGTCATCTTCCCACTTAGGGTGGCTTCATATGCTTTAGCAAACATTAAAGGCAAGCTTTAATATAACAGTATCACTGGCTATTGAAAATGCTATCTGATCAATTCCCGTTTTAAGTAGTTGTCATTTTTCAAAATAATTCACACAAAATGCCAAGATTTCAAGCTTAAAATCTGAAGCATAAACCAGACATGGTGGAACGTGTCTGTAATTCCAGCACTCAGGAGGTAGACAAGAAGATCACAAGTTCTAGACCTCAACTATACACAGTTCAAGGCCAGCTTGAACCATATGATCTTATTAAAAAAAAAAAAAAAAAAAAAGCACCCCCCCCCCAAAAAAAAACCAAACAAAAGTCATATTCTCAAATCTCAGCACAGTAAAGATAACACTTTGGGAGGCTGAGGCAGCAGGATTACAAGTTCCAGGCCAGCCCAGGCTACAGAGCAAGACCCTATGGGGGGGGGGGGGGAACAAAAAAAAAAAAACTCAAACTGAAACACAGACATCAGGATCAGCTTGTTTCTTCTTTAGGGAGGACAAACCTAGATTGTATTCTAAGAATAAGTTATCCTCCCTTCCCTTTCCTTCCCACCCACCCCTCCCCATACCCAATAAAGATTCTATTGTACAGTTAAGAGCAAAAATAATTATTTGATCTATAAACCATAAAAAAGCTTAGGCCGGGTTCTGCCCATTTATAATCTCTCATGTTCTGAGATGGACTCTCTGGAAGGTTAAAATTAGATCAGTGTAGTGTACATTATGTCCAAACCAATAGGAAAGCTTTGCATTAAAATGATTTCATCTTTTTGCACATATGTTAAGTGACTGAAAGAGACACCACTGTGGAGTTCAGGATGTACCACTCCAAAATATGACTATAGGGTACAAGAATATCACCTCTTCACACACTCTGGTTTGGTTATTCTGAGAAATAGTTCTGAGAAGTTGTCCTTTTGTTAAAGAATGAGCATAAAAAGAAAACATACATCAGTAAAGAAGCCTGCTCCAGACAACTTTCATTATACAGAAGCCTTTCCTGCATTAGAAGACAGTCTCTATTCCCTCTCAGAGCCCGCTTCCAACACCCACTAGAAGCCCCCAGCAACTATTCTAAAGTTCAGGATGCCACATAAGCTTCATTGATCTGCCTCTTCTCATCCCTTATTATGTGAGACTATTGTGCCTGCATACATACTTAAGTATGTATTTTCCCCACTAATCTGTTCTGTGTCAACTTGATTCATAGCCCAATCCAAGAATCTAGGTAGGTGGAAGGAAGCCATGCTCTCATCCCTATACCATCAGACACTCATTGTAGATACCCACCTGTCACAGCTGAGCACTGTCCACACTGTGACATTAGCATGCTACTTCTACTTAGTAAAAGCAATTCAGGACAATTAGACAAGTCTGAAATGGGTTCTGGAAGATAACCTTCAGAAATGTTAACAAAAATAATCTGAGTTGAGCCCTGGGAGGTTGAACCCTGGAAAGGAAATGTTTGTGGGTTTGGTGTTTTTTTTGTTTTTTAGGACTGAGGAAACTGTTTTGTGTTTATTTAAAAAATGAATTATGTAAAATATTAATAATAAAAATAGTATAAAAGTGTTTTTTTAAAAGAAAACTGTTCAAGCCTATCAACTAAAAATCATCCAGCTTTTATATATATATATACATATATATATATATGCACTTAAATGGGTATTAAGCTGGCATATAGTAAACATGTTAAAAATATATAATGCAGGGGCCAGTGAGATAGCTCAGTAGGCCTGATGACTTCAGGTCAATTCCCTGGACCCACATAGTAGAAAGAGAGAACCGATTCCCACGGGTTGTCCTCTGGCCTCCACGTGAGCCCTGTGGCACACACATGTGCATGCACATACAAAATAAATACAATGTAACTTTTTATAAGATATGCCATGTATATTTAATAAATAAATGTACTGCTACCATTTAGTAGATTACCCCTTCTCCATGGAGATACATTTCAAGACTCCCAGTGGATGCCTGAAGCCTGAGGCAGCACTGAAGCCTACTGTATTTCCGTATATTTGCATACCTAAAGTTTGATTTATAAATTAGTCACAGAGATTTAACAACTAATAACAAAACAATTGCAACATACTATGATAAGTTATGTGACTATGTCTATCCCTCTTGAAAGAATCAAGACAAATATTAGTATTTTTAGACCATGGCTGATGGTAAGTATCTGAAACCACAGATAGGCAGGACAGGGACACCAACATGTAGTGTCCTATGTACTGCTGCTTTTCAACTGAACAGTACACAGAAGACCTCTGTCCACGTTCCCACTGAGCTCCCTCTCCCCTGCACAGAGCTGCCTACTGGTAAAATATTTTAATTGTTATAATAGCAGAGCATCCATTGTATGTGTGGCTGGCTTTTCCTCCAAAGTCCTTTTGAAGTGAGTGTTTTCCAGGATGTTTTGCTAGTAAATGCTGCAGTAAAGATCTATATATGTGACATAACTTGGCATCTATATATGCGGCATAACTTTGCATACTTTTACAGTTATTTCATTGACATAAATTTCCAGAACTGTAATTTCTGGTTCAATGGTTTGCATGTAGCACCCTGATGGGATGCCTATAGAAGAAATGCCCCATTGAATCTCCTAACACTAGATGGGCGTTCTCATGTCCAGATCACTCTTATCATTCTTTTTAACAAAATCATCAGCACTCAGTGGGTACCGACTATATGCCAGATCCCATCTGAAAAGCTCTGTAGGTTTTAGCACCTAAACTTACAAGAACCCTGTGGGGGTGGGTGCCCAAAAACATATTGTACCTGCGTAACTGATGGGACACTAAGACCCAGATCCATGAAATGACTTGTTCAAGGTCACATAGCTTGTCAAATGTGCTAGTGGTATAAGAATCCAGTTCATTGCCAGAACACATGACAGCACTGAAGCTTCTCAAAAAAGATCAAAATCCTGGTTCGCTAAATAGAACTGAATCATCTCTTTCCACAGCAAAACCTACTTAAGATTCAATGGAAAGACTGATGGGCTGGAGGTCACGAGAATGCCTGAGTCCAACATCTTGCAGGTAGCTGCAGCCATGTGGTGAAGGCTGCTTCCCTGAGTCTTCTCTTGGCTGAAAACTGTCCTACCTACCAGCTCTACTTTAAAATGGGCCGCTTGCTTAGCATCCATTCTTTCCAGAATACCTGCTGAGACCTTTCTCTGTGCCCTGATTCTGATAACAAAGAGGCCAGGCCAGCCCCAAACATCAAAAAAGGGGTGAGCAACAAGTCCAAAAACCAACCCAGCTACCACAGAAAGCACAGGGCAAGTGAAGCTCAGAGCAGCACATGCTGCCCTACAAAACAGCAGCTACTGAAAACACCAAGGAGAACTACTCAACACCAGGGAAATACTTGCAGCCATATTAAAACAGAAGCTCCTAAGCCACCTATACTTTGGTTACAACTGTATTTTCAAAGACATATATGAAGGCTGGAAGGGCACAGAATCATAGCTGCTGCTTTAAACACATTATTCTTTTCTCTCCTTTCCCAAATATACAGAGCATCATTTAACATTTATAATTCTTAAAATATTTTAATTGCTGAGAGCACAGATGGAGGCATGATTAATTCAAACTGAAATAATGTATGTGAAAGGTGGAAACTCTAAAACTCCCCATGAATGGTGTTATTGTCAGAGCATGAAATAACCTGGAATTATGCATAATACCATCACAGAGCCATAGCACAGGTTATTTTTATGTTCTGCCACTTGGTTTCAGCTCACCTGATAATGCACACCATTAATCATTTCTTTACAGTATTTTCTTACATTCTGGATCTTTTAATCTTAGTAAACTCTACATTTATATCCTAACTAGACGTTTACATGTAAGTATCATTAACATTTCATTAGTGGCAGTGCATTTCAATCCCTAACTTCCTCTGATCTTTTTTCCATTATGCTTCTGAAACCTATAACCAACATCCAACTTCTCGTGAACTCAATTCTACCAGATCCTCACAGCTATCTCACTGTCATAGGCCTGCACTCCTCATCCTCCTGGAGAGACACTATTCTACTCCTGCATCCTTCTCTGTCACTAGTGTCCCCCTTCACCAGCACTTACACTGAAACCTTGAACAGTATTCTAGACAATGCCTTCGTCCTCCTTCTCCACATCTCATCAACCACTGATCTGCCTTCACATTCCCCTCCACGCTTCCCACTCCTACCCAAGTTCAAGCTACCATATTACTCAACCATATTACTCTTCCTAGCTTCCTGGCCTCACTGCTATCCTTCCTAAATCTCTGCCCCTTACTACTAATCTGACCATGTCGTTCCTTCAAGCACTTCAGAGATTCCATCACCTATAGAATCAAGTCTCAGTTCTTCAACAAGGTCCATGAGGCTCACTAGTAACCTCTCCCCCCACCCCACCCCCCACATCCTGAGCTCTCAGGGCTCCTGTTCCAGGATTGCCTTCTTCCTGCAACCTATCTAACCCATTCAAGCTGAGTATAGCTCTGAGTAGTCCCATCTATTTCTCATGCTGTTGCTTTGGTTACAACCTATCTCACTTCAGTTCTTAATTCTTCAAATGAGGGATTAGGTATAACCTTATCTCAGATGCTTTGAAAGGATTTCTCAGGCCTCTGGGAGAGGAAATGCTCCTATTTCTGCTCCTGCCTCAGCCTAGGCCTTGGCACTTGACCTCCAATTGAGGAATTTGCATGTGTCAGCTTTGCCCACAGATTTTAAGTTCTTCCAGAACAGAAACCACATCTTAGTCATCATTGTAACTACCAGAGTTTTACACAACTCAATATGAAAGGGGTTCCAACAAAAAGAGAACTTCCAAACACCTACTATGTGCCAAAACCTACTTCAGATGTCTTGTATAAATATTATTTCTTGCTAAGTACAATGATCCCCCTTCTACAGATGAAGAAACAGAGACCTTAACGTTAAGAAACATCTGCAAGGGCATTGAGCTGGTGCTGAAACTTGAATCCAGTCACCGCTCCTTACATTATATTGTTGTCTTGAGTATTCTGATTCGCAAAGTGCTGTATACACAGCTCTGAAGGATAGAATGGCTTCATACTTAGACAACCCAAGGACACTATACTCTCCCAAAAATGTTAGACAAAAGCAATCTAGAATGAAGGTCTAAATGACAGAGAAACAAAGAATTTTATGAATAAATTTTGTAACCAGTACCTACAAACCTGCTTTTAGCACACCAAGACACGATGTTTCCAGGGGTTGTTCAAACTCCAAGAGGCACACAGTCTCAAGCAACCACGGTGGCCCTGCTTAATCCCATCAGTTTGCACCCCCATGAAGAGTCGGTGATATCCCAAATTTCTCTCCCCACTCAACTCTATAGTATCTATAGTACTACACTACTCAATGAAAGTGATCTTTGAATCAGGACTCAGAGGACCTAAAAGTTGATCACTTCTGGACAGACACAACAACCCCTGCAAGCATCTACTGGGGAACCTGTGCTGGAACTGGGCAGGACAAGAAAAGAAGGGTAGCACCACAAGGGATATGGGTTCAAGGTCATCTCCAAAATGGGAACAGTGGGTGACAATGCCAAGGCCCTTATGAGGACTGAATTGGACAGGCACCAGCAGGGCGCAGAGTAGAGGCTCAACTGGCTTCTTCTAAATGACTGAACAAGCAAGCAAGCAAAGCTTCCACCTGTCCTCAGCCCATCAGCTGGGAGCTGGGAAGCCTTGTCACTGAGGCAGGAAGTAGTAATGACAGTTAGCAAAGTTAAGAAGTTAGAGGAAGGCTCTTTTCCCTCACCCACATCAGAAAAATGAAGAGAACTAATCTAATCTGCAACAATTAATTCAAACCCTGTTGACTGGGAGAATCAAAGCAGCAAATAGTACTGCAAGTAACCAGGCACCAACAAAACTCAAAACGGAGGAGGAGACAGCAGGAGGAGGAGACTGGAGGAGGAGGAGGAGGAGACTGGGGGAGGGGGAGGAGGAGAC
>NW_008331545.1:630372-637743 GCF_000622305.1 Nannospalax galili
TAGCAGCCAGAGCCACACAGGAATCAAAGAACACCTCCCAACTCTGGAGGAAAAGCAGAAGGCAGGTAAGGACAAGTAACACACAGGCAGCCCAAAACATATGGCTGCAGAATAAGCAGGCCCCCACTGTGCTGAAGGAGGCAGATGCCCAGTCTCACTCCCCTCCTGAATTTAAGAATGTGTACTAGTTAAAGTCTAGACCCTGAAGTCTAGACCCCCATGCCACTCAGTTCTCAAAACAACCTTCAGAAGTGCCCAGTCCCAAAACCCCAGAGAGCAAGCTCCAGGAAGCTATGCAATCTGCCCTGGTCACTGGGATTAAGGGACTGGGTTGGGACCTTAACACAGTGACCTGACTTCAAAGCCTTGACACAGTAGAGTTGCACATGGCCAAGAGGAGTTCAGGGGCCTAGGCTGGATGTCACTTGTTATAAACAAATGTATGCAACTGGTCAGGTTTAAAACTCATATTTCAGGGGGCTGGAGAGATGGCTCAGCGGTTAAGAACACTGACTGTTCTTGCAGAAGACCAGGGTTTGAATCCCAGCACGCACATGGCAGCTAACAACTGTCTGTAACTCCAGTTCCAGGGGATCCAAAAGCCTCTTCTGTCCTCTGTGGGCATTGCACGACAAGGGTGTACTTACCTACATGCAGGCAATACACACATACACATAAAATAAAAATAATAAAATACTTTTTAAAAACTCATATTTCAAAGAGTTGAATACTTTTGGTGACTTTGGGGGAGGTGCAGGGGAACAAAATCAGTGACTTTTGTGTTCTTGTGCTGCGGAACCAAACTCAGGGCCTTATTCATGCTAGGGAAGCACTCTACCACTGAGCCCCATGTAGCTCTATGAATTTTTAATCAGTAACAACAAAACATTCCTGGGCAAACTGGCAACCCCAAAATATCACTCCTTACTCTCTACTTTCCAGGATTTCAAAACTCCTCAAACCTCTTTTGCATAAGTAAGAAAAATAAGAATCTGACTCCCCAGACACTCTTCCTGAAGTTCCACTAAAAAAGCAAGGCAAATCCTAGCTTTGAGGGCTTGCTACCTTTGAATATTAATCTAAGTAACTAAAGAGCATCTTTGCCAAAATTCCATGCAAATACACACAGATCCTAAAAGTAAACAATTTTCCTAGGTGTTTTTTTTTTTAACCGAAGATCAAAACCATGCTGTTTAAGGAGGCAGAAAGAGAAGGTAGGGAGAAGTTCCATCAGTGAAGTCCCGGCTGTGCAAGCACAAGGACCTGAGTTCAGATCCCTAGCACCCGGGCACAGTGGCCTTCATCTATAACCCCAGTGCTGGGGTGGGGAGATCATGAGCTCCTTGACCAGCCAGTCTAACCGAATTTGTGAACTCTAGGGCCAGTGAGAGGTCCTGTCCCAAAAAGTAAGGTGGAGAGCCAGGAAGATGGCTCAGTGAATAAAGGTGCTTGTTGCTAAGCCAGATGACCTGAGTTAATCCCTGGGACCCATATGGTGGAAGGAGAGAACTGACTCCTGACACTTGTCCTCTGACATCCACAAGTGTGCCATGGCACTGTCCAGTGTCTGTGTGTGTGTGTAAAAATGAACTTTAAATTTACAAATAATAAAAAAAGGACAATCCAGGAAGACACCCAATGTCAGGCTTTGGCCTTCACATGTGTGCACACATGTGCAAGTACACCTGCACACATGTGCACACAAATATACCACACATACATATACACATATAAAATAAATTCAATTAAAGAAAAATTTAAGTGTCCAAAAAGAAGTGAAATTAAAGTCAGGCATGGTGGCTCATACCTGTAATCCCAGCACTCAGGAGGTACAAAGGCATGAGTCTGAGACCTGCTTGAGCAAAATAACAAGAGCCTACCTCAAAATAAGAGCTTGAATGTCCCTCAATAGTAGAATGCTTGTCTAGCCATACACACAGCTCAGGTTTCAATCTTCACTACAATAAATAAACAAACAGCCTAAAGTCAGGCATGATGGGACATACCTGTAGCCTTGTAACCTCAGCATGTGAAAGAGGTCAACTTTGAGGTCAACCTGGACTACACAGAAAAACCCTCTCTGAAAAAATAAAAGGAAAAGAAAAGGCAGGGTAGGATACTCAGAGCCAAACATTCTCAAAAGTAAGATCCTGTTGCAACCTGCCTCACCCAACCTGATAGCTTGATATAAATTCCCAGCCCTACCCAGACCCACTAGAGTCCCACTGGAATTCTGTATTCTGAACAAGCACCTCCAGGTGATTCCTGTGTGAAATGCATGCCACTCAGAGAAGTCCTGAGTTCGCATCTACCCAGAAATAAATGCACAACTTAGCAGAATTTCTACAGTTTCTACCCACCTCAAGGGCATTTTCAGTTGGCATTTCAGCAGGCCCCAGCTCTGCCCATCCCCTGCTGTAAGAGAACTCAGCTACCATAACATCCATTGTTCATACCCCACTGCCCCATCTGGAAACCGTCTTCAGGCAGCGGCCAAATATTCCTTTTCTATGCTGGAAGAAGCTTCCATTTCACTGCAAACATCATCTCTAATATGCACCCTTTGTTACGTTCTGGAACCCTCCTTGTCAATATATGGGAGGCCAATGATTATGAGTTCCTGTACTTGGCTCCAACAGACCAAGAAAAAATGGAGTTATTCCTGCTAAGTTTCCACTTCACCAAAATAAAACTGCAATGATTAGTCTCAGTTGTCAACCTGATAAGATCTAAAAATCAACTGGAAGATGAGCCTCTCATACATGTGGAGGAGTACCTTAACTATGTAGCTGAGGTGGGAGACTCACCCACTATGCGTAGTATCATTCCCTGGCTATGAATCCTGATCTGTATCAAAAGGAGTGAGCTGAGCACAAGCACTGATCTCTCCCTGCATCTCTATTTTTAAATATTTTATTATTTTTATTTTATGTGTATGAGTGTATTGCCTACATGTGTATAAGTGCACCATGTCCTGCAATGCTCATGGAGGTCAGAAGAGGGTGTTGGATTCCCTGGAACTGGAGTTACAGGTAGGTGTTAGCACCATGTGGATGCTGGAAACAAAACCCAGGTTGTCTGCAAGAGCAGTCAGTGCTCTTAGCCACTGACCCCTACTCTCCAGCCCCGACTCTCTGCTTCTTAACTATAGATGCAACGTGGCCAGCTGCCTCAAGTCCTGTTGCCATGACTTCCCAGCTATGATGAACTGCACCATCAAACTGTGAGCCAAAATAAACGCTTTCATTCTATCACTGCAACAGAAAAAGTAACTAAGAAACAGACTGCTTTCCTCTAAGGTCTGACCTTTTGAGAAACCAGAAGAGAGAGGCTAGCCAAATTCCCAGACAGACAGTTCCCCCAAAACAAGACTCACAGTAGTTAATCAAAGGGGTCCAGATCACCTAACGAAGCAAATAAGGAAGTTCCCACAGCTTGAAGTATACCAAGAATGGCCCAACTTGGCCTTAACCAATCTGCTTTCAGGTGTGCCGTTTCCTTGTTCTTGTTCAATCTGATTTTTCTGCCCTGCCCTGCCTTTCTCTGGAGAATTCCTGTTTTGTAGACGTGATGCTGCCCAGTTGCTAATAAAAGCAAATTGCTAATAAAAACAAATCGAATCTTGAAAACTCAATTTGTTGAAATTGTGTTCTTGGGCACCATGTTCTAAAAGGACAGTGGCATAGGATATTCACCTGGGTTCAAATCCTGGCTGCACCAGGCGACCTTGAGCCTGTTTCCTTTTTGTGAAAACAGCATGAGCTAATGTGTCTTCAATGTACACTAAAAGGTACTCTCAGCTGCCATTAGTTCTCTTCCTCCCACTCAGGCCTCAACTGTCATCTCTCATCTGACCTACTTCAAAAACCTCCGGACAGAAGTCCCTGCCACCCATCTGTCCCCATACCAATTTATTTTCCTCCACACCATTGCTGCCAAGGCTCTGCTCCAAAACAGAGATCTGATTGCATCCTCCCAGCTGAAAGGCCTTTGACAGCTATCACTTGCTCACAGGATCAAGTCCACACTTCTTAGCTTGGCATGCAAGACCTCTGCAATTGCATGTCTCCTGCCTGCCACTCTACCAAATGCCAGGCACCGTCTGTTCTAGTAATGAGCTCCCAAGCATGACTTGTATTTTCATGCCTCCCAGCCTCTGCTTGCTGTGCTCCCTTCATCTGGAAAGCACTCCCTCCCAACCTGGCAAAATCTTAGGTGGGCTTCACCTCCTCCCTCTGCTCCTTGAAGCTCACCCCAACACCAACTCTTAACACTAACTCCAATTCCAATTCCAACAATTCCAACATCAACTCCAACAACTCCTCCTCCTCCTCTT
Organism: Nannospalax galili; assembly: GCF_000622305.1. Classification (NCBI taxonomy): domain Eukaryota; kingdom Metazoa; phylum Chordata; class Mammalia; order Rodentia; family Spalacidae; genus Nannospalax; species Nannospalax galili. Next base: position 634,709 of record NW_008331545.1, read on the forward strand.
CCTCCTCCTCTTCCTTCTTCTCTTTCCTTGCTACACTGACTCCCCCCGCCCCGACACCTTCCCCTAGTACTATGTGTACATTTGTCTCAGACTGAGCCTCAAACTGGGCCTGGGCCTCAAACTCTGAAAGGCACAATGACAGCTCTCAAGATGTATTTGTTAGAAAAATGAATGCAAGGCCTCCACCACCTCTGGACACATGAAAATGGTTTCTGATCTATCAAACAATTAACACCTTCATGGATACTTCTGATCTTTGAAAATACCTAAAAACAGTCTGTGAAGCTGGCTTAAAGTTGCTTTAATAAAGGAAGCAAAGAGGCCCTGTGAAATCTCTACAGAATTCCACTGGGTCAGAACTCAGTCTCCGACCTTCTAGAAATGGCATTTCTTTTCAATGTCAGAGAGAGAAGGCATGTTGTTTCATCCCTCCTGACTTAACCTTTGGTATGGGAGGCTGGTCATCTGAACAAAATATTTCAAAAAAAAAAAAAAACCACAACACTTTTTTAAATGTGTATAAGTGTATTGCCTGCATGTATCAGAATGCACCATGTCATGCAATGCCACCAAGGTCAGAAGAAGGCATCAGATCTCCTGGAACTGGAGTTAAGGATAGTTCATAGCTGCCATGTGGGTGCTGGGAACCGAACCTGGGTCCTCTGCAAGAGCAGTCGGTGCTCTTAACCAATGAGCCATCTCTCTAGCCCCAACAAAACTTTTAATAACAGGGTAAAGGTGTAAAACCTCAAGAGTAGCTAGACTTAGTTGTTCTTAGGGAACTGAGTTTGTTTTAAGAAAATGAGTATTACTTGTTCAGGAAGCAAGGTAACCTGTTTGTCTTACTGAATACTTGTAAAAGCCAGATCCAAGTGCCCTAAGACCTGGAGGCAAATTACAGCAGGAAACACTGAGCTCATCCCCACCACACATGGTACTTCAACAAGATACCAAGTATGTAAGGAGAATTCCTCACCCCCACTTTGGCATCTCATTGGGAAGACCCACCCTCCTTAACTGGCAAGTACCCTGCTCATAAATAAATGTGCACATGACCAGAGTGGTACACAGAACTGCCCCATCTAAACAAAATAAAGTTGATTGTTCTAAACCACACTGGGCAAAACAGTACTGTAGTCCAAGAAGCTCCCCATGCTCTCAGTCTCAGCAAGGAAATAGATTTTTAAATGCCAATTTTCATAAAAACCAGAAAGCATGTGAGCAATATTCTTGTGCCAGTAATAAAATGTCCTTTGGGTCCTCCAGCTCCTCCCTCTATAAATCACCATATAAAACTGTCCTATGTGTTTATTCAAAAGTTGTTGTATGGGCACCTAACTGTTTAAATCTAAGCAAACAACCACCTACAGAGATTATCAGGAAACTAAGTTCTTATTTAAACTTCTATAGCAAATACCTTAAAATTCTTTTTTAAAATTAATTTATTTTTAATTTATGTGTATGAGTGTTATACATGCATGTGTGAAAGAACACCCATGTCTTGCAGTGCCTGTGGAGGACAGAAGAGGGTGTCATATTCCCTGGAACTGGAGTTACAGACAGTTGTTAGCTGCCATGTGTGTGCTGGGATTTGAAACCAGGTCTTTTGCAAGAGCAGCCAGTGTTCTTAACCACTGAGCCATCTCTCTAGGCCCAAAATTAACCTTTAGTCCCAGCACTCAGAAGGCAGAGGCAGGCGAATCACTTTGAGTTCAAGGCCAGCCTGGTCTACATAAAAAAAAAATTCTTTTAAAAATTAAAAAAAAATTCATTATTTTTATTACATGTGTATGAGTATTGCCTGCATGTGTGTAAGTACACTTATGTCATGCAATGCCTGCGGAGGTCAAAAGAGGGTGTCAGATTCCCTGGAACTGGAGTTACTGACAGTTGTTAGCTGCCATGTGGGTGCTGGGAATCAAATCCTGGGCCTCTACAAAAGCAGCAAGGGCTCTTAACTGCTGAGCCATCTCTCCAGCCTCAAAATTAACAATTCTTAAAACACTCAAAACAAATGCCCAAGTTGGAAGGTACCTGCCACCAAGCCTGATGACCTGAGTTCAATCCCTGGGACCTACACAGTGGAAGGAGAGAACCAACTCCTGAAAATTGTCTTCTGACCTCCACATGTGCCATGGCACACTCCCCCCACATAAACACACACACTAAATAAAATGTAAAAAACAACATTGTATATATGTATATGTATATATATGAAAAAATCTTCCATCGAACAACTTACCCATCAAGTTGAATTTAAAACGTGGTAAAATAAGGAGAGGGGAGAAGACACCATAGGTATCTGGGGTGCCTGTGAGTCAAGCCTGGTAAGCAGTTTATAGGGTCTTGCCTTTGGTCCTGCCACAAACTCCAAACAACAGCCATTACTACCTTCATTTTACAAACATAGAAACAGGTCAAGTCACTGTCAGAGCTATACACAAAACTAAGGTTTATATGGCTCCAAAGATCATGATCTTAGGGTTGGGGGCATAACTCAGTGGTAGAGCACTTGCCCAATATGTGCAACGTCTGGGGTTTGATCCCTCCGCTCCATCAAAAAGGAGAGCTGGGCATAGTGGTACAGTCCCAGCGCTCAGAATGCTAAGGTAGAAGGATCACTTGACTACTTGAATCTAGGAGTTTGAGGCTAATCTGAGCAGCACAGCAGGACCCCATCTCTTTAAAAAATAAATAAGAAAAAGGAGTGTATATGTGCACTTCAAGTGCACTGCTATAGCTACAAAATACCTACTCTGACCAAGGCACATCTTAAAGAATAAAGCAGTGTAATGCCCCTGCCAGCTAAGGGATTAAATATAAGAATGTACTGGGAAGGGAATATGAGGGTCTCCATTCGACATATAAAGCTACTTTATGTGTAGTAAGTTATTCCTCATTAACACACAAAAGTCCTTTAAGTTTACATTTTCCCAGACATACAAGGACTCAAAAGGTTCCAGGAGAAAAAAACTTACATGGCAAATTAAATTATCAAAGTCAGCAATGATCAGAACTTCTATTTACATATCTGA
>NW_008331545.1:642112-644599 GCF_000622305.1 Nannospalax galili
AAATTGTATCTAGTACAGATAAAATTAATGCACATTACTAAATTATTGTGCAGACAAAAATAGGTCTTTGTACAACAGAAATTTATCATTAAAACTCAGTATAAGATGTATACTAAAGGTTGTGAAGCAAAATTACATGATATTTGGGATTTGTTTCAAAATAACCAGCAAGCTAGGCAACTCAACACTCATTATTCTGTGGCCCAAGAAAATATCTTTGTTAAAAATTGTATCTAGTACAGATAAAATTAATGCACATTACTAAATTATTGTGCAGACAAAAATAAGTCTTTGTACAACAGAAATTTATCATTAAAACTCAGTATAAAATGTATACTAAAGGTTGTGAAGCAAAATTACATGATATTTGGGATTTGTTTCAAAATACCCAGCAAGCTAGGCAACTCAACAATCATTATTCTGTGGCCCAAAAAAATGTTCACAGGTCCTGTGCTTTGCAAAAAAATTCTGTTTCCATGCATTTGGAAAATAATGAACACTTTTTCTAAGGGATTCAGAATATCCTGCCATTTAAAAAAAAAACAAAACACCTGGCTTTGGGCTGAGGAGATGACTTGGTAGATAAAGCACTTGATACACAACCATGAGGACTGAAGTTTGGATCCCCAGCACCCACATAAAAGCCAAGGCAGTGTGGTGACCACCTGTAAATCCCCACTTGGGACACAGAATCCAGGGATTCCAGGGCAAACTGGCAAGTTAGACTAGTCAGAATTGACAAGCTCCAGGTTCAGCAAGTGATGCTAAGTAAACAAAATGGAGAGCCAGGAAGGAAGACACCCATGTAAACTTTGGGCTGCCACACACATCTGCACATACATGCACCCACACATGCAAATACACATATACACGAGCATGCACAACACAGACACGCTCACACGCATGCACAACCTACCTGATTTCCTTTGCTTACCCCAGATTTTCACATTTATCGAACTTGTTTTCTGAAATCGGTTTCCCATGGAACCCACTTTGGGAATTGTTTACTTAGATAAACCACCCTGAGGGAAGGTTGTCTTCTTAAGTTAAATGTAGGATTAGGAACCTCAGATAAGGCAGCTAGAGTGTGATGGTGCCCACCTGTAATCCCTGCACTGGGAAAGCTGAGGCAAGTGGATGGTGAGTGCCACACCAGCCTGGGGTACAAAGCTAGTCCCTGTAATATAAACAAACAATCAAATAAAATCAAAGCTGCCTATTATCAAACTAAGAACCATTTACTGTTTCTATGTCCTTTGCATCTATAATTATGTTTACTCTTTAACATGTTTTAATTTGAAAATCTGACAATATGAAATCCCACTGCAAACTTGCCCTCAATGAAGTTAAATTTTACTTATTCCTATCCATTTCCTTTCATTCCACAAAAGAACAATTTCAAACTCATCCGGATTGTCAAACCATACTTACTTTTCACTTTCATGTTTCAAAGGAATTCCAACCCTCTCCTAAAAGGGGGTGTGTGTGTAGAACACTCGCTAAAATCAAAACTTCCAGGTACTACTTAAAGGTTTCTCATCATTTACCTTAGAGCCCAGATTTCCATCTTTATGCAGCAGAAATGGTCCTCCTATTTTTGTTGTTTTTTTGTTTTTTGTTTTTTAGACAGAGCCTTCCTGCAGCCCCAGCTAGCCTAAAATTCACTATGTAGACCAGGCTGCCCTCATTGCCTCTGCCTTCTGAGTCCTGTGATTAAAGGCATGCACCATACCACCCAGCCTGGTCCTCCTCTTATAAATGGATCCTTTGGATATTTAACCAAATAGACTGCAAGAGAGTTACCTGATTACATATTGCACTCACCCCACAGCTAAATATTTCATAGCAACTTTCAAGAAGTGTCTGTAGCTCTTTGAGAAAAACTACATCCCATTCTATTTAGGACATCCAATACTTTAAAATGTATGGAAATGACCCAAATGAAAACAAAGATGGCTAACAAAGAAATATGATAGAAGTCACTACCACAAGGAAATGATCGGATTTTATGTCTCCCCTGCCCACAGGAGATTTATAATGTTCAAATCACTTTCATATGCATTCTTGTCATTTGACCCTCAAAACTTGGGAGAAATCTGTTTTCCATCGTAGTAGCACACAGTATCTAATGTAGCTCAATTTGAAAGCCAACAGCCTGTCAACCCTCAATTAGCCTTTCCATGGACAGAATGCCAGCTGAGCAGTGTAGAATCCATCATTCCCAACAGGAATGCTCCGCACTGCCAGTGGCACAGAGGATAGGCTATGATTGTGCTTGGTGGTAATTACAGATGCCTAACTCCCACAGGCACTCAAATCTTCCTACATATCAACTAGGCATGGTGGCACTTGCCTGAAATACCATTACTTGAAGGTGGAGACAGGAGGGATCAGGAGTTCAAGGTCTGCTTCAACTACTGAGTGAGTTTGAGGCCAGCTTGGGCTACATGAGACTTAAAAAAAAAAAAAAAAAAAAAAAAAAAAAGC
>NW_008331545.1:644775-677457 GCF_000622305.1 Nannospalax galili
TTGTTCTAATAAGTGTGAGGTGTTGAGCGCCCTGGGGGCACTAAAAAAATAAAAAAAAAAAAAAAAAAAAAAAAAAAAAGGCCAGGAAGATGGCCTAGTGTGGGTGCAGGCAATTGCCTGACAACCAGAGTCTGAGTCTGGTCCCAAGCCTCATACAGTTGTCCTCTGACCTGCACATGTGTGCCATGGCATGTACACACCACACCACACACACACACAAAATAAAAATAAATGATGACAGTCCCATGCAATAAATAAAAATAAATGATGACAGTCCCATGCAAGCTCAAACCAGTCTCAGCATAGACATGAAGTGGGTAAGAAACCCCAAACAAAACTAAGTAAACTATGGCACATATATATATCAAATAGAGATATACTGGGCAGGGGGCAATAAAAATAAATACATAAAAATAAATAAAATAGTAAACTATAGAAAACAGAAACAAAAAAATTCACACACCTCATCTACCAGGTCTTTCCCACGCCCCCCCCCACACACAAATATTCCTCCTCTTAGCTCACTGCACCTCTAGGATTGCCAAATAATGTTTTTGCCACATCATCCCATCCCGTGGAGCTTCCCGCTGTCACTCATGAAGGTCTCCCTACGTGAAAGCAGCAGAATTATAGCTAGTCATAAGCACTTCTGAGGGCAGACTAAACAGCTTTGGGCAATCAAAACCACAATGAGACAACACCTCACACATGTTAGAATGGAGTTTGAAAAAAAAAAAAAGATTACTAGAGCTGCAGGCAGCAGAACAGAGAAAGGGGACCCTTGCATACTGTTGTAAATTAATATAGAGCCATTGTGGAAAACAGCATTCAAGTTCCTCAAAGAATTAATAACAGAACTACCATGTATGATCTAGTAACCCCCTTCCAGGTTTGCACCCAAGGAAATAAAATCAGTATCTTGAACAGGTATCTGTACCCTTATGTCCACTGCAGCACTGTAAACAATAGCCAAGATATGGACTCAAGCTAAATGTCCATGAATGAATGGAGAAATTGTATACATATATACAGTAAGATATAAATCACAAAACGAAAAATATCCTACCATATTTGGCAACATATATGAGGTCACTGGACTAAATACATGAAATAAGTTAAATAAGCTGGACAGAGGAAGACAAATACTGCCATGACTCACTTGTATATGGAAGATAAAGAATGTCAAATTCAGGGCACTAGAGAGATGGCTCAGCGGTTAAGAGCACTGACTGCTCTTGCAGAAGACCCAGGTTTGATTCCTAGCATCCACATGGCAGCTAACAACCTCCGTAACTCCAGTTCCAGGGGATCTGACACCTTCTTCTGACCCCTGCGGGTACTGCACAACACAGATGCACTGACACACATGCAGGCAACACATGCATACACATAAAATTAAAAAAAAAATTTAATGTCAAATTCAGGCTGGAGAGATGGCTCAGCAGTCTAGAGCGTACACTGTCCTCGCAGAGGACCTAGGTTCATTTCCCGGCACCCATGTTGAACAATTCACAATTGCCTCTTAGCTCCAACTTCAGTGTGATCTACCTCTGGCCTCTTGGGGCACCTGTACTCCTTTCTGTACACAAACCCACATATACATAATTAAAAAAATAAAAATAAGGGATAGAGGTTAAGAGGGGGATAATGTTATAAGCTTATTAAACCAACCCCCCACAAATGAATCAGGTGACCATAAGTGTCAAGAATTGAGTTCTAGGCCTAGACAGAACCATCCAGCTAAGGCCAGCTCTGATCCCAAGAGAACAGTGGCTGATTTAAGCCACAAGAAGCAAGGGAGGCCAGGATACAGAATGTTGCTGTGTGGACAACTAACTGCCCCTATGTGTATAGGACAACAAGAGAAGAAAGACCTGTATTTCTACATTTTTTAAAAATTCACACATCTAGTTCCATATCAGCAAGCCCCCAATAAACATTAATAATTGATACTACTAATCTCTAGTAATTTAGAACAAAGCCCGATAGTGATAGGCTACATGGGAGTCAGGATCAGCTCCAAGTTTTTAGATGTAATTCAATATCCCCTTACTCTAACACCTGTGTACGCAGCAATTAAAGCCCTGCAGAATGTGGACAAGTCTATACTTTCATTGTTACAGAGGCATACATCACAAAAAAACATTAAGATTGTTTACATGCTTTGGCATTTTGGTATGTTGTTATGGGCAGTGATACCACTTCTGGAAATACATGCTGTGCTGGCCAGCTCCTTTTGTTCACACACTCCCTACCTCTTCCATCCACAACCTCCTTTATGGGATACTTTGTCTTCCACAGTCCCATCTTGCGGATTGAAAGAAGTCTGCCAACTGGAACTCTTCTTTGGCCAATCTCAGCTTCTTCCACGTTTCTTTCGGACTGGCACTAAAGCAAAGAGGCAGTGTCTTGAAGATATGAGATTTGAGCCAGAGACTATGCTAGGCCATGGTGATTGTCCTGGTTTGTTTCTTCATTGCTGTGACAAAACACTCTGACCACTACCAACTTGGGGAGGAAAGGGTTTATTCAGCTTACAACTCCCAGGTCGTGGTTCATCAGGGAGCCCAAGGTAGGAACTCGGGGCAGGAACCTGGAGCACAGGACATGGAGGAACGCTGCTTACTGGCTGGTTCTTTTTTGTTGAGACAGGGTCTTTCTGTAGGTTTAACTGGCCTGAAACTTACTGTGTAGATCAGGTTGACCTTGATCTCACAGAGATCCACCTGCCTCTGCCTCCCGAGTGCTGGGATTAGAGGAGACATGTACCACCATGCCCAAGGGAATTTTTAAGAAATGTACATTTGTCCCACCACAGTGGGCTGGGCCCTCCCGCATCACTCATCAAGAAGATGCCCCTCAGACATGGCCACAGGCCAGTCCAATAGAGGCAATTCCCCAACTGAGGCTCCCTCAACCCAGGTGTGTCAAGTTGACAATAAAGCTATCCAGCACAGTGATTTCATGATATATATGCCCCATCTAAGTCAAAGTGCTCGAATAGCCTAAGACAGATTTCTTTATCAGAGAAATCTCAGGTCAAAATAAATTGTTTAGTTATGGTAACATAGACAGTGGATTTACTAACCAGCCACTAAAACCGAGCCAAAGGATGAACACAGGGAATGCATGTATGACATGTGACAGGAAAAAGTTTAGCACACCATTCTCTAAACTATGCAAATGAGTCATGCACACCTTCAAATATTCATATACACACACACACACACACACACACACATATATATATATGGTCTTTCATATGTCTTCAACTACATGTAATACAGGGTCCTGTCTTGCTTCAGTATGACCTTTGTGTGAAAATGTCATACACAGGCAATTGTTTCTTCCAATCTTCTCCATCCTCTACCCACAGAATAAAACACTTTTCATCACAGGTGTATGACCCTAGCTGTGCTGGGTGGGGCAGGAAAGGGGCTGAGTCACTGTGGCTCTAGGCTAGATGGTTGAACAGTCTAGATTCACATCCATCTACAACAGTAGCTGGGAATAATGGCCAAATCTATGCTGAAATCCATAAACTATGTCCTGATTCCCCAACACTTTTCTTGCCCTTGACATTTCCATCTATGGGACGCTTCTTTCCAGAACATTCTCCTTGATCACACACATACACATACCCCTGCAGGAGCCCTTAATGACAACTCTTACCCCGAAAGGACAATCCACCAGCAAAACAGCCAATGAAACCACAAGAACTCCTTTCACTGACTATAAGACGATGTCTCCTAGAAGCCTTCTCCACTAAAATCCACCTCCTTCATTAAAAGCAACCAGCCAATCTTCCTCTTTGCTATTCCCAGCCCTTTTGGGTACACCAACAGCAGTCTTCCAACTTTACCAGCAAATATTGCCTCACATGCTCCCTTCTCCTTTCATTTCCCAAGGAAACGGCAATAATTTCAGATTTACCAGTCAGTAGATGGATACTAACTGACATCTTCACTTGAGTTTTAAACCCTATTTCTTTAAACCCCTGTAGCCCTAGCCAGCCTGGAACTTGCTATGTAGACCAGGCTGACCTCAAACTCAAAGATCCACCTGCCTCTGCCTCCCAAGTATTTGGATTAAAGGCATGCATCACCACACCTGGCAAAACCCTATTTCTTAATTATTTTGAAAAACATTCCCCCAAGAGTAAGTTTTTTAAAAGCTAAATATGAAGCCAGGCATTCTATCCACACAGCCATAATCTCAGCACACAGAAAGTGGGGGCAGGGGAATCTCAAATTTGAAGCCAGACTGAGCTACATAGTAGACCCTATGGCAAAAAGTTAACAAATAAATAAGTAAATGCTTTATGTGGACAAGGTACTCAAATATAACAGAGCTTGTACCAGGCCAGCAAGATGACTCAGTGAGTAAAAGCACTTGCTGAACAAGACCGATGACTCGCGTTCAATACCCAGAACCCACAGTGGAAGAAGACAACTGACTCCCAAAAGTTCTGCTCCAACCTCCACACATACACCATGACATTTGCACCCATATTCACACACATCATAATAAATGAAATCTAAAATTTTAAGTAAAAGAGCTTATATTTTGGCACATAATTCCATTTTTTAACCTGTTAATGTTCCTGTGCGAGGGTATGTAGCTGAGTGGCACAGCATGTACTTACCATGTCCAAAGCCCTGGACTGATTCCCAGCAGTGCCAAAAATACAAAGAAAATTCTGGCCAGATTCTAGACTGAGGGTCTGGCTACACTTAGTACTCCTAAATAGGCAAGCAGGACACAGCGAACAAATAGAGACAGTGAAAATGGGTCACCTGCAACCCACTACTACTCACCATTAAACCAACAGCATAAGAACAGACCTATTTATCATGGAACTGCTGCCAAATCAATCTAGTCATCATTAGTAGAAAAGGTCATGACACCAAGAAAAGGATATTCATCCAGGCTTTACAATTAGGCCAAGGAAAACCAATATGAAAGGCAAATGGTATGTTCATTCTTATTTTTTTAAAAGAGGCTCATTTAAGAAGTGATCTCAAGAATGCTATCTGGGTCACACATCTGGAATATAAATCATATTAGACCCTGAAGTCTACTTAATAAAAAAAGAAATTCAAAATAAACAAATGATTAGTTGGTGGTATGTGACTTTCTGAAACTCTCCTAGGGAGAAAGTACTGTTATCATTATTAGTGAACTGTTTTTAATCCTCCACATCAAAGCAGAGATATTAACTCTAGGTTCTGAACCCAAATAACCATAAATGAAATATTCTGAGAGACCACCACATGTTCTGTTTGTTAGGTTTTACATAGCCAATTCACAGGTGGCTTGCGTGAATGAAGCAAGGCATGGGGAAAGAGAGAGTCAGGAGACCTGCTAGGTTCAAGTTCAACACCACTCTTCATAGAGGATACTGGGCAAAGTGATCTAGCTTCCTGGGCCCTGGATTACACAATTGCGAGTTTGGGGATAAAGTATGTGGTAAACCCCTTTATAACTGCTGTTACGCTGCTCTAATATTACAACAGAGGCTCCAGAATTCCTAGATTTCCCAAACTCTTGGAGAGCACGGGACTTCAAGGATGGGTATGAGGTAATTACATTTCAGGGAAGATGGTGAGAAAACCAAAATCCAGAAAGGCAGATCTGTACAGCAAACACTTCTTTAATTGGGGGAGGGGCACAGTTTTATCACCATTAAAATAAGCATTTAAAAGACAGTTCAGAAAAAGGCTATTCCAGGGTCTAGCACAAATCCCCATTGTATGAGTATATGTGTACATGCGTGACTGCACACACATGCAATCAGCTTTATTTTGTCTCTGAAAATTTATTCCTGTAAGTTACAAGTTAAACCAAAAGTTCATAATACAAATAACACCCCCCCCAGGGCCTTATGCATGTTAGGCAAGTGCATAAAGCCATTTTTCTAGCTAGGACATTCTTAATCTAACAAACAAAATCTTTACAACTGGGTTAAAAGTGTCTAGTGGAAGCAGACCTAACTACCCCCCAACTATCCTGGCAGTCCTCATTATAATATGGATTACAGCCCTACTAGCCCAGGCACAGGGCTTTTAATGATCTCTGGGAGATCAAGAATTAATCAGCAACCCAGAAAAGAAGTTGTCTAAAAATGGACGAATTAGTCAAAGCAATTCCATTGTCTCTAAAATTGTGCCCTCAATCACCCCGCATCAAAACTCCACTATGGCAGCAAATAAATTGTGTGCATTAAAGAGACAAATTGTTCTTTTGGCTGTTATTTGGAAGCAGAAAAGGGCTGACTACAAATCAGTTATGTTTTAAAAGCTCCATGGTGAACATGAATTGTGATAATTTAAAACATTCTAGTGGTTGAACCAAAAAAAGCAGGAAAACCAACACTTCCAAATTTCAGCAAAAGTTAAGCTTATGGAACCAGAACTGTAAGACATGGACATGAAAAATGATCGTAAAGTTATTTCTTGACTTTCCTGCCTCTACCAAAATCAATGACACTATTTCCCAGCTCTTATTGTCAAATCACAGTTCAGAATCCTGGACCCACTCATTTGGCAAGTAATAACCCTAAGAAGAAATCCTAAGGGATGTCAGATGCCAAATTACCATGACTGGTTGTCCTGGTTTGTTTCTTCATTGCTGTGACAAAACACTCTGACCACTACCAACTTGGGGAGGAAAGGGTTTATTTATCTTACATCTCCTGGGTCACAGTTCATCAGAGAACCCAAGGTAAGAACTCAGGGCAGGAACCTGGAGGCAGGAGCTGGAGCACAGGCCATGGAGGAACGCTGCTTACTGGCTTGCTCCCCTGATCCCTGCTCAGCTTTCTCTTATCCAACACAGGCCCACAAGCCCAGGGGTGGTACCACCCACAGTGGGCTGGGCCCTCCCACATCACTCAACAATCAAGAAAAATGCCCCACAGACACGGCCACAGGCCAGTTCAATGGAGGCAATTCCCCAATTGAGGCTCCCTCAACCCAAGTGTGTCAAGTTGACACTAAAGCTACCCAGCACAACTGGCTATCCTTTTCATTGTAAAATCACCAAAACCTGTTTATGATGCTTTTTGACTGACACCCACAAAGCACTCTGGCTGACACAAACTTTGCAAAACTGGCTTACTGTAGGGAAGTCCCTGTAAGCTCTTTAAGTAGCTCTGATGAGTAAAACATTCAGAACACTACCATAATGAACACCTCTCAGGCGCTCATAAATTCTTTCAATCCCAGCAATCAAGAAGCAGCTGTTAAAATCCAGGAATCTTCCTAGTAACAGATCTGAAATACCTTCAGGCTAGCCAGAGAAGATTCACAACTGCCTTTCCCCCCTTCTCCTCCCCTCCCTCCCCTCCCCACTCCCCCCACCACCACAACCATCCCAGGAGTGCCAGCCTGGCAGGAACAAGGATGACCCAGGAAGGGGAAAAGGAGAGGGGGGGTGGATCTGGTGAAAGCGAGTTGCAGACTCCCTCCTTTTCCACCACAAAGAAAAACCAATCCTCAGTGCCAGCTACCCAGGTTTATTCTCCTTCCCTCCCTCTGCACATTAACTTCAGCAGCCTGAAGAGTCTGGCATTTCCAGAGTTCGCGACCTCAACCGTCCTGAGTCCTTTCGTCAAAGATTTAGGAACCAGGAGCTAGACTCCTGGTCCATGACACATTAAGATTGAGCTTCTCTTGACCGTGTAACCCGCCGGGACGCTACTGCTGGGGTCAAGTTCAACATGAAGGTGCCCTCCTCACCTTCCGGAGTCCACTGTAGGAATCTGAGATACTTAGCCCAGTCCCACTGCTCCAGGCACAACGATCCGGGGCTGCCAGGAAGGAGCCACGGCAGCTGGGAGAAGACTGTGACAGAGCCCACGGGCGTCCTCGGCCCTTTGGCCCCTGCGCCTTATTTCAACCTGGCCGCTGCCACATTTCCTCCCGGAGCCTTTACACAATAAGTTATGAGAACGCCAGTCTGGAGATCTTGCTGTCTGCAAACATGCCACACAATGCCCAGGCTTCCTTCCCCGCTGGCCGTTCCGGAAAGCAGCCGCGCCAAACCGAGTCCCCCCCCACACACCCCAAAGTCCTCCAGGAAGAATCTGAGTGCTGTTAATGCCTCCAAAGAAACCACTCTGCGCCCCAGAACGAGGGGACTCACAATCTTGACACGACCCTTCGTATTTCTCAGCGTTTTCCCATTAAAAGAAGAATCTTCAAGGTCTAACTCCAAGTCATCTCCACCCCCCCCCCCAAAAAAAGAAAGCAAGCCTATGCTAACCTCTGCGGTCTACGAAGAGAAGGAAGAGGACTCTCAGCTCACAGTGAGCAATACGATTTTCAAGTTCGCTCTGCAACTTCGCGCCCGTCGCCCGGCTACACCCGCGACCCCGCGGTGCCAGCGCGCCTCGCCCCCGCCCCGCCGCTCGGCCGCAGGTACCCGGAGCCGCCAGGCCCCCGCCAAGCCTAGGGCTGCCAGGACCCTGCCGAGGGGACGTCGGCCACTCCGCGCCCGCGTGGTCCCGATGTCCCCGGCCCCGCTCCGCGGCGACCGACTAGGTCCGCCGCGCAGGAACCGGCCTGCGCCTCCCCCAGAGGTGCGGAGCCCCAGGCCGGGAGCGCCCGACATGCCCGTGCCCATCCCCGGGAAGCTCGAGGGTGTGCCCGGCGGAGGAGGGGGCGCTCCCGAAACTTTCCCACATGCCCGCCGGCTCCCGCAGCCCCAGCGACCCTCTCCACTGGGCAGCCGACCCCGCTCCCGACGCCCCGGGCCCGCGCGGGCGCCGGGCCAGCGGGAGTTACCTGCCGGGAAAGTTTCCAGCTTTCGGCGCGGCTCCCACCTCAGAGCCGGGCCTCGGACGCGGCCAGCTCGCTGGGCGGCTGCCTCTCCTCAGGCTCCGGAGCTCCGCTCCCCCAGCTGCCGCTGCAGAAGCAGCGCTCCGGCCCGTTCCCCCGCCTCGCTCGGCCCACACCAGGGCCTCATTGGCAGCGCCAATCCCCGCCCTTGCGCGTGTTCCCGAAGGCACCTTCCTCTCGCGCGCCCGCCCGGGCCGCGCCTCCCGCGCCCCTCCCTGCTCGGAGCTGCCTGGGCTCCCGGGACCCGCTGGGGCGGCGCACGAACTTTCCGCCTTCCAGCTCCTTCTCTCCAGCCTGGTCTCTACAGGCGGCCCCCCAGCTTCCCTTGAGAGCCCTGCTCCCCTGGGACTTCGCCTGGGCCCGGTGGGGTGATAGACCCTTCTCCCCCAACCCCCAGCCTTTTTTAAATCAGTAAAGTGATCCGGCCTTCCATCTTCATGCTTCCTGAAAGCATCCGAAGAGGACATATGGGAGCAATTAGCCAAGCTGAAGTTTCCGTGGATGCCTTAGGGTGGCTTGTGTGGCTTTGTTGGGTTTTCTTTCCCTCACTTAACTATACACAAACAAACACACTCACTTTTGGGGCCAAAATGGGCTAAGAGAGATGGAAAGTATAAGAATGATTCTCGCTGACTGCACCTTTTTCTTCCCCAACGTGAATTAGGGGCGCTCAGGAATCAGTGACTGTCCGGGTGTCCCCGGGGTCCTGGGTGTGTCGCCTCTGACCTCTTCTTTCTGGTTGTGCTGTCTGGATTACCGTCCGCCCGCCCGCCCACGTCTTGCTTCCTTGTTGGGAGGAGGAGTCATAGAGGGGGAACAGACAAAGATGCTATTATTATGTTGGCTGGTGGCAGTAAATTAAACTCCTTGGTTCCCAAAATGTTTTGTTATTCCCCAGCAAAACAAAAGTCAGAGTGTGACCTAGGGATCTGGGGGTCCTGGGCTCTCCATAACCTCCTGGAAATCCAGGCAGCCTGTTTAGTGTGGAAGACTCGGCCCACTCCATTCCCAAAGCCCTTTGGACAGCCTTTCTTTCTAGAAAGATCCACTAGAACCGCCAACCTGGAATTGTGTACAGGCTGGCCATCCGTGTGTCTGGAGCAGAGAACACAGAAGTTGTTATAAATGGGTTTACCGGCAACCCCTAACCTTTGCTGTGGCAAACCCGTCTTTAAATACGACTATGTTTTAAACAAGTTTCCCTATAAAAACTTCAACCTCATGTAGAGCTTCCCAATATAAAGACAGCAGCAAGAATGGTCTTATTTTAAATTCCTGTGAGAAGGGGCAGGAAGCAAAAAGCCACTCAATCTCTTTATAATAAATAAAAGATTCCTGAAATGTGCCTGATACTTCTCACCCATTTTCAAAGGACTGATTATCACTTTATATTTAAGCAGTAAAAGTATCTCAGCCTTTCCTCAAATAAAGCAGGATATGAATATTCAAAGAAAATAAAAGCTAATTATAGTAAACCAGGAAAGTTATTGATGCCTTTCTCCACTCTGAAATATCTGATTGTTGAAAAATATGACGTGTTATTAGCTTCTTTTAAAATGCAGCATATAAAAGTTATCAATCTTTCAACCACAGATAACAAAGACAAACAGCAACAGTAAGAGAATGACCCAAACAAAAGGCAAAAAGTCAGTAATAAACTCTGAAATACTAAGATGTAAGAGAAACAACTCTTAAAGAAATAAATTGATAGTTTCCTTCTTCAGACTTGTTTGCAGTGGGTGAAATGGGTGATGGTTGAAATTCATAATCTGTAGCACATTCTTCTGCCTTGGCTGTCCTCAGCTACATTTCCAAGCATTAATGAAATTGTTTAAATTGGACTTTGAAGTTAATCAAATTTCTTCCCCTCTACCCTCAAACCTGGTTAAGGAACAAGTAGGAAAAAAAAATCACATAAAGTAAATATGTTAATTTCTAGCACCATCTTTATTTTCCCTTGAAAAAGTTTGGTTTTATAGTTTCAGAAATCATGGACACTGAAGAAGTAACTGCATCACTGCCTAGTTAAGAGTGCTTAACATTCTAAACAGGCAGAGAGCTCGCCATCTGAAATTTGTACACAGAAGAGCCCTGTCTCCCCTTCTTCCTGCAGTGTTTATATAATTCAAACTACATGTTATTAAGCACAATCTGATCTCCTGCTTTAAACAGCTACCATTATATATCCTATGTTGTACTAAGAACATCAAAGCTGTCTTAAGCTGTGGGTGAAAATGATATATGTTAGAAGAGTCAAGGCCAAATATACAGAGTAAAAAAATCATGGGTGAGAGAAAAGGGGCCTGTGTGAAGATCAACTGTGTAAGACAACTTGAACCCTTTCTAAACACCTTAATATGTAAAGCATTAACAATCACAGCTTCAAACAATGAATTGTCCTGCTTTTAAAAAGAATCTGATTTTCTCTTTTAAAAGGTGCTTTTAGTTAGTTGTTGGGTGATTTTGTATTTTTAGGGGGAGGAGAGAGAAAGAATCACCACTTGATTTTTCTTTGGTTATCTCCATTCATTCAGTTAAAAAATCATTTATTACACATCTGTTTATAACAGCTGGAAAAAATATAGATCACATGTATATTATATGCCATACACATTCCTTCAACATACATGCAATATACTGGATTCCACTTTTAAGTTTTCTGTCAATTTGCCAACAATGTAACTTTTCTCAGCAGAGTGAAAGAAAATAGCAAATAATAAACTAGTTATTTTACCATACAATTTACTGCCCAGGGCGACAGACTGAGGAAGGCATGAGAAAAGAATGTGCTTTGTGAGTGTTAGCATAGTTTTTTCCCCTTGGTCCGATTCCTAAGTGCTTCTATTTTAAATGAAGCCTAAGTTCGGCTCATAGCCGCTATTTATTAGGGTATGTGTTGCACAGAGTATGGTAAGAAGCAAATTGCCAGAAACATATATGAAAGCCAAGACAAAACTAAAAATATTAGTAGTAAGACAAGGTAGGAAATCCAAACTTGAGCACACACTTTTCTCTTCTTTGGAGGGACTGTTTACAGAATTCATTCTCCTTTGATCCATTCATTCATTCTCTACTTTTTAACATTTTAGGAAGAAAATTCCTAAAGACAGAGGGAATAAGAAAATAAATTGGGTATGGTTAGAAATCAGTTGAGAAAAGCAATAAAATTAAATGCCCTATATAGTCTCTGCATGTGCAATGATCCACGGTCACACATGTATGCCAACACTGTGGTCAGTTATGGGCTAATGGCAGACATTCATCCAGGGATAGAGAACACCATTACTGTGTTCAGTTAGCCAGGCTGTTAAATTAAGAGTCATGGGACATATAAACCCCTCACAAGTCTAGTTCATGACCTGCCAATATTGTAGGAACTCATCCAATATGGGCCAGGCCGTGAATTATTTAAACTGATAAATCCAGTGAGGGAAGGAAGTGGGGCGATAGATTCAGAGGTTCACATTTCCTTGTAAGAATATAGGAATAGGGCTGGAAAGACACCTGACACCAAGCCTGACCACCTGAGTTGGCTCCCCAGGACCCACATGGTAGTGGAAGGTGAGAACCAAGTGCCAAAAGTTGTCCTCTGACCTCTGCTCACGTGTATATACAGACACAGACACAGACGCAGACACACACATGCACACACACACTAAATAATAAATAATAAATAAATGTAATAAAAACATTTTTACAGACAAGTGTTGGTAGCACACACCTTTAATCCCCAGCACTCAGGAGGCAGAGGGTAGAGGATCTCTGTCAGTTTGAGGCCAGCCTGATCTACATAGTGAGTTCCATGCCAGCCAGGGTTAAATAGTGAATGAGTATAATTGAAATCCTGGGAAGTCTGGCTTAAGATGGCATGTGATATAACTAATTTGCTGTTGTTGATGTTGAGGCAGGATCTCACCATGTAGCCCAAGCTGGCCTAGAACTTCAGATCCTCCTGCCTCAGCTTCGCCAGTACTGGTATTACAGGTGCATACAGCCACACCCAGCTAACTATTTGACTAATATTTTAGGGACAGATTTACTCAAATCTTCTGATTGTAAAATGGTCTAAAGAGAGAAAAAGGAATTTCCTTTTGTCAGAAAATGTAAGATAATACAATCAGGTACTACTCCCACTGAAATGAGTCTGGCTATGATAAACAATAGCCTATTAAGGCTGAACATAAAAGACACATTTTACCAAATGTAGTGGCACACGCCGAGGTGGATCTCTGTGAGTTCGAGGCCAGCCTGGTCTACATAGCAAGTTCTAGACCAGCTGGGGCTACAGAAAAACCATGTCTCAAAAAAAGAGAAACATTTTAACAGTCTCCCCTTATTTTCACCAATCTGTGTTAGAAAAGGCACTGAAATTGGAGTTACAGCATCTAAGCTCCTATAATGGCTTTTTCAGTATTTGTAATTCCTGGCAATTCAGTGAGTCTTTTAGTGAAAGAAACAAGGAGAATTTAGAACCCCTAGCTCATAGGTTTGTTAGAAGATTAAATGAGATAAGGTTTAAAAAGCACTTAATAAGTTAGAAAAAAAATGCAAAGGTTAATTTTTAGTTAATAGACAAGATGTTTTGCCTCCCTGTTTCCAGGGCCCAATACGGCTGGAATAATCAGAACATTCCAGAATGCCCACATTTGCACTCTGAGGAAGAGTGACTTAAAGATGATTCAGTAGCCGATAATAACTCTAATTAAGTCTCATCTGGGGGTAAATTGGCAGTTCTTTTCTCAAACAGTAGCATGAAGGAGACTTTTACAGAGATATGTTTTTTCTTCTGTGTAGTGTTAAAGAGGAAAAATTCCAGTACATACCTATATTCCTGTACCTTGCTTCATGCAAATCAACATATGGACATTCTTTTTTTCTTTCTCCATTTCTCCCTTTCTCTCTTTTGTTCTTTCATTCTTTCGTTCTTTCTTTTTTTTAAGATAGGGTCTCACTGTGTAACCCTAGCAGGCTTGAAACTTGCTATGTAACCCAGGCTGGCCTTGAACTGACAGAGATCCCTCTGCCTCAGCCTTCAAGTGCTGGGGATTAAAGGTATGGGCCACCATGCCTGACTGGAATTCTTAATTAAATAATATGTTAGTGTAAAGGAAATGTTTTCTTTAAGAAATCCTTGCCAAAATTCTTTGCAAAAGCCACTACAATTTTATTTATGTCATTAATTAGAGATGATCCCTTCAATTCAGTGAACTAGCACATCTAAATACTAGTGAGTTATGAATTCAAACTTCTATAAATATTTCTGTAAGACTAAGTGTTAAGCAAAGCTATTTTGCATCTGGACATGGTAGTGCATGCTTGTAATACCAGCACTTGGAAGGGTAAGGTAGGAGAATCACCAGTTTGAGACTAACCTGGAACTTACAACTCCTTTGCAAAGCTGGGCATATTGGTACACTCATGAAACCCCAGCACTCTGGAAGTTAAGGCAAGAGAACTGAGAGTTTGAGTCCAACCTGTGCTATATAGGAGGAGCCTACCAAAAAGAAAAAAGAAAGAAAAAGAGAAAGGAAAGTACAGGGCAGGAAGTGGGGGAGGGGTCATAAATATGGAGAGCTTAGAATGGAAACGAGTTAATGATCAGTTTGCTGTTTCTGCCTTAACAGTGACACAAACCAATCTTGAAATGGATGAAAGCTCCTGGTATTATTGATGAAGATAATCAACTTGAGAGAGTTTGTCTACAGAAAAGACAATGTAGAATAGCATGCTATTATACGTTTTATATTTGTATTTTATATACCTACCTTCATGCTAAAAGGTAGGTATATAAAACAGAATTCATACATTTAGAATACCATTTTAAACTAGTATTCAAATTTTAACAATTATTTACTATAAAGTAGTTTAAGAAATGAAATAATTTTAACAATTAAACATTTCTTATATATTTAATTTATTTCTCATGTAAATGAGTGTATTGCCTGCATGTGTGTAAGTGCACCTATGTCATGCAATGCCAGTGGAGGTCAGAAGAGAGTGTCAGACCGATCCCCTGGAACTGGGATGGTTGTTAGCTGCCATGTGGGTACTAGGAATCAAACCCAGGTTCTCTGGAAGAGCAGCTAGTGCTTTTAACCTCTGAGCCATCTCTCCAGCCTCTTAACAATTAAAATTTAACAATATGAAGCTCTTTCCATCTATCCAATAGCCTGTTAAAGATCTAAACATTTTAGAATTGGAAGGAAAAAAAAAACCTGTTGAAATGTAAACTCTTGCTTCTCTCCATCTTCTATGTGTATCACATCTGTTTTAATGACTATAGCAGGAGTCATATCTGCCTAAGAGAAAATAGGCCACTATGTGATTATCGGGAGAAATTAAACTACCAGGCTTCATTAGAGGAGTTACCCCTTACCTAGAGCATCAGATCTAAAAACCAGCGGCTCAGTGAGCATTGATGCGACTACTTACCTGTAGCTAAGGCCCTGTTATCTTCCAATGATTTCCAAGCTCTTCCTAAGCCTCCTTTTACATTCACAGCCAATCTACTGCTTCTTGCTCTTCAAGCTTTTCAGTGGCTTTGAAAAGATTACCTGAAGGGAAAGATTGTAATCCTGATAGGATTACAATAGAAACCAGTTAAAACAGATGTCAGGCTGGGCATGGTGGCGCACACCTGTAGTACCAGCACTTGGGAGGCAGAGGCAGGCGAATCTCTGTGAGTTCAAGGCCAGCCTGGTCTACATAGTGAGTTCCAGGACAGCTGGGGCTACAGGGAAAGCCTGTCTCAAAAAGATCAAAAAACAAAAAACAAAACAAACAAGATGTCAGGGACCCAAAATAAGGCAGCAGTTACAGAGGGTTAAAATTAGATGACATCCCCTCTTTCTTCATCTTCTTTTTAATTTGCCATGTCCCCATCTTACCCCCAGGAATCTACCCAGATATTAGATGCCTAAATCTTGTTAGCCAAAGAATCTATGTAGGAACACAGGGAGGTAAACTGTAGACTCTGAAAAGGTATGATTTTTAAATTTTTGTTTTTGTTTTGTTTCTTGAAACAGTGTCTCCCTATAGCCCCTCATGGCCTGGGAGTCACTATGTAGACCAGGTTGGCCTTGATTTCATAGAAATCCATCTGTCTCTGCCTTCTGAGTACTTGGGTGAAAGGCATGCACTATCATGCCTGGCTGGAAAACTATGTTTAAAGTATTATTCAAAATCAAGTGGCATGCAGAAATTGGAAACAACATAGTTATTCATCAACTGATGAATAGATAATGGAGGTATGGTACATATACAAAATGAAATGGCATTCAGCTCTTAAATAATGAAATTATGCATAAAAAATGAGAAGGCCTAAGCAAGTGATGAAGGTCTGTTTAGGTTTGTTATGACATATAAAGGATGAGACAAAAATAATATACACATCATCTTAAAATGTCTATGGTCATAGTTTAGTAAATTAGTTTAAGGAACAAAATATATGTTTATTTGAGAATATTTGTTTTTTTACCCCAGCCTTATCTACATAGCACATGACAATTAAAAGTACCAGACTGGTGGAACTAACCTTATTGGATGTTTAACAGCCATAGTTTGAGGCCTATACTAATGTGGTCAGAGGGACTTTTAAAGGACAGTTTTTGCCCCTTGCCCTCCAAGGTTGACTAAGTTCCAGGGGACTATGGAACATCTCTTAAAATGTCCTGTAACTGTGGTGAGTCACCCGTCCTCCTGTTCAGGGAGACATGGAGACCCCACGAGATGGATTTGACCAGTGTCCAGTCTAAAAAGAGGAGGGTCTTATCTTCACATAGATGGAACTGGTAAAAGAAAGGAGCCAGGAGCTCCTCCCAAGCCCATGTGACCCCTGAGGAACAGATCTTCAAATGACCTTAAGTGTAAAAATAAATTGATTTATTTGGGCCAACTGAATGGTCTTAAACACTCAAAAGGAAAGTATAACCAAAGAGTAAAGTCATCAGTATATTTATTTATGGGCTCAAGTGATTACACTTCCCAGACATTAGGCTTAAGTCTATATAAAAAGTTATTCTAGATAATTATTTCTCATTGATGATTTTGTTCCTAACCAGAAAGTGCTGTTCAGATGTAAGATTTCAAATCTTGGTCTCCAATACTGTAGTGCCCACCTGTAGCTAAGGGAGAAAACCAGCTATTGTTCTAAAATGATGGATAAATTTATTTTCTCTCCCTATCTTGAAGCCTTTGAGAGGGAACTGACACTGATTCTAACCACTCTAACAGCTTTCAAAATACTTGAAAGCAGATCCTGAATCCACCACTCTAGAGCCCAGCCTTGGAAGACAAAAGAAAAATGAGGAGGAACCCAATAGATGGATGCTTTTGGAAGCCCTTGTCAAGAAATTCCAATGGACTCTCATATGAACATTTGAAAATTGCCCTGTTCTGACTTTTTTCTAGATCCCTGTCTAGAACTTGTAATGTTAATTATTCTTGCCTTTACTTCTCCTTCACATCTCCTAGTCATGATTCAAGGACTTCCTTTTCCCCCTAGAGATAAGAGTTATGTAATTTGGGAGTCTTTTAGATAGACCCACTGAAGGGGTACTCCAATTGCCTCACCCTGCATCTCTGTTCAGCATGGAAGAAGCCAGAGTGGTCTGCATCCCTATTCCCTATTGACAATTTGGGTAACCTCTTCAGAGGATGGTGTGATAAGAATAGGAGGTATGAATTGGCTAAGCAGATGAGAGTAAAAAGACCCCAAAGAAAGTAACCAGATTCTTGGCTAAAAGTCAAAATGTCCTTGGGCCTCTTAGCAACATACTCTATTCCAAAGGCCAAAAATGTCGAAAGTATTTGGGGGCTTGTATCTAATCCTTAAAAGATTTTAGGGTTACCTCTTCGGAGGGGGGAATGTTAGAGTAGCCAAAAGCCCCATAAAAATAAGTCAATAAATCAAAGAAGAAAAAAATGAAATTATGAAATTTAGACATAAATAGATGGAACTGGAAACAAACATCCTGAGTGAGTTAATCCAGACCCAGAAAGACAAACCTCATATGTTCTCTCTCATAGCTGGATGTTTGCTTTAAAATCTTAGATAAGCATATTTCAATTTGAAAATCCAGAGAGG
This sequence comes from Nannospalax galili, assembly GCF_000622305.1. NCBI lineage: Eukaryota > Metazoa > Chordata > Mammalia > Rodentia > Spalacidae > Nannospalax > Nannospalax galili. Next base: position 662,701 of record NW_008331545.1, read on the forward strand.
GCAAAAAACTAATAAGCAGCCAAGGGTGGAGCAGGGTGGTAGAGTATAGTAATATGAAGGGGAAAGGGAAACATCAGAGTATGAAGGGTTAAATAAGGTGGGGAATGGGAGGGCAGGGCAGAAGAGGGAATATGGAGAGGGATAAGCAACACTGAAGACTTTTAGAAAAAGCCATATGGAAACCTACCACTATAGAAGCTTCTTAAAGTACATACATATATATTATAAAAGGAGAGTAAAAGGAGGTTCCTTATAACAGGGGGACATTGCCCCTTCTAGACATCATAGGCTAATGAAAGAAAACCTCAATTCCAGGAATGGACTCCCTCTCTAGAAGCTGTTGACAAGGGGTCCTGTAGACCCTCAAACAATACTGGCCATTGCCCCTGCTCTTGGTTATCCACCAGAACTTCACGGTAAGACCCTGTTGCTGAAGATACTACATACATGAACTGTAGAATAAACAAGGATGAATCAGACTGGTGCTGACTTCAGAACCTGATCTCTATCGGCTAACTTTCATAGTACTTGAAGGGGCTATGCATGCTACCAGAAGGGAAAAATAATCATCAACCTTACTCAGCTGTGAATTCTGTGAACTACAAAAACAACTGGCCTGACAACATATGCCCACTGGTAGAGTAGTGGCACAAATATTATGGGAGTAGCTAACCACTCTCTAATTGTCTTAAGGTCTGCTTCAGAGGATGGAGCCCATAACTGACATTGATACCAGGCTTAGGAATCTGAGGCTAGACAGGACACAAGGTATAAAGTACAGCCTAATGCTAAATAGCTATACTATTAAACTGACTCTTAATGAATTATTGTTATACCCATAGATTGATGAATCTCTCAGCTCTCACCAGAGAAGTTTCCTTATGCAGAGAATGGTGATTAACACAGAAACCTAGAAGTGACCAATGTGCAGAGAACAAGAGACTTCAGAATGTTTATCTCTAAATAAGACACCTATCGCAAACTTCTGACTCCTCCCAAGGTTCAGGGATCATTTCAGAAAAGAGGGAATAAATGGTAAGAGCCAGAGGTAGCTGATGACTACAAGGAAACAGTTTTCCAGACAGCTGTTCTGCTACTCAAATGAACTTACAGTGATGGTGACAGCATGCACAAGTGCAGGGCGAGCTCAAACCAAACAAAATCCCAGCATAGACGTGGGGAAGTGGATAAGAAACCCCAACCCAACTTAAGGAAACTTTGGCAACCCATGACTTCTGGAAGGGGAAGAGACAATCTCTTTCAAGGATAGGATTCTTGGTAGGTTAATCAGGCTCCAGTGGATGGACCACACTGATGGACACTTGGGGACACAAATTAGACTCTATAGGCCTTATTATACATGATAGAGTACAGTATATTAAATTGTGTGGTGGGGCGAAGGCAGTAACGGTAGGTGTGGATTAAGGGAGAGGATTTAAATACCATCAAATTGTATTCTATAAAATCACAAAATTCAATTTAAGAAATTAAAAATGAAAATAAAGAAATCAGGTGACATGCATAGAAATTAGTTCACTCATAATTTGCTGGTGGGAATATCTAATGATATTACCATTCTAAAAAATGGTTTGGAAGATTGTTAAAAATAATTAGGGGCTGGAGAGATGGCTTAGCAGTTAAGAGAAGTTGCTACACTTGCAGAGGACCTGGATTTGATTCCCAGTACTCGCATGGTGGCTAACAACTGTCTGTAACTCCAGTTCCAGGGGAATTTGAAGCCCTCTTCCAATCTCCGAGGTCACTGCATGACAGAGGTGCACTTATATATATGCAGGCAATAAACTCATAAACAAAAAATAAAAATAATATATAAAATATAAAATAAATATATTTTTAAAAATTAATTAAGTCCACTGGGGCTACAAGAAGATGCTGTCTCAAAAATAATAGTTGCCGGGCGTGTGGTGCACGCCTTTAATCCCAGCACTCGGGAGGAAGATGCAGGCGGATCCCTGTGATTTCAAGGCCAGCCTGGTCTACATAGTGAGTTCCAGGACAGCTAGGGCTACAGAGAGACCCTGTCTCAAAAAGACCAAAATAGTAATAATAATAATAATAATTATTATTATTATTATTATTATAATGATAATAAATTATGAAACTATACACCTGGGCATTTATCCCAGAGAAATTAAGACAAATTCACAAGAAAACCTATACACAAAATGCTCATAACAGCTTTATTCATAATAGGTGACAACTGGAAAGAACCCCATGCCCTTCCACAGATGAATGGTCAAACAAACTAAGACATGGAGTACTACTCAGCAGTAAAAAGAAATGAAATTTTGTTGCATATGACTTCTTTTTATCTCTAGGGAATTCTTCTGAATGAAAAAAGTCAGTCTGAGTATGGTAGCTCATTCCCAGGTCCAGAGAGGCTAAGCAGAAAGATCAAGTGTATGATGCTAGCATGGGCTACAGGGTAAGTTTGAGACCAGTCTGGGTTATATGTTAAGATCCTGTCTCAAAAAACAGCAGCAAAGAGGAAGCAGAGGGTGAGAGAGGGGAGAGAGACAAAGGCATGCCAATTCCAAAATACTGTACACTCCATTTAAATAACCTTCTGGAACTGATACACTTATAGAAATGGAAGACAGATTGTTGGCCAAGGAGTGTGCACTTGTGGCTGAAGAAAGGGTGGTTCTAAAAGGGCAACAGGTGGAATTCTCATATTGATTGATATGATTCTGGGTTATAAGACTATCAATATAATATGGGGCTGGAAAGATGGCTCAGTGGTCAAGAACACTGATTGTTCTTGCAGAAGACCCGGGTTCAAATCCCAGCATCCACATGGCATCTAACAACTGTCTGTAACTCCAGTTCCAGGGGATCCAACAGCCTCTTCTGTCCTCTGCGAGCATTGCACGACATGGGTGCACTCACCTACATGCAGGCAATACACTCATACACATAAAATAAAAATAACAAATAAAATATTTTTTTAAAAAGACTATCAATACCATTATGACAGTATACTATATATTTATAAGATATTGTTATTTGGCATAAGGTGAGTAAGCAATACAGGAAACTGGTCTAATATTTATGCAACTGTATGCATAATAATCTTTTAAAAGTTTATTTTATTTATTATTACTGGGGGCGAGGGAGAAGATGTGCAAGTGCCACAGTGGGTGTATGGAGGTCAAAGGACAACTGCGTGGAGTCATTTCTCTCCTTCCACCTGTACAGGGTTCCAGGGATTGAACTCAAGTTCTCAGGCTTACACAGCAAATACCTTTACCCAAGGAGCCATCTCACCAGCCTGATAATAATCTTAAAATAAATAGTTTAATTTAAGGGCCTAGAAAGATGGCTTGGTGGTTAGGAGTACTTGCTGCTCTTGCAGAGGACTTGGGTTCGATTCCCAGCACCCACATGATGGCTAACTACTGTCCATAACTCCAGTTCCAGGGTATCTGATGCCCTCTTCTGGCCTCCAAGAGCATTTCATGATATGGGTACACTTACATACATGCAGACAATATACTCATACACATAAAGTAAAAATAGTAAGTAAAATATTTTTTAAAGTTTAACTTTTAAAAAGATGGCTGAACTACATATTAGCTACACACATAGCTATACATACACACAAATGTAATAGAAAAAAATTCTGTGTATCATCATTTAGAATGACAAATGTATCAATCAGAAGCCAAAACTGTCTCCAAATGTTAATTAAAACAGAACATCTGAATCTGTCATGGTGCAAATCTATAGTCTCAGCCCACATGAGGCAGAAGCTAGAGGATCACTTCAAGTTTGGGACCAGCCTGGTCTACATAGCAAGTTCTAGGCTAGCCAGGGCTACATAGTGAAACCCTGTCTCTAAATAAATAAATAAATAAATAAATAAATAAATAAATAAATACTAAATACTAACTGTGCTGGATAGCTTTAGTGTCAACTTGACATACCTGGGTAGAGGGAATCTCAATTGGTGAATTGCCACCATTAGACTGAACTGTGGCCATGTCTGTGGGACGTCTTCTTGATTGTTGGGTGATGTGGGGGGTGCAGCAGGTGGGCCTGTGTTGTATAAGAAAGCAGGCTGAGCATGGGTCAAGGGAGCAAGCCAGTAAGCAGCACTCCTCCATGGCCTGTGCTTCAGCTCCAGCCTCCAGGTTCCTGCCCTAAGTTCCTACCGTGGGCTCCCTGATGAACTGTGACCTAGGAGATATAAGGCAAATAAACCCTTTCCTCCCCAAGTTGTTAGTGGTCAGAGTGTTTTGTCACAGCAATGGAGAAACAAACTAGAACAATAATGAATTAACTAATAAACAAATTAAAATACAAGATCTCAAGGTCCAAGAGAAGAACAACCTATACAAAAACTAGTGCTGATGACCAAATGGCAGAGCTAGACATAGGGAATCTGACAACTTTTCCCACTAGACTGAGTTTCACAAGGACAGGGAACACACTGCATGATGGAATAAGTAAACTGTGCATTTCCACCCAGTTACCTGCTGCTAGTGAGCTGTTCCAAACACAGCGACATCTTGCAATACTGAATATTTGCTTATTTGGGTTCATCCAGGCAGTACTCACTCAAGGGTCTTCCTGCAAGTGTACTCAGGACATGGCTGGGTTGGGGTCTGGGAAGAGGAGGAGTTGGGTGCCTTGGTATCTCTATATGTCTCCATATGTTTTCTGCACATGGTAGTCCCAGCATAGCCAAACCTCTCTCACATGGCAGCAGTAGTTTCCCAGAATGAGTTTCCAAGAGCAACAGCAAGTGCTGCATGCCTTTTCAAACCTAGACTCAGAAGTCACACAGCATCTCTTAATGCGCTTCTTGAGAATTGTCATGGCATCATTAAAAAGATCTTAGACTTAAGGGACAGACCTGATTCATAGCCCAGTCCTCCCTTTTCTACTATGAGCCCTTGGCAAAGTGACTTATCTTCTTCTGCACCTTGAGGCAAAATGGTTATGCTGCTCAGAAGGTGAATGTCTTCACTGAGGGAACATTTATTAGGGTGGGAGGTGAGACCTTATGGGCTTATATATGAGTTAAGTGGCAAGGCATTAGAGACAAAGGCCAAACTGCTCAGAGTATGGAAAGAAGAGGAATTCGTGTTTACTTCTAAGGAAAGGCCCTATCAAGTAATTGATACATAGCAAAAGGTAGGAGGTTATGCCTATAAAGGACCTCTCACTCCTCCAAGAAGTTCCTTGCAATGATGTAGCTAAACGATACTTTATAAGTGAAAGCCCTGCTATTTAGTGTAACTTGTTTCTGGTAGCATTTCTTCTGTGTGTTCCTCTGCCTTTCTCCAGTCATAGAAATATTCTGAATGACAATGATTTGAACTACTTTGCAATGTGATGGCATGTAGTAGATAATAAATGACAACAAGTATAACAATTATTGAATGAAAGTTTAATTTTACAAGTCGTAACAAAAATTGCTTATGTATTGCTTGATTTACCAGTTACAGAGACAATCAGAGAAAACTCAGCTCAAATGGACTTAACCAGTAACAGACTATTACTAGTTCAGTTAAGTGATATAGCAAGCTTAAAAACTGGATGATCCAGGATCTCAGCAAGGCCACATCTAGATCCATTTTCTTTTCATCCTGTAAGTAGCTATGTATGTTAACTTCTTCATTTTGACACTGGATCACCTGTGAGTGCGAAGGGGCTGGCCATCACAGCTGGGTATGTGGGAGAAAACCACATCTCTGTCTCGAAGTCTGAGCCAATGACAGTGGAGGACAGGATGAGTATATGTATGTAAGGAGCATGCTGCTGGGCCTAAATCAGTCCTGGCCTATTCCTAGAGTTGGTTGGTTTGCCCTAAGGGATGTGGGCTATACCAGGAAGGAAAAGTTCTCAGAGGCAGAGCAAATCAACAAACGGAAAAGGTGGATTATAGACAGAAATTTTTTAGATTCTGAACAATATGGATGAAATAAATCTTTAACAATTTTAAAGGCATAATTTTTAAAAAGCAGGTTGGCAATCACAGATATAACAGAAAATAGAAGAAAGGAAAGGAAAGAGGGTAATAGGTGGATTTAAAATGAAAAGGGGTTGAGGGGGAAAAACAAAGATAAATTAGTTTTAAGACTCTTGACTCCATAGGATGTTAATTGGATTTTGTTGTTGCCATTGCTTATTTGTTTGTTTGTTTTTCTCTGAACATGATGGCATAGAGGCTTAATTAAAACCTTCATTAGCGCCATCAGCAAAAGAAGACAGAGACGAACAGAACAAGTGATAATAAACCCCACTTTTACAACGGTGGGCATAAAGCTAGGCATGGTGGTGGTGTACACTTACAATCCCAGCACTTGGGGCTGGAGAGATGGCTCAGCAGTTAAGGATCCTGGCTGTTCTTCCAAAACACCTGGGTTTGAATCCCAGCACCCACAAGGTGGCTAACAACCATCTGTAACTCCAGTTCCAGGGGATCTGACACCCTCTTCTGTCCTCTGTGGCCATTGCACAACACAGGTGCACTTGCACACATGCACGAAATATATGCATACACATAAAAATAAAGCAACCCCCCCAAGAAAAAAACAATCCCAGCACTTAAGAGGCAGAAGCAGGAAGATTACTACAAGTTCAAGGCCAACCTGGTCTACATAGAGATTCTAGGCTAGTCAGTACTACATAATGAAATCCTATAAGAAAAACAAATAAACAAACAAAAAAACAAAACAAACCCAGAAAGAAGCCTAGAAAATTTAAAGGCAAGGCATCTGATACAAGAAACCATATTGTTAGGCCAACTGAAAGGTCAGAGAGGGAAAGGTAGCTTACTAACCCTGAGATTAACAAGGAAAGAAAGACAGGAAGCAGGCAGCTGGAAAGGAAGCCAATACTCCAACAGCACAGGACTGCACGATGTCACTGGGAATGCCTAATAGGATTCTGGGAATACCGCAGAGAAGGTCACTTCAGGAGACACTGCCGAAAGAAAAGGAAGGGAATGGCGGCTTCCCCTCCCACTTTCTAATTTTTTGCTGGCACCTTCTACTAGCAGTTTCTAACATGAAGCCAGCAGGAAATGAAGCCTAGGAGATATAGCTTGTGGTCTCCTAGTCCCAGCATATAAAACAGAGTACAGCAAGGTTGGCATGAAGCTAATAGACAAGTCACTGGCACATACAGTGATGTGGAAAAGCAGGTATATGTCTACACTGCTGATGACACTGTAAGTCAGAACATTGCAAGAGGTAAGCAACTTTGTACATTCTGACTAAGTCATGCCACTTTGGAGAACATAATCCTAAGAAATAACCCAAGAATTTGAACAAAAATGCTGGAAGTGGTGTCATTCGTAACAGTAAAACCATGGAAACAGCCCACATGCCCCACAAGCAAGAGACAGTTATGCAGACCATGGTAGATCAATGTAACAGAATACTCTACAGCTGAAAGAAACCCCCAAAACATATGCTTCCAATAAGCCTGAAAAAGTCCATATGAAATAAGGTTAAGTGAAAAAAGTTGAACCCAGAATTGCATGTCTACTACAGTAATTACACCTGTGAAAAAATGTACCAAAGTATACTAACAAAGATGTGGAGAGACAGAGTGATGTCATGGGTTTGGAGAATCATGTTACTTAGGCTTCTTTTCTTTTCTAAAGTTGCTTAAGTTCTTAATTAAAAGAGAAAAGTAAATGAGACTTTAATTTTATTTTTAGATGACAAAATAATTGAAGATTATGTGTTTCATATTAAGCTGCTTTGAAGGGGAAAAAAAAAGCATCTCATTCACATACACACACTATACAACCTGGCTAGCCGGTCCCACATAGCACTTTTTACAACTCTGGTATTAATCACTGCTGTGGCCTCAGGCCGGTGTCCAATTGGTCTAGAGATTTTATTTTACAACCTGAGAACCCTGGCTGGCTCCCAGTGCCTCTGCTCTCCTGCCCTGAGCCAAGCCTTTCTTCTCCTTGCTATAGTGCATGTATTTTACTACAGGCCCAGTTGTTAAAGTCAACTAAAACAATGAATAAAGATAACAGGGTGACTGCAAACACCCCTGCGTGGTGAGGACTGCTTGAATTTTTCTGCATATTTATTTATTGCTTCAGCATGGTTTGTTTCTCTCCTTTAGCCTACAGTGCTTCCTACCCTACCTGAAACACACCCTGAACCCATAGGGCAGAGGGACATACTTCCACCCAACCCCCTCTCCCTCTGATCGCTTCCCAGACCTTTGATGTGCCAAGTTTTCTGGACTCATGAACTCTGCCTCAGTAGCAAGCTAATCCAGATGCATGTCACCACTGCCCAAGAACGGCTGGAGTGTGTGGTTACCTCAGGGAAGGAATGAGCACATAACCACCTCCCATGGGGGCCTGCTGGCAGATTGCCCAAGAGACCTTGGCCATGCCCTGGGCTGGCTCTCCATGCAGCAGATTAGGCAGTTAAAATTTAAAGGAGAACCAGTCTCCAAGCCTGACCGGCTACCTGTCTTTGTATTTTGTCATTGCTGGAGAATCATTTTCCAAAGGGAATCAGCTTCCAATTCCAGTTTCACCACTGGAACCCTAGGGAAGCCTCTGTTTTTAATGGGGACATAGCAGTAAGTGCTTCCTGCTTCCACTGCAAAAATTTGAGGATAGAGCCTTTACTAGATGTCTACCTATTCTACCCTCCTTTTTTATTAACAGAAATATGGTTTTGCTTTTGTTCGAGGTGGTAATGTGCCCAGCTTAAAAATACTCCTCCCTGTAGCTGGGCATCACAGGCCTTTAATCCCAGAATTTGGGCAGCAGAGGAAGGCAGATCTCTCTGAGATGGAGGCCATCATGGTCTACACAACAAGTTCCAGGCCAGTTGGGGCTACAGGGAGACCCTATCTCAAAAAACAAAACAAAACAAAACAAAACAAAACAAAAATACTCCCCCTTATGAGAAACACAGCCACAACAAAATGCATATGGTGACCCATGACTCTACAGGGAGACACTTTCAGAAAAGCAGCAGGTGCTGACAGAAAAGGGACACTCAGCCTTTAGCACTTTGCTCTTTGTTCTTTTCAAAGTAAACTGCCCACTTCCAGAATTCTTACCTGAGGAAAATGAACTTTACATGGCTAAGCCATTGTACTTGAGTTCTGTTATCCCCAGCTGAATGCGGAACTAAACAGTTCCTACATTAAAATTTATTGGATTGCCTTTTGTTTTTCCAAGAAGTCTCATGATTGTAAGTCATCTGTCATTATAGTGAGCACCAGAGTTACTGTTCTGAAATTTAGTTATGGTAAATACTGCAAAAAGTTTTCAACTGTTAACTGGGCCTGGAGAACATTCTTATTATTCTCAGATATTGGCCATAAACATTCTTTGAAAAAGAATTGGACAAGATCCAGGCGTTGGCAGTACAGGCCCATAAGCCCATCACTTGGGAGACAGAAAAAGGAGGATCAAGAGTTCAAAGCCAGCATCAACTACGTCGTGAGGTTAAGGCCAAGCTGGACTATAAGAGGCCCTGTATCAACCCTCCCACCCGTACAACCCTACTCACAATAGCAACAAAAAGTAAATGGAATTGAGCATTACAAGGGAGAAAGGAATAGGGCATTTAAACATTTTAGCTAACATGGTTTTTAGTCCCCAAATGAAATTTTATTTGTGGGAAAGCAATGATCTTTTCCAAAGGATGCTTTCTTATTTTTATCTGTGAATGTAATAGTTTCTCTGGTATTCAGGAACATTTTAGTGCTTTTTAAGTAAGAACGGTGGTAGGTGTGGTAAGGTTATGTCCCCACTTTACCTAAGAGTAAAACTAAAATTCAAAAGCTCTCTAAGAGGTTTCTTAGTGTTTTCACAAGGGTTAGTATGTGACACCAGTTTGCCCTCCTCTCTCTGCTCCCCAAGCGACTTTGCTTGGAGGAAAACAGGGATCTCTGCACAAAAATTTTGTCTAGCTTCAGTCTGGAAATGTGACTTCTTTACTGACCAGAGTGAAAACAGAGGCCCTACCAGATACCTCTTTGATGTGCTAATTAACAAGTCCCCTTTCACTCAGTTTTTATACTTAACAACAAAGTAGGGTAGTTACACTGCAGGAAGAGAGGACCAAAATCCCAGTAGCTGGAAACAATAACATTGTTTCCTGCCCATTCCACTCATGTTTCCTGGAGCAGCTGGATACAGGCCTCATAGAAACTACTGAACCCAAGCTGAGGGAGCAGCCTGCATCTTGAATGTTGCCTGTCATCACAGCAAAAGAAAACAGGACCTTGGCTCTTGCAGCCTATATATAAATATGTGTTTCTTTTGCTTTCTTTCTATAGCTGGAAACAACTCCATGGTGCCAGCAACCAAAATGGCCCATGAAGTGAAATCCTCACATGTGCCAGGAGGGTGGCACCAGAGTTAGCAAATGACCCTCATGATTGTCAGGAAAATAACATGTGCCACTGTGTGTCCTGGAACTTTTGTTCTCCCATTCTCACAACTAATTCTGGTATTGTTTAACTTTGGTGTTCAGATGAGCAGGTCAAATAATTTGAGAAAGAATCCTCTCTCATATGTAAGTTTGGTTTCACTTTAGTCAGGGTTCCAAAATCTATGTTTTTCTATTATTCTTCTGCCACCTAGTATAATTTGTTCACATGGCCACAATCTCACAGGCTGGGGAGTAGGAAATTGTAGGGTGGAGGAAAGCGCTCATTAAATAAGAAATCCAAACAGGGAATGGTGGTGCATGTCTGTAATACTAGCATCTGGGAGGTAGAAGCAGCAGGATCAGGAGTTCAAGGCCAGCCTCAGGCTACATAGTGAGTTCCAGGCCAGTCTATGAGACCCTGTATCAAAATTTTTGAAAAGGGAAGGGAAGGGAAGGGAAGGGAAGGGAAGGGAGGGGAGGGGAGGGGAGGGGAGGGAAGGGAGCAGACTTGGAATGAGTAGGAAAAAGGGAAAGGAAAGGAAGAAAGAAAAAGCAAGCAAGAAAGAAAGAAAGAAAGAAAAAAGAAAGAGGGAAAGAGGGAAATAAATCCTTCTCTCCACAAGGCTAAACAGCCCCACTTCCTTGGCCTTATTAGTACAATGAAGTGATCAAATGAGCCAACCTGGCCAAGGACCCAAAGCTACCAAAAACAAAAACGACTAAAACAGGATTTTGGAGAAAGGGATACCAGGGGTGCCAAGTGGGCCAAACAGTACTGTGAGGTTGAAAGGAAATGTTATTCTATTTCTGTTCCTCAAAAGCCTTCGAGTGATCACTTCAGAAGTCTCCTCATTACCCAGGATGACTCCCAGTTGTGTGAAAGAGCTCTCTTGGTCTTATATGATTTCCACCTTTGATCCCTAAACAGTGTTGTGATTTTGAGTTCATTCAAAGCATCATGTACATGTTTTTATTTATCATCATCATCATCATCATTATTATTATTATCATTATTATTATTACTATTGCTCTGAGTATACTAATTCTGAAGTGAAATATGCACTGAAGTGCTTCAGAAAGACTAATTCTTTTTAAAAGCCTTGGACAGAGTGCAGTTGTGAGCCATTGACCTGCTTCTACCTCTGTTGTAACTTTCAGTAAGGAAAAGAATGACCCTTTAAGCTTTTAAAATGGCTTTTCACTGTGGCTTATTTTGATAATTATATATAGTTAAATAATAAGATTTAAGTGTTCAACTAACATTGAAGATGTTTGTATAAATAGATTTGTTTTCTAAAAGTGTATTCCAAAACATATTAGAAATCCAAAGGAATAGCATGTAATTTGTAAAGAAAACTGTATCTAGCAGGGCATGGTGGCGATGTCTTTAATCTCAGCACTTGGGAGGCAGGTGGATCTCTGTGATTTTGAGGCCAGCCTGGCTTACATAGGGAGTTCTAGGCCAGCTGGGGCTACAGGGACACCCTGTCAAAAACAAAAACAAAAACAAAAACTGTACCTAAAGATTCTTGTGATATAATGTTATATGCAAAAGGCACTCTGCAGACTTCCACTGAACTATTGGTTCCAGTATACACTAACTTCAACAAGGCCCTGCTTTACCTCTGATGAAGTCTATTTTATCAATATTTGGGAGAGTTATAAATTATGAATGATTTTCTTCCATGCTTCTTAATATTTCTTTTACAATACTTGTGTGTGTGTGTGTGTGTGTGTGTGTGTGTGTATATATATATATGTGTGTGTGTGTTTCTGTGTGTGTGTTTCTGTTTAAGACAGGATCTCACTATGTAGCCCTGGCTTGGAACACACTATATAGACCAGGCTAGACTTGAACTGTTAGAGATGCACCCGCCTCTGTTTTCCAAGAGCTGAGATTAAAGATATGAGCCACCATACCCTATGTGTATTTGTGTGCATGCGTACTGTACATTGAACAGAGGGCCTCAAGCATGCTAAACATGCATTGTACTACTGAGTCACACCCACAAATTCTATGATAAAAATATATATGTATTTTAACTTAAAAAAATTTATTGAGACTTTCATACATGCGTACAAGGTATTTTGATCAAATCCACGCCCACTCCTTCCCCTCCAACTCCTCCCATATCACCCCACCACTTTCTTTTAGGGATTATATAAGAGCTCCCAAATACTTTTGACATTATTTGGCCTTTGGAACCAGAGTATGCTGCTAATAGGCCCAAAGATATTTTGACTTTTGGCCAAGAAACTGGCTACTTTTCTTTGGGGTCTTTTTACCCTAACTGCCTAGCCCATTCCTACCTCCTACTCTTATTATACCATCGGGAATTGAGACACAGATCACTCTGGCTTCTTCCATGCTGAACACAGACATAGGGAGGCAATTGGGGTACCCCTTCAGTTGGTCTATCTAAAAGACTCCCAAATTGCATAACTCTCAACTGCAGAGAGAAAAAAAGTCCTTGATTGGTGCCTAGGAGATGTGAAGGAGAAGTAAAAGCAAGAGTAGTTAGCCTTACAAGTTCTAGACAGGGAACCAGAAAAAGGTCAGAACAGGGAAAATTTCAAATGCTCATATCAGAGTCCATTGGAATTGCTTGACAAGAGCTTCCAAAAGCATCCCTCTATTCGGTTCCTCCTCATTTTTCTTTTGTTTGCCAAGGCTGGACTTGAGGCACTTTGATAGCTGTTGGAGTGGTTAGAATCAGTGTCAGTTCACTCTCAAAGGCTTCTAGATAAGGGGAGAAAACAAATTTATCCATCATTTTAGAACAATATGGGTTGTCTCCTTTAGCCACAGGTGGGCACTACAGTATTGCAGACCAAGATCTAAAGTCTTACATCTGAGCAGCACTTTCTGCTTAGAAATAAAATCATCAATGAGAAATAATTGTTTAAATAACATTTTATATGGACTTAAGCCTAATGTTTGGGAAATTGTAATCCCTTGAACTCTTAAAGAAATATACTGATCACTTTAATCTTTGGTTATACTTTCCTTTTGGGTGTTTAGACCATACAGTTGGCCCAAATAAATCAATTTATTTTTACACTTAAGGTCATTTGAAGATCTGTTCCTCAGGGGTCACATGGGCTTGGGAGGAGCTCCTGGCTCCTTTCTTTTACCAGTTCCATCTATGTGAAGATAAGTCAAAGGTCCTGCTCAACTGTGGCTGGCTTCACTTGGAAGCATGGAGGAAATGTTTCCTCTGTGTTGACCCTCTTTTTTGTAGACTGGACACTGGTTCAAGTCTATCTGGTGAGGTCTCCATGGCCTCCCTGAACAAGAGGACAGGTGACTCACTACAATTACAGGACATTTTGAGAGATGTCCCACAGTCCCCTGGAACTTAGTCAACCTTGGAGAGCAAGGAGCAAAAACTGTCCTTTATGTCCCTCTGACTGGATAAGCCTCAAAGTATGGCTGTTAAACATCCATTAAGATTAGTTCCACCAGTCTGGTACTTTTAATTACCATGTGCTATGTAGATAAAGCTTGGACAAAACCCAAACATTCTCAGATAAACCTTAACTAGACATATATTATGTTCCTTAAACTAGTTGACTAAACTTTGACCTTAGAAATTTTAAGATTATGTGTATAATTTTTGTCTCATCCTTTATATATCATAACAAACCTACACAGACCTTCATCTCTTGCTTAGGCTTTCTCATTTTTTCTATTTTGGAAAATATCTCCATTCCCACAACCTTTTAACATGTTTTACATTCTCATTTTCTTTTTTAATAATTATGAGACATAATAACATTAACAAATAAATTTCCATCTGTTGTGAGAATTCTTTTCCTGAGGATACTAAGCAATGTTTATCCCCTTCTAAGGTTCTAGTGTCAAACCAACGTTTGATTAAAGTTTTCCTGGGGAACCAGTGAATTTACTGAGCTTACTTACAGAGATGAATGAGGAGTTGCTGAGATGTATGAGTGACCTGAGTGTATGCACACTGGAAAGCCTTTACTCAGCATGGGTCACGCCTTCTCTTCCTAGCCTTCCCCTGATTGGCTGGGAAGAGTGGCTGGATACTCTGGTGAGGGTCCAATGACCCTGCTTGCCCCTCCTTTAATGAAGGAGCACAACTGTCAACAAGCCCAATTGTGACAATGTTTAACAAGCAGGCACTGCTGAAGTCATGATGATGGTAGTTATTCCATGCAGAAGAGACTGCTGTATGGCATCATCTTATTAAAAGAACATGAAATTTAAAAGGATTTGGTGCTAGGATCCACAAATGAGGAAGAAAATACGTCTTTTATTTTTCTGAGTCTGTGTTACTTCACTTAGTATAACAGTTTCTAGCTCCATCCATTTACCTGAAAATTTCATTAT
>NW_008331545.1:677921-684473 GCF_000622305.1 Nannospalax galili
AGGCCATGTGTGATTAGGGTCAAATTACATACAGTTGGCTGGGAAGAGTGGCTGGATAATCCTGTGAGCATCCAATGACCCTGCTTGGACCTCCTTTAATGAATGAGCACAACTGTCAACAAGCCCAATTGTGACAATGTTTAACAAGCAGGCACTGCTGAAGTCATGATGATGGTAGTTATTCCATGCAGAAGAGACTGCTGTATGGCATCATCTTATTAAAAGAACATGAAATTTAAAAGGATTTGGTGCTAGGATCCACAAATGAGGGAGAACCCCCCCAAATTCTATGATAAAATATGTTTTAGAGCTAAAAAAAAAAAAGCATTGACAATATAAATTCAAGTATTTCAGTATTTCAGGAATACTTTTGTATACCTACAGATTTTTCAAAATGAGTATCACTGTGAAGATAGAGTATCAAAGACTCAAATAATGCTCTTAAAATAATCAGTTGGTCATGGGAGTCAAAACTCAATTTTAAGAGGAATGTCCTAGAGTTGAGGGTCAACCGTTTCTTTTAATAGCTAAAATTTAAGTCACCTGAATAAATAGAGAAAGAGGAGGAAGGGGGATCTAAGCTCTGCAACCTCTCCTATTTAAAAGAAGAAACTGAAGAGGTAATTCCAATTGACCCTTTGTGTTTTTATGGTTTTGCATCTCTGGGAAGGTTAAGATGACAGCCTATTCTAAACACATGTCCATTTACATTAGCAGCCTTTTCTATGGGTGACTTAAGTGCATATTTGAAACATTCCAACAGAGAAACAAAAAAGACATCAAAGGGCCAAATAAATCCACACAAGCATGGGAATTTCAGAGGCCGTTTATTTGGACTTTATCTTACCGTATTTGCCTACCACAATCCAAATGAGACCATAAAACAGATCAGAGGTGAAAGCCCTGTTTTCCATAGTTAAAACAGAATATATCTTGACTATTTTCTGGGAAGGCTATAGTGGATATTTTATTTTAACAAAGGGTATGAGGGAATGATGTTGGGAGAATTGTTTGACTAACATGTTATAAGGGTGTCGAATAGGCGTCAAGTTCCTGTCTGAACACCATTCAGCCTAGATGCTAAAAATGAACAAGAACAGGCTGCCGGCAGCTTTTACACTGCTTGGTTGGTTAGCTGGAATGACTGTGACTGTGACTGGAATAGCCTTGAGCACCCCAACTTGGGTTTATGATGTAATTCAAGAACAATAACTTTAACTTTCAGACAGCTGGTCTCTGTCTAGATTCTTTGTCTTAGCTTAACATTCTTTTTTTTAATGATTTATCCCCATACTCTTACACCCCTTCCTCCCCTGATTGTATCATTTCATACAGAAAATTGCAGATGTTCAGTTTATTTAACAGGCAAGATTAATATTCACCTTAAACAAAATCTGGCCCACGCATAAAATCCATCTAACAGTACATACAATACTCAAAGAAGTCTGGGGCTTTTAGCTTTAGTAAGAACTAAAGAATGTTTTTAAGTGGAGGGGAAGAGATGATGGGAATGTTTGCTACAGGATGCAGACATCAGTCTCCTGGTACCATTAGTTCAATAGGAATTAAATGTAAATATGAGCGGGGGAAGTCATTAAGCCAATGGTATTTTTCTAGGAAGTCCTTACTATACCCTGGCTAGATTGATTTGTTGGGTTTGCCCATGGAGTATGGAGGAGGTAAAACAACAGGATAAATAAAAGGAATGATGTTAACAAAAGGCAAGTGCTGACGCTGTAATGGGTACAGCCCAGAGAAAGGGTGTGAGGGCAAAGAGAGAGCAGAGAATGTTGAATACTTTCTTAACTTCTTCAGCTGGCATCCTAACTAGTGGCATTATCATTAATCAGTACCACAAGATGAATTATTGGTTCTTTAAGGGAAAGAGATCCAACAAGGGTTCTTTGTCCTTTGTGAACATAAATGTAAACATTTGTGCAACAGAGAGAAATGCTCTTCTGTGGTTTCCTCCTCTGTAAATTGGGGTTGCTGCATAATATTCAGTCAGAAAAATATAATAATGATCTACGACTGGCGATACATTATGTTTTATATCACCAGGAACAGACACATTTTTTTGCTCATTTTTCTACATACACAGCCTCCACTATTAATGATGGTTTTCTTTTTTCCTCCGTCCCTCCCTCCCTCCGTCCCTCCCTCCCTCTCTCCTTTCCTTCTCTTCTTCTGAGACAAAGTCTTACTTTAGCTCAGGCTGATACTGAATTTGTGAACCTCCTGCCTCTACCTCTCTAGTACCTGGGATCACAGGTGTGCACCACCACACCTGGCTCAAGAGGTCCTTACATTAAAAAATGATGTATTATTCTTTCTAGGTACAGAAAAAGATCAACTAATATTTTTACTTGAGATTTGCCCTCCTGTCATTTATTTATTTATTTTTATTTATTTATTTACTGAAACAGGGTCTCTTCCTGAACTTGGAGCTTGCTGATTCCACTAGCCTAGTTGGTCAGTTTGTCCCTGAGATTCCCCTATCTCTGTCTCCTTGGATGGGCATTACAGGCTGGCCACCATGTCTGCCATGCTTCTCATTTGGGCTTGAGGGATCTGAAGTTTGGTCCTCATGTCAAGCGCTTTATCCACTGAGCCGTCTTCCAAGCCCCTGTGTTCTTTTAAAAAATCTTTTATTTATTCTTTGATAATTTCATACATGTTTACATGTCTACTGATCTACCCTTCCCTAACTCTCTTTGGAAGGGTTTAATTTTTTTAAATTTTTAATTGAATTTTTGCAATTTTCATACAACAGAATAGTGCCACTCTACTGTCTAATCCTTTGTGTGTCACCTATCTTGCTTTCTTTAAAAAAATATTTTATTATTATTTTTATTTTATGTGTATGTGTGTATTGCCTGCACTTAGGAAAGTGCAGTTGTGTTGTGCAATGCCTTCAGAGGACCGAAGAGGCTGTCGGGTCCCCTGGAACTGGAATTACAGACAATTGTTAGCTGCCATGTGGGTGCTGGGATTTGAACCCAGGGCTTCTGCAAGAACAATCAGTGTTCTTATCCACTGAGCCATCTCTCCAGCCCCATTTTCTTAAAATAATACTTTTTTGCACATATGTCATGCAAAGCCTGTAGAGTCAGAGGCAGTGTCGGATTCCCCTGGAACTGGAGTTATTGATGGTTGTTAGCCGATATATGGGTTCTGGGAATCAAATCCAGGTCCTCTGCAAAAATAGCCAGTGCTCTTAACTTCTGGGCCATCTCTCCAGTTCCCATGTGTCCCCTATTTTCATTTTTTAATTTATTTAAATTGTATTTATTATTTTTATTTTATGTATATGCATATATTGCCTCCATGTAGATAAGTGCACTCATGTCACGCAATGCCCATGGAGGTCAGAAAAGGCTGTCAGATCCCCTGGTACTGGAGTTATGGACAGTTGTTAGCTGCTATGTGGGTGCTGGGATTCGAACCCTGGTTTCTCTCCAAGAAAAACCAGTGTTCTTAACTGCTGAGCTATCTCTCCAGCCCTTCGTTTGTTTTTTAGAAACAGGGTCTTGAGATTGGTGTAGCAGGTGGGATCTCAGCAGACTGCCAGAGAGTGCCAGGTTCTGGCCTCCCTCTGGCATAGGGGCTGAGAACGCAGGGGACTGCCTGAAAGTGCCCAGATCCTGCCTCCATGTGGTAACGTCCAAATCATAGAAGGAAGCCTGAGTGTATCTGAATGGAACCAACTTGGGCTTCTGTGGGTGCTCCTGAATAGCTGATCTGAAGCCATCAGTTCCCTCCAAAATAAAACCTTAGAGAACCTGAAACTTGTACCAACCAACTTTGTATAACCAATAAAGAAAGGACCTAGGCACCCCAATAATAAAAACAGAAGCATATTTCAACTTAATTCTCTTATCAGAATCATGAAGAACAAAAGAAATTCATAGGCCAAAATCACAACAAAAGAATAATAAAATTGAAAGCCAAAACACTATGTCTCCACCAAACTCCATCAGCCCTGTAGAAGAGTTCTACAAGGAGAACCCCCTAGAGATAACCCAGGACACTGAATTTAAAAGAACAATTATAAACATGATCAAGGAAGTCAATGAATTTACAGAACACACGAAGAAACAAATCAAAGAACTAAAAGAAGATAGGGATACACTTCTGAATGAATTCTCAAAAGAGATAGAAACATTGAAGAAAACTCAGGCAGAAATGAAAGAAGGAAGTGCACAACTCAACAAGCCAACTTGAAACAACAGGGGAAAGCCTCACCTCTGGAAGGAATGAAATAGAAAACAGAATATCAACACTGGAGGATAAAGTTTAAGAATTGGACCACTCAAGCAAAGCGTATGGAAAACTTTAAAAGCACAGGAATGGAATATGCAAGAGATGTGGGACACCATGGAAAGAACAAATCTATGGATCATAGGAATAGAGGAAGAAGAAGAATTTCAGGTTAATGGTATTGACCAGATCTTAAACAGGATTGTAGAATAGAATGTCCCCAGATTAGGGAAAGACATCCCATACAAATATAAGAAGCACATAGAACACCAAACAGACAGGATCAGAAAAGAAACTCCCCACAACATATCATAGTAAAAACACTAAATGTACAGAACAAACAGAGAATACTGAAAGCAGCAAAAGAAAAACAAGTCACATACAAAGGAAAGCCCACCAGAATTAGAGCTGACTTATCAATGCAAACTATGAAAGCAAGAAGAGGCTGGACCAAGGTATTTCCAGTTTTACATGACAATAGACACCAGCCCAGAATACTTTACCCAGCAAAAATGTCTATTATAGTTGAGGGGGAAAGAAAAATCTTCCATCACATGAATAGCCTGAAAGAATACATATCCACAAAACAGCCCTTCAAAGAATACTTGAAGCAATATAGAGAGCAGAGAGAAAAACAACTCTTCAAAGAATACTGAAGCAATACAGAGAGCAGAGAAACATATACTCCAGAGCAATGAAAGAAAATAAATAAAGGCATAACTGAGGAAACATAAAACTAGACAGAGAACACAAACAGCACTCAAAATGATAGCAACCAACACACACTTTTCAGTAATAACCTTAAATATCAATGGATGAACTCCCCAGTCAAAAGACACAGGCTAAGTGAATGGATTAAGAAACAAAATCCATCTCTTTGCTGTCCTCAAGAAACCCATCTCACCTTCAAGGACAGGCACTACCTTAAAGTAAAAGGATGGAAAAGAATTTTCCAAGCAAATGGCACTAAGAAACAAGCAGGGATTGCAATTCTAATATCTGACAAAATAGACTTCGGAGTAAAACTAATCAGAAGAGATAAGGAGAGTCACTTCATTCTGATAAAAGGAACAATTAACCAAGAAGATATTACAATCCTTAACATTTGTGAATCAAACTCTGGTGCACCCAAATTCATAAAAAGAACACTACAGGGCACAGATTAACCACAACTCAGTAATAGTAGGGGACTTCAATACCCCACTGTCTCCATTAGACAGGTCAACTGGACAAAGAATAAACAGAGACGTCTGAATTAAATACCATACATCAAATGGACCTAGCAGACATCTTTTGAATATTCTACCCAAGCACCAAAGAATACACTTTCTACTCAGCACCCCATGGAACTTTTGCAAAAATTGACCACACACTAGGCCACAAAACAAACCTCAACAAATACAAAAAAAAAAAAAAAATTGAAATAATTCCATGCATTCTATCAGACCACAGTGCAATAAAGCTTAGAATCAACACTGTACAAAACCCTAGTCACTACAGAAACTCACTGAGATTAAGCAACATACTCTTAAACAATGAGTGGGTCAAAGGAGAAATTAAGAAAGAAATAAAAGAATTCCTGAAATTCAGTGAAAAGGACAATACAACACAACATAACCTCTGGGACACTTTAAAAGCAGTCCTAAGAGGGGAGTTTATAGCTCTAACAGCCTACATTTAAAAATTAAAAAGAGCCCAAATAAGTGACCAAACACTGCAACTCACTGGGGGGATTACTATACCAGATCTCAAAGTATAGTACAGTGCTATAGTCATAAAAACAGCATGGTACTGGCACAAAAATAGACACATGATCAATACAACATCATTGAAGATCCAAACCCGAGTACATGAAATTTCAGCCACCTGATATTTGACAAAGGTGCCAAGATCACAAAATGGAGGAAAGACAGCATCTTCGACAAATGGTGCTGGCAAAACTGGATTTCCACCTGTAGAAGAATGAAACTAAGCCCCTGTCTTTCACCCTGCACAAAAGTCAATTCCAAATGGCTCAAAGACCTCAATGTAAAGTCTGAAACTCTGAAACTCTTAGAAGAAAACGTTGGGAAAAACCTACAAGATATAGGTGTAGGAAAGGACTTTCTAAATCAGACAGAAGTTGCTCAGGAATTTAGGTCATCAATCAACAAGTGGGACCTCATTAAAGTAAAAAGCTTCTGTACAGCAAAAGAAGCTATCAAAAAAGTGAAAAGAAAACCCACAGAATGGGAAAAAATCTTCACCAGTACACATCTGACAGAGGTTTAACATCCAGAATATATAAAGAAT
>NW_008331545.1:685350-688339 GCF_000622305.1 Nannospalax galili
TCTCACACAAGAATCAGAAACTACAAAAGAAATTCACCTCTCAAAATCACAGAGAAAAAATAATAACATGAAAAACCAAATTAACATATCCCCACCAAATACCAATAGTCTTCTAGAGGAGTACAATGAGAACCCCAAAGAGATAATGCAGGACATGGAACTCAAAAGAACAATTATATACATGATAAAAGATTTCAGTGAATTTAAAGAACACACAAACAAGGTAATCATAGAGCTGAAGGAAGATAGGGATAAACTTCTGAATGAATTCAGAAAAGAGCTAGAAATATTGAAGAATGCTCAGGCTGAAATAAAGAACCAAGTGAAATACTCGATAAGCCAATTAGAAATGACAGGAGAAAGCCTCACCAATAGGATGAACGAAATGGAAAACAGAGGATCAAGATTGGAAGATAAAGTGGATGAACTAGAACACTCAAGCAGAGTATGAAAAATTTAAGAAATCACAAGAATGGAACATGCAGGAATTGTGTGACACCATAAAAAGACCAAACTTACAAATCATAGGCATACAGGAAGGAGAAGAAACCCAAATGACATGGACCAGACCTTCAACAGAATTGTGGAAGAAAATTTCCCCAAATTAAAGAAAGATATGTCCATACAAATACAAGAAGCATATAGAACGACAGACAGGACCAGGAAAGAAACTCTCCATGTCACATCATAGTAAAAACACTAGAGAAGAATCCCAAGATAATGACATGGACCAGACCTTCAACAGAATTGTGGAAGAAAATTTCCCCAAATTAAAGAAAGATATGTCCATACAAATACAAGAAGCATATAGAACGACAGACAGGACCAGGAAAGAAACTCTCCATGTCACATCATAGTAAAAACACTAAATGTACAAAACAAAGAAACAATACTGAAAGCTATAAAAGAGAAACAAGTCACATATAAAGGAGCTGGTTCTTTGAAAAGATAAACAAGATTGACAGACCGCTAGCCCAGTTAACCAAAGAAAGAAAGAGCACTTCCAAATCAACAAAATCAGAGATGAAAGGGGAAACATCATGACAGACACCAGAAAGATACAGAACATTATAAGAGAATACTTTAAAAACCTATATGCTACTAAATTTGAAAACCTACAAGAAATAGCCAAGGGATCAGAGGCATGGGAACCACCAAAACTAAACCAAGAAGAGATTAACAACTTAAACAGACCAACAACACAAAAAGAAATTGAAACAGTAATACAAAACCTCCCGACTGAAAAAAGCCCAGGACCAGCAGAATTCTATCAGACATTTAAAGACAATCTACATCCAATATTACTTAATTTATTCAAAAAAATAGAAATTGAGGGAGAACTTCCAAATTCCTTCTATGAAGCCAGCATCACTCTAATACCAAAGCCAGGTAAAGGTACAACCAAAAAAGAAACTAAAGACCCATATCCTTAATGAACATAGATGCAAAAATTCTCAACAAGATACAATACTGCATACAGACACACATCAAAAAGATCATCCACAATGATCAAGTTGGCTTTATACTAGAGATGTAGGGATGGTTCAATATACATAAGTCAATAAACATCATAAATAGTACAAATGGGTTCAAAGACAAGAACCACATGGTCATCTCAATAGATGCAGAGAAGGCCTTTGACAAAATTAAACATGCATTTATATTCAAAGTACTAGAGGGAATTGGACTGGAGGGAACATACCTCAACATAATTAAAGCCATATATAATAAACCCACAGCCAACATCATTCTAAATGGAAAAAAACTGGAAGCATTCCCATTGAAATCAGGAACCAGTCAAGGCTGTCCACTGTCTCCACTTCTCTTTAACATAGTGCTTGAAACTCTTGCAAGAGTAACAAGACAAGAGCAGGATATTAAAGGAATAATAATTTGAAAAGAAGAGATCAAATTATCCCTTTTTGCAGATGATATGAAATTATATCTAAGAGATGCCAAAAATTCCACCAGAAAACTCTTGGAATTTATTAACATGTTCAGTAAAGTGGCAGGTTACAAAATTAATCTACAAAAGTCTGTAGCCTTTCTATATACCAATGACAAGCAGTCGCCTTCAAAGGAGGTGGTTTTGAGGTCAGTTCCAGCTCCATTGCTCCAAATCCTGTGTCCAAAGTATGTCCTGTCTTCAGCAATAGGGTATTACCTTCAAGTTCCAGGAGGCAATCAAGGGCTGTGGCAATAGCTTGTGTGATTTTGGGAGTCTCTTGGGCCACCATGGTCAACAACTCAAAGAAAGTGTCTGGTACTGACCATGTAGCCTTCAGCTGCACACATGGACTCATGTAGAGATATTGTATGTGCAATCAGTTTCAGTCACCTGATATTTAACTAAGTTGCCAAGAACACACAATAGAGAAAAGACACCATCTTCAACAAATGGTGCTGGCAAAACTGGATCTCTACCTGTTGAAGAATGCAACTAGAACCCTATCTTTCACCTTGCACAAAAGTCAATTCCAAATGGATCAAAGACCTCAATATAAAGCCTGAAACTCTGAAACAGTTAGAAGAAAACATTGGCAATAACCTACAAGATATAGGTGTGGGAAAGGATTTTCTAAACCGGACATCAATTGTTCAGCAGAAAAGGGCAAGAATTAACAAATGGGACCTCATTAAACTAAAAAGCTTCTGTACATCAAAGAGGACAACCAGGGAAGCAATCAGAAAACCCACAGAATGGGAGAAAATCTTTTACTAGAGACACATCCGACAGATGCTTAATACCCAGAATATATAACGAACTCAAAAAACAGAGAATCAAGACAAGAAGCAACCCAATTGAAAGATGGGCTAAGGAGCTGAACAGAAAGTTTTCAAAAGAAGAAGTAAAGATGGCTATGAAACATCTTAAAAGATGTTCAACATCACTGGTAATTAGGGAAATGCAAATTAAAACCACTTTAAGATTTCACCTTACCCCAGTCAGACTGGCTAAGATCAAGAAAACAAATGATACCAAATATTG
>NW_008331545.1:688760-704007 GCF_000622305.1 Nannospalax galili
GTTCTCCTTCCTATGTGGATCCTAGCACCAAATCCTTATAAGTGAGTATGTATCCAGAGAAAACTACAGGAACCAGGACAATGAAAATGAACCAGGGAGGTAAAGGAAAAGAAAGAACCTGAAAGAGAAGAACAGTAGGAAACAGGCCTTAATAAGGGAGATATGGATAAAACTGGGTTCGTTTAAGGGAGGGGGGAGGGAAGGGTATACAAGGAACCTAGGGGATAAGGGGAAAGAAGGAGCTCAAGAGAGGTAAGACCATAGGAGAAGGGTATTATTAAGGGAGAAAAGGGGGAAATGGGGGCACCTTAAGTGGAAAAACTATGGTGGAGGGGTGAGACAATGTGAGAGATAAATAATGCCTAGCTAGTTTATGAAAACCAGAGGGAACCATATTACCCCTACAACCTAGTGACAAATTATGCATAGCTGATCAAGAAATATATGTCTCGGTAAGCTTTAACTCAGAACAACTGATCTTTGCCCAAGATTTATCTACATGACACCCAGTAATTTTGGGTGAATTACTAAATTGAGTTTGCTCAGGTGCCAAGGTCACAAGACACAAGGTTTTGTGGTTTTGCTGAGGTTAATTAAAAGTCATTAGTTCAGATTATGTCCATTGTCATTCCTGTATTTGCTTGGTCCTGTGCCTGCCACTTCATGCTGGACTCAGTTCCTTGATCTGTCAGACCCTATGTCAGGACACTGTTAAAGGTCCAGGACCAAAATGAGAATGAAGGATGTTGCTGAGAAAGAAAACACCAAGCATCATACATTGTTAGTCTAGTAGCTGCCAGGCACTGGGGCTGTCAGCAGGTCTTCTGAGAGTGCCCATCAGAAGAGCTAACAAGACCACAAGATATGTGTCGTGAAGACCATGGAGCCTTTAAGAGGTGGGGACCTGTGGAGAGGTGCCCTAGGATTCCTGAACTGTTCACTTTCCTCTTCCTCATCAACCTGGGAGAGGAGTGAAGGGACTCTTCTTCCTGAGGCATCAGGAGGCAAGCTCCTGGCTTGTGTGCATCCCTCCTGCTCTGCTGAGTCAGGGACATGTGACAGGCTCCAGTGTGAGCCTGCCAATGATGGAACAGCAGAGCTCCTGCTGATAGCCTGACACTCCGTATGGAGAAAGGTGCGGGAGAGAGATGATGAAGTTCAGAAAGAACAGATGGGCTTTTTTCCCCCAAGTATTCCCTGAAGCTAACATTTTTAATTCTAAATATGGTCTTTTCTTTTTTAAAAATCTAATTTCTATTATGAAATATTAGCAGATAAAAATATGTAGCTTAATGAGTTATAAAGCAAATAGCTAGGTAGCTGTCACTAAGGTCAATGTAGAAAACATTGCTGGCTCTCCAGCAGTCTCTACTTGGATCCCTTCACAATCAGGCATATTCCTCACCCCAAAGGTAACCATAGCTTACTTTTTAATAATTATTTTCTTGCTCTTTTAACTTTTTTCATCTAAAATATGAATCCAAATTACTATAGCATTGCTTGTTTCAAGACTATATAAGAATGAAATCACTCAATACAAACATATATTAGCTTACCTGCCAATGTTGCTGTTGATGGACATTTGGCTTGTTTCCAATCCAAGGCCATTCCTAGCGTGTTGTTACAAATATTTCTGTACATGACTCTTGAACTTGATGTGTGTGTATGTACACGTTTTTTAGGACATATAAATAATGATAAAGTATGTGAATCTTTAAGTTTCCTATAGAGTGTTTTCCCAGTGGATTCTACATACATATTTCTACCAGAAGTTGAGGAGCTTTCTTCTTGCTTTATAGCTAAAATAAGAAGTTCTGGCTGGGTATGATATTGTACATGTATAGTCCTAGCTACTGGAGATCAATACAGGAGGATTCCTTGAGCCCAGGGGTTTGAGGCCAGTCTGGACATCATAGATGTCTCATCTCTTGAAAAATAAATTTTAAAACAGGATTCTTCATTCTGATATTAAGATGCTTTTGTATGAAAAAGGCCTTTTAAAAACAGCACATACCTGTAATCTCAGTACTTGGGAGACAGAGGTGGGAGAATTGCCTAAAACTTGAGGCCAGTCTATATAGCAAGACACTGTCTCAAACAAAACAAAAAAGACAAAAGGAGGATAGAAAGAAAGACAGACAGAAAGAAAGAGAGTACTCTTTTTGCTTGCTGTCATATGACAAAATAAATACCTAATTGTTTCATTTTGAAACTTCTGATTTTCCCCTGAAGTCTATGGAACCATAACATCTCAAATACTGGAAACCACTGACCCAGAGAACATAATGTGGATTGTCCCTTCTTTAATAAAGACCATATTATATTTTTAATTATGTATATGTGTGTGCCTATGTGTGGGAATGTACACTTGAGTACAGGTGCCTGCAGAGCCAGAGGTGTCTGATCTCCCCGGAGCTGGAGTTACAGGCAGTTGTAAAGTGCCCAGTGTGGGTACTGGGAACCAAACTCAGGTCCTTTGCAAGGACAGTATATACTCTTAAACTCTCAACAATCTCTTCAACCCCTTCTTTTCCTTTTGATATTAAAAAAATCCCAAACATGGAATGTATGTAGGAGCCAGCCTCTAATCCAAGATGGTCTCTAATAACTCTCCCTCTCCTGTCTGTTAGCCCAGGCTGGCCTTAAGGGCTGATATTGTAATTTATGCTAGTAGCAGTGTATGTATTCTAAAACGGGTTACAAAAATCACTGCTGCTTCAGCACTGGTCTTTTGTCTTAGTCGCTGTGAGGAAAATCAGCCACCATGTTGTGAGGATGCTCAAGCAGCCTAACAGGTACATATGGAAAGGAACCAACTTGAGAACTCACTAGCAAGCCACCGTGGACACAGAACTTTTGGTCTCAGTCAACTTTTGTTTTGTTTTGTTGTTTTGTTTTGTTTTGTGACAGGGTCTCTCATTATATAGCCCTGGCTGGCCTGGAACTCACTATGTAGACCAGGCTGGCCTTGAGCTCACAGAGATCCTCCTGCCTCAGGCTTCTAAGTGCTGGGATTAAAGGCATGTGCCACCACAGTTGGGTTTAGATTTCTTTTTTAAACACAATTCACTGAAAATCACCTACTTTAAAGATAAATCACCACCACACCTGACTCAGTCAAATATTCAGATGACTTCAGTTACCCAGGCATTGAGATTGCCAGCTCAGACCCCCAGAAATCATACCAACAAACTACCCCCTGTGCCCTGCCAATTTATGATTCAAAGAAATGCTAATATGTAATTATGTTGTTTCAAGCCACCAAACTTGTGAATGATTTGTTACACTGAAAACTGGTAATTGATACAGCAAATATGTCCACCCAGAAAGGATCCTTATCAAGATATTGGAATTTTTGAATAACATTGCATTATAAAACAAAGTTCTAGGAGATCCCTTTAGGTCCTGAAGCATTTTGGAATCTGATTATACCGTCAAATTTACTTACAAGCTTGAGAGAAATAGAAGCAATGCAGGAACAAGTTAAGCAAATACCACAGAAACACAAAATTAGCAAAATATAGAATAGAGGATAGTCTACATTCCAAATGACCCAATTTCTTCAACTAATTAACTCAAGGGGGGAAAGCATAAGAGGAGGAACCTATAAATTAAAAGACACTTAAGGGGTATGATATGTTGTCTTATTCCCAGTATTGGCTGCCCTCTCCTGTGGGACAACCACGTTTTCCCTTCTCTGCTGATCTCAGCTTCACCTTGAGATTTGCTTTGAACAGTGAAATGTGAGCAGATGTGAAGGTAACTGCTTCTGAGCAGAGGCTTTGAAAGCCATTGTGTGTTTCAGTCATTCCTCATTCCCATCTGCCAGGAAGTGGGTACATCCCCAACAGGGACTGTTTCTTTAGCTGATAGCCAAGAGTGAAGAGGATGTGGAGGTGACTCACAATGGAAATTCACGTGAGCAGGATATCAACCCAGGCTGTTACAGGCCACCACAGCACAACATAATGTACCCTGAGTCATGAAAGTGATGTTTCAGATTCAACATGTGAACCTTAACTTACTAAGATGCTGCCTTAGGAGACAACTGAAGAAACTGGATAATTAGATGGTAATGGAGAAATTACTATTCATTTTTAGGTATATTTTGTAAATTTAGTTCAGTTTTTATTTTTATTTTTTATTTTTTGTGGTACTAAAAATTGAACCCAGGGCCCTCTGGACAAGCTCTCTACCACCGAGTCATAGCCCTAGCTTTTTTGTCATGTTGATGCTATTGCAGAAATAACAAAGTTCATATTTTAGATACACGGTGCAGTGGGAAGGGGAAGAAGGTAGGGACACAGATAAAAGGAGAATTACTAGTTGTTAACTGCTGAGCCAGGCAGTGGGTACATGCCAGTTTAACCGAATCCTCTCTCTCTTTGATATTTGGAAACTGTCATAATGAAAAGTTTATAAAAAGTTTGTTGATTTGAATCTTAGAATTGTCCCTTGACTCCCATAGGGAGTACAGAAAACATAGGAGCTCAGGGATGGAGCTGACCAGTTTAGTGAAAGTGAGGAAGCAAGAGAGGTGTCTGGCCTTGGAAAGAAGACTGAAACTGACTACTTTCTCTGAGAAAGTTTCCACAGGAGCATTAGAGAAGATCAGCAGTGACCGAGCTGGAGGAGCTGGGAGGTATTCACCCCACCTCAAGTGGGAAACCGGGGGGGCTTAGGCAGAGCTTCTCTTTGCCTGTGGTCTGAAAACAAGGGTCTATCAGTTTGTATTGGTTAAAGCTTCTAATGTGTTCTCTCATCTAATGTATACAGGGCATTGCTTCAATACTTGGAGTTGGGAGGTGACTGGAAGCTTGTTCTATCCCTCCATGTCAGAGTATGGAACTGCAGTGCTTCTAGAAATGGTGCTCTCTGGCGTCAGGTCAGGATAGAACGTTTTCTGTTGCTCCCCTCGGCTCCTACAATGTGTTCTAATTCAATGAGGCTCCTTTGCATGGTAAGGACAGTGTTGCCCGTGAAGGAAGTAGACAAAATACCTGGACCTAAGCTTACTTGTCAGTTTTATACCCAAGAGGACCACTCGGGTAGAGCGTGACCCAGGCTGATTGGGGAGAAGCTGAGATTGAGCTGTTGCCACACCCAGTGGCTGTGTGCCAGGGCATGTGGGGCTAGGAAACAACAGGCAGCTGCTGAGGACAGTTTGCTGGAGTCATGGGGTTGTAGCAGCTCAGGTGGGAACTCTCATTGCCCATCTTCTCTGGAGAATTCCAGTAAAAAACAACTCTACCTCTGATTCTAGCCTCCAAACCTAAGATGGTCCCCTGGAAAGGAGGGAAAAGGGAACACATGAGACCAGGCCCATTTCCCACCTTGTACTGGTATGGACGTGGGAGAATACTTCAGATTTTCTGACATTGGTGTTTTGTTTCTGTGATTAAAGTTTAAAATTGACTAAAAAAGTCTGGGGTGGTGGTACACACCTATATACCAGGATCAGGGAGGGAGAGGTGGGAGGATCATGAGTTTCAGACCAGCCTGGACTACCTATCAAGACTCTGTCTCAAAATTAAAGGAATAAATAAACAAATCAAGAGAACTCAGAGCAAAGTAGGAATTTCCCCAAATAATTACTAGTCCTTAATAATCATGTTTCCATTTTTTCTAAGGGTTCAATAAAAGTAAAAGCAATGTTCTTTGGACCACATTGCTGGTGACACATTGCTCAATTCAGACTAGACATGGACTGTCTTTAACAATTGCCCTTCTTATTCTGTCTTCCCTCCTGCCTTCTTTCCATTTTCTGCCCCCCTTGCTGCAATTAACTAGAGCCAAACTTAGGCACCATCAAGTACACTAAAAATAAATATCTATATTTTCTTCTAATATTTTGCCTGCTGTGACCTACTTTTAGTTCAATTTCAAAAGCAAAGGGTTGAGGTATGTCCTCAAATAAAGAGGCATGTGAACTCTAGTTCAGTTTTGGCCACAGAGATTTTTGTACCCAAAACCAGAGATTTGTTTCTATAGCCAGGAAAAAAAAAAAAAAAAAAAAGATTTCCAGTGTTACTGCATTGTTTTTCAATTCCAAAATTCCATTTATTTCATCAAAAAATCTACTCCTGAGAGGACCACTTCCTGCAGATACTCCTGATATTAATGGGTTCTAGTTATGCCTCTGATATTCCTGAGTTACATGCAAAATTACTTCCAACCCACCCACGCATCTGAAAGCACATTTTTCAGTGATTATAAAATCAAGGGCTGTGAGGCTTCCTTGCAAATAGTATTTATCAACTGATGTTTTTATTATTCGTGTTTAATGAGATCCCTATGAACACCTTAAAAAATTGGAGTTAAGGGCTGGGGCTGTAGCTCAGTTGGTAGAGTGCTTTCTTAGCATGGAGGAAGCTCTGGGTTCATCCCCAGCACAACACGAACTGGTGTGATGGTGCATGGCTGTATTCTCAGTACTCAAGGTACATATTGGGTTTGAGGCTAGTTTGGGTTACTGAAGACCCTGTCTAAACAAAAAGTTAGTAGGTAGGCTATCACTTACAAATATAAAAATATGAAGTTGTAGTTTGAGAGTTTCACCAACGTTAAGGTATGTTGTCAAAGTTCACATACATTAGCAAAAAATATGTGTGTGCTTTAAAAATTAGTTTAAATACTCACCCCAGGAATTGCTAATTAATGTTTGATGTTCTCTAATGGAGAATACACACTCCAGAAGGTAGTTTGTTGGCATTTAAGCTCTCTAATAGGGACCTTGGACCTGGATTCTATAGTTATTCCAGCTCCTTCAACTATTCCTATCCAAATGTACATTGGAAATTTACTACTTAGCAGAAGAGATGTTGGCCATGGTTAGTCAATAGTGAAATGCATAGTGCTGAGGTCTTCAAACTACACAGGCTCCTCACTCCTCTAGGAGTGGAGTCAGTTGGGGAGAGCCCAGGCCCACACTCAGTGTTTGCTTGCAGCATTACTATACCAACATTATAATTACCTGCACAAATAAAAGTCTAACTTGGAGATTTAGTTTTTAAAAGTGGCCCAAACTCAGAGAACACTCATTCCCCTAGATATCTCTTGATACCATCTGTCTCTTGGATCTGTGCTGATGGAACTGTCTTGTCGGAACTATGTCACTGGAACTGTGTCCTGAGTCCAACCTTTCCCATAATTTTACAAAAAAAAATGGTTTCTCCAGCTTCAACTTGGGAAGTACAAGCTTGACTCTACCCTAATCTGAACAGACCATCAGGCCTTCTCAGCCCTAATTCTAGACTATCTCATTCTCTCGAGGTCAATCTTCCTTTCCAACTTCTGTGTTCAATGGAGATGGAGTACCACCTTTCAGTGCTTGATATGTTAATTCTCAGCATACCCACATCCATTCATTCATTCATTCTCTTTTTGGGTGAATTACCAAATTGAAATTGCTCAGGTGTCAAGGTCACAAGACACACGGGTTTGTGGTTTTGCTGAGGTTAATTAAAAGTCATTAGTTCAGATTATGTCCATTGTCATTCCTGTATTTGCTTAGTCCTGAGCCTGCCACTTCATGCAGGACTCAGTTCCTTGATCTGTCAGACCCTATGTTAGGACACTGTAGTATCTAGTTTGAATGAATATTTCATGCGAGGAGGCTCTAGTCTGGGAGCCTCTCATTAACAGTGCTTACAAGGATGATTGGTCTGATTCTTGGACTTGTTTGGTAATCGGTGCTGGAATGTGTGGTTGGCTGCCAGACTAACTTTCAAGGCCTCATCACCCAGCAGCCTTGGAGCAGACCTAGAGGTCCAGGCTTGAAAGACTTGAATTGTCAGAGGCCCTAATGACATTTGATCTACAAATGTTGCCATATTTAATGAATGAAAAATAAATAAATAGGAGAAGGAAAGAGAAAGTTTTTTAAAAAAGAAAGAAACCTTTCATGTAATGACGAAGATTCAAAAAGATTCATAGGAAGATATTTTTGTCTATGTAAGAGTAGTAGTAGAATTTTAAAATCATATAGGGCTTACTGCTCAAAATCACAACTCTACAAGGATATTGTCTTGCCCATCTTACTGATGAGAACACTGAGACGCTAATTATAACCTGCCTCAGGTCATTCAGATTAAGCAACTGGGGAAGCAATGATTTAAATCTAGGCAGACTGGCTGGGATCCAGGCTCTCCCTGTTTTCGATACCAATGTTTCTTTTCTGGAAAGTACCAAAGACTAGGAGCCACTGCAGGAATGTAGAGGGTTAAAGAAAACTGAACTTGCTATGAGAACCCAGAGGAAAACCAAGGAATTCTGAGGTTTTCCTTGGCTTCTGAAAAAGCCCTTACTGACAAGAGATTTTTCTGTCAAGCATCATTTGGGCAGCAGACTTCTGTGATGAATTGAAAATAAAGACCTGTCAGTTGGTTGATGATGTATATAACAGTTTTCCTAGACATAACAAAGCTGCCGAGTTTCAGGTTTTAAAGAGAAAGGCAGGCGGCTTGCCTGTGTTCCATTTTGATTTTCCCTAATTTCTTCCTACTATGCCCTACCCTACCAGAATCATTAACACATAGGAAGTTACTGACCTAAGCCACAGAAAAATGTTCATGTTTTTCTCTGTTCCTTTGGACCCCTCAGTCAGTCAAGAGCTGGGATAATCACAGCTGGGATAAGCACAGTATTATTTCTGAGGAAGAGGTAACTAATACAGTGTATCCAGCAGGATTGCTTTC
Organism: Nannospalax galili; assembly: GCF_000622305.1. NCBI lineage: Eukaryota > Metazoa > Chordata > Mammalia > Rodentia > Spalacidae > Nannospalax > Nannospalax galili. The sequence continues at coordinate 697,457 of NW_008331545.1, forward strand.
AAGCAGTTCATCATCCAGCCTGAAGGTTCAGACTCTTTTGAAAAAAATATTTTTATTTTATTATTTTTATTTTATGTAGGAGTGTATTGTCTTCATGTGTGTAAGTGCACCCATGTTGTGTAATATCCTTGGAGGTCAGAAGAAGGTGTCAGATTCCCCTGGGAACTGGAGTTACAAATGGTTGTTAGTCACCATGTAGGTACTGGGAACCGAACCTGAGTCCTCTGCAAGAGCAGCCAGTGCTCTTAACCATTGAGCTATCTCTCCAGCCCCAGATTCAGACTCTTGAATGACTGAGCTCTACTTTGTGAGAGGGGTGGGAGGACACAGGGTAAAGGAAAAGGCTCAGAAGTCCCTTTTGAACTGTGCTCTAAGGATGAGTATGATGTAAAATGGAAATCCAGGCAAAGGAAAAGGCGTAAACAAAGGCCATGGGACTTGAAAGTGAGCCATGTGTGCAGGGAAGTGCCAATAGAACAGTATGGTTAAGGCAGGAGGTCATCAGAATCCCCCAAAGGGTTTTGAAAATACAAAGATACTCAGAGCCTGCTGCCACTGATCAGCAAACACATAGAGTTCCCAGTTTTTTTTGATTGGTTGGCTGGTTGACTAATTAGTTGCTATGATGTGTGTGTGTGCTACATGTTTTTCAGTAGGGTCTCTGGACTATATGTTCCATAAAACAGGAAATAAAAGGTCTTGGCCTTTTATAGACTGTGGCCCAGTCATTTGCATTTTAACAAGAACTTAAGTGTGGCAGTATCTTTTAATCTGTGAGATGTAGGGTTATTGTGTTTTTAAGTTTGTGAGTTGAGTGAATTTTAGAAAATCCAGGAAAAAATTATAGATAAAAGGAGATTTTTTTTTTACAACAAAGGGTATATACATTCATGGCATAGTGATATAAAATTATGCCTAAGTAAAAGGATAGTGGAGGGGAATAGGGAGATGGCTCAGTCTGTAAAGTATTTGCTGAGCAAGCATGAGGAGGTGAATTCAATCCCCAGAAACCACATTAAAAAGATGGTGCAATGGTATACACCTGTAATCCCAGCTCTGGGGAGGCAGAGACAGAAGGATCCCTGGGGCTTGCTGGCCAGACAGTGAGCTTGAGGTTCAATGAGAGACCCAGTCTCAGTAAATAAGGTAGAGAATAATTGAGGAAGATACTTGATGTTGACGTCTGGCCTCCACACTCACCAACACAAGCATGTGCACATACTCCCCAACGAATACAAACATGTATGCACACATACATGAATGCACACATGTACAGAAAAAAGGATAGCATAAAATATGCCCAAAAGCCTTTATTGTGTTATCATGGGGCATTGTGGATAATGGTTGGCTTTAAAAAATATTTTGTTGCATAGCTATTTTACTCTATGATTTAAAAAATAATTTTCAAAAGTTCTAAAGAACTGGGTTAATGTTGCGAAGAAATTAAGTTGGATAAGAACTAAGAAGAGGCTTTGGAAAATGGGAGGCTATTGGAGAGCTTTGGATGGTGTGGGGAGTTGGGTAGAAGCCAAATTTCAGTGTTTGGATTTGGTGGATTGGAAGGAAGTTGAGGGAACCAATTACAGATCACTAGCTTGAAAAGTTTGGCAGTAAGGGAAATTTAAAATAATTTTTTTCCACTGGCTATTACACAGTAATAGCCACTCATTATATAAAAATTAGGTAATACAACCGGGCATGGTGGCGCATGCCTTTAATCCCAGCACTAGGGAGGCAGAGGCAGGCGGATCTCTGTGAGTTCAAGGCCAGCCTGGTCTACATAGTGAGTTCCAGGACAGCTGGGGCTACAGGGAGACCCTATCTCAAAAAGACAAAAAAAAAAAAAATTAGGTAATACAGAATATTGAGAATAAAATAATAGTCACCCATAATCTGACCCTCCAAAGCCAAACTTTGCTGCTTGGTATATTTGTTAAATGAACATTTCCCTTTCACAACAATGCTTTGAACTAAAACGTGTAGTTGAAATTCATCCACATTGTTCTCAGTCAAGGAAACCAAGGCTCAGAAAGGTAAACTAACTGTCCTACACAAAAGCAGGCCACCATGAAGTGTTCCATTTCCAAGCACTTAGCAGTTTCCCAGAACTTTGAGTTGCATTCCCCTGTGGCTCCTTCCCACCCATAGCAGATGTGACTAGCTCAGGGCTTGTGTTCTTCATGCCCTGTACTGGTCTCAGCAGCAATGTCTCTGACAGTTCATTGCACCTACGTACCTACATCACCGCTTAGGCCTGAAGTGTGAAAGCGGGACATGAGTCTCAGTCATCTTGCCACTTCCAGTTCTGAGCACAGCATCTGACAGAGACATAGGGCAAAGAACATACATCCAGAAAGATGTGTAATGGGTGATGTTTAGGTAGGGTACAGATGCAGTTTTCATTCCCATTCCCTGCTTCTCTGTGGGATCTGCCTATTTCTAGAAGCTGGTACTGTGTTCTATGCCCAGACTGAACAACATGACTTTTGACTTTCAAAAACTCAGGTAAAGTATAAACAGAAAGTGTTTTTAAAATTTTAATTAATTTATGTGTATGAGTATATTGCCCACCTGTGTATAAGTGCACCTGTGTTGTACAATGCCCTCAGAGGTCAGAAGAGGGCGTTAGACTCTCCTGGAACTGTAGTTACAGTCGTTAGCCACCATGTGAGTGCTAGGACTTGAACCCCGGTCCTCTGCAAGAGCAGTCAGTACTCTTAATCACTGAGTCATCTCTCCAGCTCCACAGTAGATTTTAAAGATCGACTGCAAAGCAGCATCACCTATCCCTGATGAGGAAGGGATGATAGAGAAAGGAGAAACAAGCAAGAGGGAAACTATCACGTGTTCTTAAGCACAGAATCTAGATCCACCCCCAACCTGGGTGAAGCATTCAGTTTGTCAAATTGATAAACACCAGAATCCCCAGCCTCAAAAGGGCACAGAAGAGTAAGGAAGAAATGACCACACATCAAGACCAGACCAAGATACTGTTCATTAGAAATATACTTTGAGGGGCTGGAGAGATGGCTCAGCGGTTAAGAGCACTGACTGCTCTTGCAGAGGACCCGGGTTTGATTCCCAGCACCCACATGGTGGCTACGAACCGTCCTTAACTCCAGTTCCAGGAGAATCCGAAGCCCTCTTCTGACCTCTGCAGCATTGCATGACATGGATGCACTCACATACATGCAGGCAATACACTCATACACATAAAATAAAAGTAATAAATAAAATATTTTTTTAAAAAAGAAATATACTTTGAATCATGCATATAATTTTCTAGTGGGCACATTAAAGAAAGTAAAGGGAATGAAATGAATTTTAATAATTCATTTTTATTTTATGTGTGCATGTATGGATATGGGTGCACACAGGCACTGCACACATGTGGAGGTCAGAGGGCAACTGCAGACGTTGCTCCTCAGGTACCTTTCACCTTTTGTTTGAGACATGGAACTTCACATAGAACAGGTAAGCTGACTTTCAAGCTTCAGGGATCTGTCTGTCTCTACCTCCCATCACATCACAGCTGGGATTACAGGTATATGCCACCTCACCCAACTTTTCATATGGGTCCTGGTAATCCGAACTCAGATCTGCATGCTTTCCAACCAAGTATTTTACTAACTGAGCATCTCTCCAGTCTTAATAATACATTTGATATAACTAATATATCCAAAATGTCATTTCAGCACATAATCAACATAAAAATTACATATGGCATACTTTATCTTATTTTATTATTTATTATTTTATTTTTTTAGATGTTTTGATAGACAGCCCAGACAGGTATCACCATGTCTGCTTATATTTTGCAGTCTTTGAATCAAGTTTTCAAAATCTGGAATGTATTTTATAGTCCTGGAATATCTCAATTTGGGCTAATCATATTTTAATTAAGGTATTTAGTAGCCATATTTAGCAAGAGGCTATAATCAGGCGGTGCAGGTCTTGACAGACTGAAAAACAGTTCTAGAGATTTTTAACTCACAGCCAAAAGCTAGAGTCAGTATAATCTTTTGTACAATCAAGAGTATTACAGGCACAGTCCTGGGAGCCAGAGGACCTAAGGAGGCCTTGTTTTAGGCTAAGAGGAAAGAACATTGATTTGCATGGGTTGAGTGGGAAGAGGGCAATTTGGATGTGGTCACCAAATTGGTCAGTGGTCACCATGGAGAAATGACAATCTGAGGAGTCCGTGACCTATCTGACCACATATCCACATTCCCACTGTCCTCAAACTTATGATCCTCTTTCCGCTACCTCTTCAGCTTATCCTACCAGTGTGTGCCACCACAACTGGCACACTTCCACGTTCTGTAAACCCCTGAGAATGTGTACACCATCCTAGGAAAAGATAGACTTACAACCCAGTCTGATTGTGATTAAGTATCTATATTTAGTAGAAACATACTAGGATTCAAAGTAGAAGTTAATTTCTCTGTAGGAAAATATAATTGCATTTACTTTGTGTACAGAGATTCAAACACACTTACAAAAATAACTAATGGCTATGGGTACAATAGCTATTATAAACCCAGCAGCCCAGTCTGCTAGGGTTTTTGTTTCTTGGTTTGTTTTTGTTTGTTTGTTTTAGACAGGGTCTCCTTGTAGCCACAGCTGGCCTGGAACTCACTTATGTAGACCAGGCTGACCTCCATCTCACATCCACCTGCCTCTGCCTCTCAAGTACTGGGATTAAAGGCATGTACCACCATGCCCAGCTGTTGGTTTGTTTTTATTTCTCTATTTCTTTTTCCTGTGACTGCCAGAAAATGACTTAAAAGAGAATTATGGATTTTCAAAAAGTCAATGTCGTGATGGTGCATGCCTTTAATCCCAGCACTTGGGAGGCAGAGGCAGGCAGATCCCTGTGAGCTCAAGGCCAGCCTGGTCAGCTGGGGCTACAAGGAGATCGGGCCTCAAAAAGACAAATAATAAAATAAAATAAAATAAACAAAAAAGTCAATGTCAGAGGTTTGGGTGTAGCTCAGTGGTAGAACACATGTTTAGTATATACGAGGCCCTAAGTTCAAGTTCCAGCACAAAATCAATCAATAAATAATTTTAATGTTAAAAAGAGGAGTTAATTGTGATATTCGTTTACATTCAAAAGACATTCAAAAGACAAGCAACCAAATGCAAAATGTTTATGCACTATATTGACTGGATTTTGATTTCTACATGCTATAAATGACATTTGGGGGAACTTATATCCTGATTAGATTATTAGATGGGTGTTCTTTTGTATGGTGTTGTGTCTATATGGGAAAATATCCTTACCTCTTAGTGATGAATATAAAAAAAGTTAGGAGTAAATTGCCATGCTACTCTTAGGTGAATATCCATAGCAGCATTCTTTATAGTAGCGAAGTATCCATCAATGGATGGATGGATAAATAAAATATGGCATATCCAAATAATAGGATACAATTCAGCCATAGCAAGGAATGATGTAGTGATTTATGCTGTAGCATGGCTGAGCCATGCAAAAGTTCTGCTAAGTAAAAGAAACTAGTCATAAGAGACTTTCTAAGAACAATGTGAGATTCTATTTATATGAAATGTCCAGAATAGTAAATCTACAACATAGTCAAAAGTAGATTAGTAGTTCCTTAGGGAAGAGAGAAGGATATGGGGAATTAGAGCTAAAAAGTTGCAGTTTTAAGGGTGATGAAAACATTGTAAAGTTCATGGTGCTGATGCTTGCACATTTTTAACCACAGGAAAATACATGGAAATGCTCATTTTAAAAGGTTTGTGAATTTGTATTCAATTAGGCTATTATTTTAAGTTAAGAAGAGAAAAGAGTTATGCTTTTGCTTAGATCAACTAACCTGAAGCATAAGTGATGAGTTACTAGAAGCTCAGTATCAACTCTGAGAGTCAAGAACCCTCCTGCTCAGTCACATGAGAATCCCCACACAGCTCTGAGTGTTCTTGCAGGAGCTCTACAAAGTTCTTATGGTGAGAACCAGAGAAAGATTCCTTCATGAGTCTGGCAGGAGGAAGGGAAAGAAAACACTAAAAATACCAGAGCAATTCTGTGCTTCCTAACAAGGCCTGTCCTGAGGAGAAACTTTCACCAGAGCCTCACTGCTGGAATTTTATCAGAGCCTAACCTAGATGTGAGAAAAGAAATACCTAACTCCAGCTCCCTAAATTTCCCATGGAGGAGAGGGAAGCACACAACTCCTGTCCTCTCCAAGCATGGTGTCCTACCAAAGGGAGTGATGGGGAATTTGAAGTACTACAGATGTTCACAGTTTATGGATACAGGCCACCGAAAGGCTGAGCCCTGCTCACAGGACTATGAAGACACCCTACCCCTCTGCACTTTGACATTCACTTACTTAAGCTCTAGTTACCACAGATCCTTTGCCAAGGATATCTTGTATGCCTTTCAAAAAAATATTAGGTCAGGTGTGGTGGCACAGGGCTTTAATCCCAGCGCTTGGGAAGCAGAGGCAGGTGTATCTCTATGAAATCAAGGCGAGCCTGGTCTACATAGTGACTTCCAGGCTGGCCGGGACTAGGGAGACCCTGTT
>NW_008331545.1:704045-717811 GCF_000622305.1 Nannospalax galili
TAGAAGGAACACTGTATTAGTTACTTTTCTGATGCTGTGATAAAAACACTGACCAAAAGCAATTTATAAAAGAAGAGTTTATTTGAGCTTATGGTTCAAGGGAATTACAGTCCGTCATGGCAGGGATGCATGGTGGCAGGAGGTGACTGGAGCAGAAGTAGAAAGCAGAGCACTCACATCATCACGCAGGCACTGGAAGCAAGAGAACAACTGGAGATCTGGCAAGGCTTAAGAACTCTAAAGCCCACCCCCAGTGACATGCTTCCTCCAAGATAGCCATACCTTCTAAGACCTCCCAAAACAGTGCCACAAAATGTCCAAATACTTGGAGCCTATGGGGGACATTTTCATTCAAACCACCACACACACTAAAGGCAAACACAGACTGAAGAGACTGAATGAGCACCAGATCAAGAGTCAGATGTGCCAGCAATGCTGGAATTATGATTGGTAACAATTTTGTGTTATAGTGTTATGTATTGTATGATTAATGTGATAAACGACGAGGTAGTGGAAAAAGCAGACTGTAGCAAGGCTAGATGGGCAGTGTAAGCAAAGAATTGGAAATTCTAAGAAAGAATTTAAAAGAAATGCTGAGGTCAAAACACTAATGGAAACAAAGAACACCTCTGATGGAGCTATTAGCAGATTATACAGAGCTGAGGAAAGACTGATGCTTCCAAAATCGAAAAGCAAAGACAAAAGGCCAGAAGGAGGGAGCTGGCTGTTCTTGCAGAGGATCTGGGTTCAGTTCCCAGCACCCACATGGCAGCTAACAGCCATCCGTAAGTCCAGTTCCAGGGGAATCCAACACCCTCTTCTGAACTCTGTGGGCATTGCATGACACAGGTGTAATTACATACATGTAGGCAATACACTCATATACATAAAATGAAAATAATAAATAAAATTAAAGAAAAAAAGACCAGAAGGAAACAAAACAGAGCACCAAGAACTTTGGGACAACTTCAAAAGGTGTCATTAACTGTAGTGGGAATACTGAAAGCAGAGAGAAAGGTAGAGAAATATTTGCAGCAATATTGACTGAGAATTTCACAAAATTAATGTCAGACACCAAACTTCAGAGACAGGAACCTTAAACAACACCAACAGGTAATTAACTTAAAAAATAAAATAAAAACCTTGGGGACAGGGAGATGATTCAGCAGGTAAAGGCACCTGCTGCCAAGCCTGATAACCTAAATTCAATCCCCAGGACCCATTATGGTAGAAGAAAAGAACTGACTCCTGGGCTGGAGAGATGACTCGGCAGTTAAGAGCACTGGCTGCTCTTGTAGAGGATCTGGGTTCAGTTCCCAGCATCCAGATGGCAGCTAAGAACCATCCAACACCCTTCTGACCTCTGTGGACATTGCATGCATTGGTATACTTACAAACATGCAGGCAAAAAGCACTCATACACATAAAATAAAAATAAATAAATTTTAAAAAGAACTTACTTTTGCAAGATGTCGTCTGAGTTCCATATGCATGCTGCCGTACATGCCTCCCCCCTCTCATGCACACATATAAAATAAATAATTTAATAAAAAAGCTAAAAATCTGTATTATATTCAAAATTTGGAAAACCAAAGATGTTCGCAAATAGAACTGAGTGCTTGCTTCAGCAGCATATACAGTAAGTAACATTGTAACAGTACAGAGAAGATGGTCAAGGTTTCTGTGCAAGGATGGCATGAAAATTTGTGAAGTGATCCTGATTTTTGAAAATAGAAGGGAGACTAGCTGGAAAGAGGAAGGAGATGAACAGCAGAGGGAGGGGATGGGAGAGAAAAACAGGAGGATGAAAATGATCAAAACACAACATATGCATACATGAAAATGTCATGCCGAAAGCTATTACTATGTCTAATTAATATTTGCTAATAGAAATTTTAAAACAGAATTAAATTTGCCCTCTCAAAAACTGTGCGAGCAAGAAGGGAGTAGAATGAAATATTTTTAGCTGAAAGAAAAAAAACACCAACTGAAAATCTGTACCTTGTAAAATATTGTTTACAGAAAGAAGAGGATAGGTGTAGACCGGTGTTAGAATGCTTTCACGGCACTCATGAGGTTCTAGTTCAGTCTTCAGCACTGACACAAAACATAATGAGAGAGACAAAGAAGAGAAGGAAATGGAACAATAGGAAATGCTCATGTCAAGCTACAAGCAGCAGAATCAATGTGGAAGCGTGTGTTTGTCATGCTTCTGGCCCCCAAAGGCATTGCATACATGTGGTGCACTTACATCATGCTGGCAAAACACTCGTGCACATAAAATAAAAATAAAGAAATTTAAAAAATTGTAAGTGTAGAAGACAAAGACAGGAACAAAGAAAAAGGGAAACAATAACAAATATGATAGATATTAATATACATTATCAATTATCATTTAATTAATTTTTTAGGTGTATAAACATTTTGTCTACATGTATATAAGCGTACCCATGTGTACAATGCCTGTGGAGTTCAGAAGAAGGTATCAGATCCCCTTGAACTGCAGTTACAGAAGGTTGTTAGCTGCCATGTGGGTGCTGGGAACTGAACCTGGGTCCTCTGCAAGGGCAGCCAGTGCTCTTAACCACTGAGTCATCTCTTATCCATAAATTATCATTTTAAATGTCAATGATTTGTACACATTAAGGATGGAAATTATAAGACTGGACTAAAAAAAAAAACAACAAAAAACAGAAAAACAAGACCCAACTATAGATCCTCTATAAAAAAACCTACTCTAAATATAAAGACATATAAAGATGGAGAAACACATACCATACTAACACTGGTTAAAAGAAAGTGGAAATACATGTATTAATTTCAGACAAAGCAGACCAGATAAAAGAAGCAATAGGGAATAAAGAGGGTATTACATGATGGTAAAGGAGTAGGTACCCCAAGGACCTTAATATATCAACCTAACATGGCATATGAGAGGAAATTGGATAGAATGCAAGGATAAATGCATGAATCCACTACTGAAGCTGAAAAATTTAACTCCCTTATATCAGAATCAAACAGATCCAGCAGGCAGAAAATCAGTAAGAGCACAGTGAGTTTAACAGCACTATCAATCAACGGAATATAACTGACATCTATAGATGACTTCATCTAACAGCAGCAGGTTGCACAATTTTCTGAGTCTGATATGGACCATTAACCACAATAGGTCTCATTCTGGGCCACAAAATACACTTTATAGATTTGTTACTTTAAGTATTAGGACACTTGGTCCCCAGTTGATGGCACTGTTTGGGGAGGTCATAGAATCTTTAGGAGATGAGCCCTTGTGGGAGAAAGTCTGTCACTATGGGCAGGCTTTAAAAGTTCATGGTCTTGCCCCACTTGAAGTTCATTTTTCCTGTTTCCTGTTTGCTATGGAAGATGTGATCTCTGAGCTTTTAACTCCTACCTCCATGCCCGTCTCTTGCTGCCATTTCTTTGCTCCCCCTTCCTGCCCACTCTGGAGCCAACAAACGTATTATTTACTCTTTTCTTGCTGTGTTAAAATACCATGACCAAAGCAACTTATAGAAGAGTTTATTTTGTCTTACAGTTCCAGAGGAATAGGAGTCTATCATGTGAGGAGGCATGGCAGTAGACAGGCAGGGCCTGGAGGCAGGAGCTGAGAGCTGAGAGCTCACATCTTCAAGCACCAGCAAGAAGCAGAGTGGGAGCAACAGTGGGCTGAGGCTATGAACTCTCAAAGCCCACCCCAAGGACATACTTCCTTTAGCAAGGCTGCACCTTCTAAATCTCTGAAACAGTACCACTAATTGGGGACCAAGTGTTCAGATATGTGAGCCTATGGGGGACATATCTCATTCAAACCACCACACTGACCTATCATGAGACATTGAAGAAACATAAATGCTTATGAAGTGTGAAAAGGCTATAAGACTGAATGATACAGTCTAGAAAAATCTACTAAGGAGACAGTGAAAAAATTATTCGTTGGCAGGGACTAGAGGAAAGAGCAGAGTACTGTGGGATTCTTAATATAAGTTATGGACATCGGGTGACAATGTGTAAGTGAAGGCCTATTTAGTGTAACAAGTGCAGCACTGTGGTAGAGGATGTTGATAGCTGAGAAGGTTTGTGTGTGTGTGTGCATGCGTGGATGTGTGTGTGTGTGTGTGTGTGTGTGTGTGTGAGTGTTAGGAGTTGCTTTGGTACTCTTTCTGCTTAATTTTGCTGTGACCCTAAAGTTGCTTTGGAAAATAAAGTATATTAATTATTTTAAGGAGGATGGTGATTGTAACATCTATGCCTTTAAGTATTCATTTGAGAAGGCATCTTTCTTTGCTATTACCAATTGCAATTTAAAATAAAGGAAAAAATCCTTTCTTTTTGGGATACCTATGGCATAGGGGACTACCTGAGGACTAATAGATACATAGTTCACTTATACTGCTCTTTGATAAGCTTTCTGGGTAGCACTCAAGTGATAAATGGAGAATGAATCTCTGAGAGGTGGTTGATGGCAATGATTCCTTTCCTGTCCATACAGGTACAGGGATCCCTGCCTTGGGCCAGGCCCAGAATCATCAAAAAGAAATGCAGAGAACAGGGATGGAAGGGGGAAATAGTTGAACCTATCTGTAAGATTTATTTACTAAAATAAATCTCTGAGAAAAGATTGCAAGTGTTAATGGAAATATTTTCAATACATCAATCCTCAGCACCACCACCACCCCTGCACACAAACACACAAACACACTTAAAAATATTTTGGGGAGCTGGAGAGATGGCACAGTGGTTAAGAGCACTGGCTGCTCTTGCAGACGACCCAGGTTCGAATCCCAGCACCCACATGGCGGCTAACAACTGTCATAACTCCAGTTCCGGGGGATCTGATGCCCTCTTCTGACCTTCACAGGCATTGCACAACTCGGGTGCACTTACGTACATGCAGACAATACACTCATACAGATAAAATAAACTAAATATTAAAAATATTTTGATATGGATACAATAAATGAATTAAGGTTATACGGTAATAAAAGGCGAACAGCTGTACAGTGCTTTTCATACTCGTTTTTCTCTTTTCCATATACTTGATTCATTGAATCCTCATTATGCTCTCTATTTTAACAGCTGAGATGAGAGAGAGAGAGAGAGAGAGAGAGAGAGAGAGAGACCTATCACAAAGGGCAGAGCCAAGTTCCTGAAGTCCCGCTCTCAAGTTGACTGCCGTCTCATCAGTCACCAAAGGATGATCCCCTCCCAGAGGCCCCCCCCACTTCACTTCGTTCCAGAACACAGATAATCCAAGGAAGCTTGCTTTCATAGGCTCAATCAAGCCTGGTTTTCAACAAGCAGTTTATAGAGTAGTTTTGGGATGCTTTTTTCCATTCACAGGGTTCCTTCTGAGCCATAAACTGTGAAGTCCCCAACGCCCCTCACAGAGAGGCACAGCCTGCTACATAGCCACCTGTAAGTCCACACACCCACAGACAAGGGGCCTCTGATTTACTAGGCTTTCTCTGCTGGTCCTCAGAGCAGTTAATCTTCTGCCCCAGGGCAGAGCTTGACAGCTCCCGAAGGTCCTGTGAAGTACTCTTTTCAAAGTAAAATTCTCAATCAAATAAATTTGAAACAGACTTGGTCCCAATCCAGGTACAGCTTCCCACCCCCCCCCCCGCACCCCAACCTGGCCCTCAACTGGCTACACTTCACTTCCTTCCGTTTTTTGAGTCCTGGGGTACAGACTTGGTTTTTCGTCAATAAAATAGTGATTTGAAAGTCTCAACCTTCCTGTTGTAAGCCTGTGCCAAGGCATAATCGTTCTGTTGCCTCCAAGAACACACAAACGTCAATCCCGGCTGTGTGTAGCCCTCCAAGGTGGGTGATATTTCAGATAGACCACGTGTCTGCTCCTTGAGGACTTCAGTTAGAACCCCTTCATCATCCACCTTCTGTTTCTTCACTGGAAGTTTTATTGTGATTCCGTCGAAGAATTCAGCTTCCCCTGGTCATTCATATGATTGATTTCCTGAGTCCTCCAGTGCTCCTCACCTTCGTGGTGCCCCAGCCCTGTCCTCTGTCCTAGTGATGAGGGACTGTGTGGGGAAGGGTTGAAGGGGGGGGCCTGTGTGTGGAGGACTGTGGGGCTTATGGGGGATTGTGGGCGGGGGCTGTGAAAGGCATGGAGAATTGTGTGGGAGGACTTTGTGGAGACTATGGCGAAGGTTGTGGGGATTACTGTTGGGGGGGACTGGGGGAGTGTGTGTGGGACTAGGGGGTTTGGGGGGAACTGTGTGGTGGGGCCTGTGTAGTGGGATTGTGTGGTAGGATTGTAGACTGTGTGGTGGGACTAGGGGTGGGGATTGTGAGACAGAAGGTGTGTGGTACATTTCCAGCATCTCTGGAGCTTTTATTAATCTCATTACAAGTCCATTGCGGGCATGCCATCCCTCTGTGTTCATTTGACCATAGAGTGCACTGATGTGGAAACTGTTAATGCTGTTTCCCTCAGACCCACAGCAGGCTTGTACTGCCTTGCTCCTTCGTAAGTGAGATCATGTGATTTGCTCTGGCCAATGGAACATGAGGAGAAATGCCACGTTCCATGTTCTATCCTTTCTAGGCGAAAATTTAAAAACCAGTGTATGATTCCTCAGGCTCAGTTCCCATCGCCGGGGGGGGGGGGGGGGGGGGAGGCAACAAATCCACTCGGTAGAATCATCTATAGTCTTCGGAGTGAATGACAGAGATTAAAACTTCCTTGAGACCTGCAGTGGACAGTGAGGAATTCATTATTTTAATTTTAATTTAATTTAATTTTTATCATTTGTGTGTGTATAATGCGTATATGTGAGTGTGGGCATGTGTGTGTGGAGGTCAGAGGACAACTTTGAGGCTTCTGTTCTCTCTTTCCACTACAGATTCTGGGAATCAGGCTTAGGTCCTCAGGCTTGTGTGGCCCCTTTACCCAGTCAGCCGTCTCCTCCACCTAAGAATTAGCTTTTGCTGTGTTAATCCCTGACCTATTTGTGAGGTGTCTGTTGCCATTTAGCCTTTCTTGAGAGATAAAATTCAGAACAATCATAAATAATGCAGACAATGGGTATTTGCCTCAGCCACGAGTACAAAAGTGAAAGTCTTTCCTTCCATCTAATTGAGCAATTTCAGATGAAATACCAGTTCACTGTATTTATGTAGCAAATTATGCTAAGTGCCTACCAAGTACAATGCATTGAACTAAGGGCCATGAGCTGCCTGTTATCCCAGGTGAAGCAGAAAGATCCAGAGTTTAGGCCAGTCCGAACTTCATGGAGAGACCCTGTCTCAAAACAAAACAAAACAAAACAAAGACAAAACAAACAAAACATCAAACAACACTACTGTGACAAAAACTGTATTTGATTATTAAAACCATTTTTTAATTAGACACTAAAATTCCAGATAATTCAAAACAGTCAAAAAGACTAAGTAACTAAGATGCTTAGCAGATTGCTTTTGTTACAAGTTCACATTGCCTCTGAGCATTTTCCAGCTATAAAATTGCTAAAGAATAGTGTTCCAAAAAAAGGTAAACTCATGACTTTCATGTGGATATTAAATGAACAGATGTCAAAGATTTTACTCCATTCATTATTTAACATGGAAGCTAGAAATATATTACAACTGGTTCAAAGGAGAATCCAAAAGAATCATGATTTTATGTGGAGTAAAGGAGTGTTTAAATTAATTTACAAAGAGATAGAAAACTGGATTTTTTTTTTCACTTGAGGTGCAGAATTGAGGGTGGAGGAACTATGTGACAGCACAGTTCCATCTCAGAGATTATTTGCAGATGGTAGGTAAGAACTTTGGAGTGCTTTCAATGAACAGCAAATTGCAGATTTTCAATTTATAAATTACAGAAGTATAAAATAACTTAAAGTCAGTGAAAGGCTAGACTCAGATAAAATAGGAATGTGTTCTAGACAATGCCATCTTCCACTACAGATATCCAGTAGGAATCTCTTTTACCTTGTTGTGAGCACACTATGTTAGAAACATAGACAACTTGTTTGTGTCTTTCCACAGCATCAGAATTTGCTAACAATAAATTTACTAATTAACAATAAATTCACAAGGCACAGTAGTTTCATTGGCAGCAGTTTGCCAAGTAGTCTAAATTTCCTTAACAGCCAGCAAGACAAACACTGGTTAACTATCTATCTATCATCTATCTATCTATCTATCTATCTATCTATCTATCTATCTATCTATTATCTATCATCTATCTATCTATCTATCTTTCTATCATCTATCTATCTATCATCTGTCTATCTCTATGTCATCTATCTCATTATTTATCATCTATCTCTCTGTCATCTATCTATCAGCCATCTATCTATTTCTAATCTATCATCTGTCATCTATCATCTATCTATCTAATCTATCTATCATCTATCATTATCTAATATATCTAATCTATCATCTGTCATCTATCATCCATCATCTATCTATCTATCTATCTATCTATCTATCTATCTATCTAATATATCTAATCTATCATCTGTCATCTATCTATCTATCTATCTATCTATCTATCTATCTCAATCTATTCTAACCATCATCTATATTTCTATCTTATCATCTATCAAATCTATCTATCTATCATCTATCTATCTATCTATCTATCTATCTATCTATCTATCTATCTATCTATCTATCAATCATCTATCTATCTAATCTAATCTATCTATCCATCCTAGTAAATGTCTACAATGGGTTAAAGAAGCCTCCAAGATGTTCTACAAGTTTCAAAGAGGCCTGAGAGGCAGAAGTGGGAAACTGATAGAAATGCAAAAAGCCTTGTGCTCAGATAACGGTCAGAGGTCTGCTGGAGGCTGTAGAGTCATGCTATCAGGTCACAGGTTCAAGCTCAGCCTCAGGGACAAGTCCAGCTGCAGAAGTGAGATGTAGGTCTGTGGAGGCTATAGAGACAAAGGACAAGGTCAGGTCCAGTTGGATTAATGAACAGGTGGATGGATGGCAATTTGAGGAGGTCATGCCAAAAGTGGGGACCGAGCCAAACTGAAGTCCTTGGGACAGTTGGGAGTTCTCTGCCTGTTGGTCCCCTGACACACAAAAACCTAGTTAGTCACATGACAGGTTGGTGGGGCCATTGCTTCTTGCAGTATTAGGTTTCCTCCTCTTTATGCAGTCCAGGAGAGGAAGTTAACCCTTTGTCAGTCTGGTGTGTTTGTTAAGTTCTCTAGCCTGGATTCCCTGATATGATTTTAATTGCATTTATATATTTTGTGTGTACGTGTACGTGTGTGTGTGTGTGTGTGTGTGTGTGCATGCGCGCGCTTGTGTGTGCGCCACAGCAAAGGATAATATTCAAGAGTTGTTTCTCTTCTTCCACCATGTGGATGTTGAGATCAACTTTAGGTCGTCAGCCTTGGGAGCAAGTGCCTTTACCTCCTGAGTCATCTTGCCAGCCTTTGATACGATTTTGATATACCCATGTGTTCCTACAGCCACAGTTTACTTCAGTAGATTTATAGAGTAGAACCTTTTCTATTTTTAGGAATAAACTATTAGCTTGTTTTTTGTGCCAGACAGCTGGTGCTGTTCACATGTCCACCAAAGTACAGAGTCATCCCCTGTCCTCAAAAGGAAATCAACGGTTACTTGTAAAATGGAGTCTCTCAGGGCATGGCACAACCTGAAAACCCACTGTTTTACATAATATGGAGTAACTTACAGCATGGCACAGCCTGAGCTCAACAACTTATTCTAGGGCTGGAGAGATGGCTCAGTGGTGTAAAGGTGCTTGATGTGTAGGCTTGATGACCTAGGTTTATATTCCCAGAGTCCATGTAGAAGCCACAAGGTGGAAAGTGAGGACAACCAATGCCCCAGGTTGTCCTTTGACCTCCACAGGTATGCTATGACATGTGTGCCCTCACACATGAACGTGTACATACACGCAAAAATAATTTTTAAAAGACTTTTTTGAAGTTTCCTTTTAGAATTGTCAGTGGAATCTCACTTCCCTAGACTCTCTGCTCATTGTAATCTTGTCAAAAGGTTTCAGATAAGACGTAGAGCCTGTACAAGAGAAGTAGAGTTTATTATAGAATAAAGCAGAGCACTTTCAAGGAGTGAGCATGGGCAATGGCCAAAGAGACCATTGTGCTGATCTTCATACTAGGAAAGATTTATACCTTTCTTCCCTCCCTCCCTCACTTTCTTCCCCCCTTCTTCCCTCCTTCTTCCCTCCTTTCCTCCCTCCCTCCCTCTATTTCTCCCTCCCCCTTATTTTCTTTTTTTTGAGATGGAGTCTCATGTAGCCCAGGCTGGCCCCAAACTTGCTATGTAGATATGTGTGAGTATGCCACAGCACTTGTGTGAAGAGCAGAAGAAAATTTGCAAGCTTTGGTTCTTGCAACTAGAATTCTTGATCCTTATGCCTCTGTTCCTTAAATACTGGACCACTGGCTTACACTACCACATCAGATTCATATAGTACCAAGGATCGAACCCAGGACTTTGTGCAAGCTAGGCAAGTACTCTACCAAATAAGTTCCATTCCCAGCCCCAGGTTTATACTATTTCTAAAGTCTCTAGAACAGACAAATTTCTCTGAAGGGTATTTTCCTGCACAGATGATTCACAGGCCTATTTGGATTAACTCTTTTTTTAATTTGTATTTTATGTGTATGAGTGTATTACCTGAATGTATGTAAATGCATCTGTGCTGTGCAATGCCCAAGGAGGTCAGAAAAGGGTGTCAGATCCCCTGGAACTGGAGTTACAGACATCGTTAACTGCCATTTGGATGCTAGGAATCGAACTCTGGTTCTCTGCAAGAGCAGTCAGTGCTCTTACCACTGAGCCATCTCTCCAGTCCCTGGATTAACTCTTTACAGGAACAGGAATGACGTGTCTTCTTTATGAAGAAGCCTCTGGCTAGATAGTAATCTTGTAAGATGTAAATTGCTATCTATTAATGACCTTTAGGACAATTCAGTATGTCAGTCATATCTTCACTCAAGATCAGAATTAAGGCTCAGATAGCACTCTTCTGATCAGTAACCAGAGTCTTCCATGCCTGGTTTTGAAAACTGCTAAATGTGAGGGAGGAGTTCATCCTCAATGACCTTCAAACCTGCTAATATCTAACTGGCTGCCTAACAGAATGAATCCCGTAAATTAAAACAAAACAAAACAAAACAAAGCAGGGCTGGAGAGATGACTCAGAGGTTAAGAACACTGGCTGTTCTTGCAGAAGACCTGGGTTCATATCCCAGCATCCACATGGCAGCTAACAACTGTCCATAACTCCAGTTCCAGGGGATCTGACAGACTCTTCTGTCCTCCCTGGGCATTGCATGACACAGGTGCACTTACCCACATGCAGGCAATACATGCATACACATAAAATAAAAATAATAATGATAAAAAGCATAGAAATAAAGGAGTGATGGTATTCTCTCAGTGCCCTCTTAGTGCTGGTAATGTGCTGTGCTGCGCTACATTACCACTAGATAGCTGTGTTGTGGCTGTTTCATAGATAAGAAAACATTCATAGCAGAGTGTTGTGGTCCATGCCTTTAATCCCAGCACTTGGAGGCAGCTGGATCTCTGTGAGTTCAAGGACAGGCTGGTATACATAGTGAGTTCCAGGCCAGCTGGGACTACAGGGAGACCACGCCTCAAAAGACCACATGCACAAACAAACAAAAAAAATCAAATATATGAATTCACAGCATTGTACCCTTTAAAAATTTTTGTCACCAGTTACCTCAGTGATGACATGCTACATAACTACATAACCATATTGGAATCAGGAAGTTAATGTTAGTATAACCCATAGATTTCATTCAGTTTGTTGGTTTAACAGGCACTCATTTGTGGGTAAGAATATTTAGTTCTATACAATGCTATCATGATTAGATCCATATACCACCATCAAAATTAAGAAACAACTTTCTTTTTAACTCTTAAAAAAACTTTATTGAGAATCTCATACATGCATATAAGGTGTTTCGATCAAATCCATGCTCGCTCCCTCCCTCCCAACTCCTCCCATATCTCCCCATCACTTTTTTTTCTTCTTCTTTTATTTATTTTTATGGGCCTTTTGGCTACTCTAATATTCACCCCTCTGAAGAGGTAACCCTAAAATCTTTTAAGGATTAGCTACAAGATCCCAAATACTTTTGACATTTTTGGCCTTTGGAACAGAATATGTTGCCAAGAGGCCCAAGGACATTTTGATTTTTACACAAGAAATTGGCTATTTTTCTTTGGCGTCTTTTTACCCTAACTGCCTAGACAATTCTTACCTCCTATTCTTATCACACCATCCTCTGAAGGGGTTACCCAAATTGCCAATAGGGAATAGGGACGCAGGCCGCTCTGGCTTCTTCCATGCTGAACAGGGTCTCAGGGTGAGGCAATTGGAGTAGCCCTTCAGTTGATCTATCTAAAAGACTCCCCAATTGCATAACTCTTATCTCTAGGGGGAAAAGAATGTCCTTGAATTGTGAATAGGAGATGTGAAGGAGAAGTAAAGGCAAGAGTAATTAGCATTACAAGTTCTAGACAGGGAACTAGAAAAAAGTCAGAACCGGGCAATTTTCAAATGTTAACATGAAAGTCCATTGCAATTTCTTGACAAGGGCTTCTAAAAGCATCCCTCTATTGGGTTCTTCCTCATTTTTCTTTTGTCTTCCAAGGCTGGACTAGTTGGCTGGGAACAGTGGCTGGATACTGTAGACATATCCATAGATGGATATTTTTTAACTAAAGTTGAATTTTTTTGTTTTAAGAAAGTTTAGCTAGTTTACTATTAGCTGCCATGAACACTTCTTTATGTGGTCCTCATTCTCAATGATAATTTCACAGAGCACTGAGTTCTAGATTGACATACAGTGGCAATGACCTCCACACACTATTCCACAACGCTGTTAAAAAGCTGCTGTTAGATACCCCACCCCGGACCCTTCTCTCCTCCGAGTATGGGCCCTGCCCATTCCTGGTCTTGGGAGCCCAGACACCTGGGGAACCAATACTGCTTCCTGACCCTTTTCATCCAGACCAACTCAGGGCCTTCTCTGAGCCCCAGGAGCACTGCTTCTGGGCCTGGCCCGCACTCACCTATCTCTGCTTCGCTGGGTGGGCACCACCTGCCACAGGCCTCTCTCCCACCTGCAGGCCTCTCTCGGGGTAAGTCCATCATGCCCTCGACTCCTCGACTCCCCCAGCTCCATTCACCCTCCCATCTCCCCCACCATTCTCTCCTCTGAGTTTGGGCCCTGCCCCATTCCTTGTCTTGGGACCCCAGACACCTGGGAACCAATACTGCTTCCTGACCCCTTTCATCCAAACCAACTTAGGGCCTTCTCTGGGCCCCAGGAGCACTGCTTCTAGACCTGCCCTGCCCTGCTTCCCTGGGCCTTCATCACATGCCATCCTCTTTCTGGGACTGGGAACTGACCTTTCCTCTTCCTGCTCTTTTGCATCCAGACAAACCCAGCTCCTCAGTGCAGTCCCCAGGAGTCCTTGGGGGTCTCTTCTCGCCCCATCTGTCTTTGCATCTCTGGGTGGCACGGCCACCAGCTGGCCAAGACCAGCATCTTTTCTGGACCAGGCGCCCAGGCCAGTACAACCCCCAAATTCCTGAGGCCAAAATCGGTCCTGGAGGGATCCAGACCTTAAGAGAAAGCCTGAAATCATCTGACCTCATCTGAATTGGGCCTCTGTGGTAACTCCTGAAGACAAAAGCAATCCAGCCACTCCAATATAAAATCAAAAGA
>NW_008331546.1:0-148 GCF_000622305.1 Nannospalax galili
TGGGCCCTGTGCCATTCCTAGTCTTGGGGCCCCAGACACCTGGGGAGCCTGCTGATTCCTGACCCTGTTCACCCCACCGGCTTGGTGCCTTCCTTGGGCCCCAGGCGCACCGCCTCTGGACCCGGCCCTGCCCTCACCTCTCACTGCT
>NW_008331546.1:303-667 GCF_000622305.1 Nannospalax galili
AGCTGCCCTAGACCAGCATCTTTCCTGGGCCAGGCTCCCAGGCCAGTCCAACCCCCAAATTCCCAAGGCCAAAATCGGTCCTGGAGGGATCCAGACCTTAGGAGAAAGCCTGAAGTCATATGACCATCATCTGAATTGGGCCCACTGCGGAACTCCTGAAGACAAAATCAATCTGGCCACTCCAACATAAAATCAAAAGAGAGAAGCGGAAGCTTAGACGAACCAGCTCTTCATACCCAAAAAGTAAACCACAAAGACACATAAAGCTCAAAAAAAGAAGCAGAACCAAACTTGAAGGCCCGAGTGTCACTATCGAGTCAGAAACTACAAAAGAAATTCACATGTCAAAATCACAGAGAAAAAA
>NW_008331547.1:0-1193 GCF_000622305.1 Nannospalax galili
ATGGGATTATGTGAGGCCCCTCCCACTTCGCCAGGGGTAGATCTCTCTGCCTTACAGTAGGGTAGCAGCTGAGACCTCAGCAGACCACCTGAGCAAGCCTGCCTGGCCTCCACCTGGTGCAGGGGCTGAGACCTTAGCAGAGCGCCTGAGCATGCCTGATCTGGCCTCCACCTGGTGTAGGGACTGAGCCCTCAGCAGACCACCTGAAAGAGCCAAAATCAAATCCGGCTTCCCCTCATTTTCTTTAATTCCAGGAAGAACCTAACAACCAAAATGATAAGTCAATCACATTATTTACACTCTGTATTTGTTTGTCATTTTACTTCTAAATGTTGATTTCTATTTAGGAAAATGTTAGTAATTTAAAACTTTAGTCATAGGTATGAATTTTCATGTGTCTAGCACAGAGTACTATAAATAATTTAGGCATCTAAAAACTGGTAGAGGCTGAGACCTCAGGAGACTGCATGAAGAGTGCCTTGGATCTGGCCTCTTCATGGTGGTAAGGTTCTCCAAATCCCAAACCCTAAATGGGATTATGTGAGGCCCCTCCCACTTCGCCAGGGGTAGATCTCTCTGCCCTACAGTAGGGTAGCGGCTGAGACCTCAGCAGACCACCTGAGCATGCCTGCCTGGCCTCCACCTGGTGCAGGGGCTGAGCCCTTAGCAGAGCGCCTGAGTATGCCTGATCTGGCCTTGGATCTGGCCTCCACCTGGTGTAGGGACTGAGCCCTCAGCAGACCACCTGAAAGAGCCAAAATCAAATCCGGCTTCCCCTTAGTGAACTTCCCAGTTTGTGTTGTGAGTGCCCTCTAGTAGGGGTCCAAACTTTAGAAGGAAGCCTGAGTGAACCTGGCTGGAGCCTGACTGTGGGAGCTCCCAAGTCGCTGATCTGAGGCCATCAGTTCCTCCAAAATAAAATCTGAGAACCGAACCCCAGAATTTACATAGCCAATAAGGAAACAACCAAGGCTCACCAATAATACAAACAGGAGCAAACTTCAACTCGACAAAAACTCACGTGTATATTTTTAAAATTAAATTTATTCCAGGTCAAGTATATTCTTTCATAACTAGAAAGATGGAGGACCAGGAAGTTTTTCATAAACATGGACTTTTGTTTGGCTAAGGGGCAATGAATACAGCTATGCCAGGGGGTATTGTGATAAGAAGATCTAATGAAGTATTGGGAA
>NW_008331547.1:1812-15612 GCF_000622305.1 Nannospalax galili
TGATATTAATAGAAAGATAGCATGGAGACATCCCAGTATAAATAATGTGGTTTCCTCAGTCTCCATAACTCCGTCTTCCTTGTTTTGTGAAGAAGAGCACGTGTGTTGACCTGTACAGGTGAACAGTGACACTGCATTACCTTAATAAGAGCACTGATGGAGATCACGATGGAGTTTTGACCCTCCAGTGTGTGCTGAGGGCCAAGATCATAAAAGAAAATAATGGATTTAAAGTGCTTGCGGTGTTGATGTATGTTAGCTCCACTAAAGGTAAGGAAAATAGCAGCCAGGAAGGATATTAATAGAAAGATAGCATGGAGACATCCCAGCATAAATAATGTGGTTTCCTCAGTCTCCGTAACTCCATCTTCCTTGCTTCATGAACAAGAGCACGTGTGCTGGCCTGTACAAATGAACAGTGACACTGCATTACCTTAATAAGAACACTGATGGAAATCACGATGGAGTTTTGACCCTCCATTGTGTGCTGAGGGCCAAGATCATAAAAGAAAACAATGGATTTAAAGTGCTTGTGGTGTTGATGTATGTTAGCTCCACTAAAGGTAAGGAAAATAGCAGCCAGGAATCCGGGGGGCTCTGCAGAGCAAAGATGTAAGTCTATGAAGGAGAGGAGCCAGTCAGTTGTAGATGAAATGTAGGCTTTGGGGAGCAGTGCAGCACATGATGAAGAGGAAGGGCTTGAGTAGATGAAGCCCACACAACCATAGACATGCATCATGCAGGAGTACAAATGACATTCACCTTTTCAAGGCCTCCATTTCCTGGTTTCAACTAGCTTTTGTGAAGATAAATTGAAACACGATCAGTAAAGTTCTTAGTGAGATGGCTATGAACAGAGTAGACCTCTACGCATGACACCTATTCCTTCACCTCTTTGTCCACTTTCCCTTGTTATTTTGACATGATAGTCAAATCAGTTCATTTGAGGATAAATTGTAGTTATGGAAGGTGATCAGAAGGGAGAGAGCACAATTATAAAAGAGAGCTGCCAAGGTATTTCAACAATCTCATCACAACTGAGAGCATGGTTGCAAGGTGCAGCATAATACATGGTCTTGATGGGCACAGGTGTTCTGGTGTTTCCAGTTAAGAAATATAAGAATGCATCGAAATCATGGAGGGATGAACATGTAGTAAGAAACAGGAGCAGGAGCAAGGGGAGGAGAAAGAGGAGGAGGAGGAACAGGAGGAGGAGGAGGAGAGGGGGAGGAGGAGGAGGAAGAGAAGGAGCAGGAGCAGAAGGAGGAGAAAAAGGAGGAGGAGGAGGAGCAGGAGGAGGAGAAGGAGGAGCAGGAGGAGGAGAAGGAGAGGGAGGAGAGGGGGAGAAGGGGAGGAAGAGGAGGAAGAGGAAGAGAGAGAAACGGAAGATGATGAGAAAGAAGAGGAGGAGGAAGAAGAAAAGGAAGAAGGAAAGAAGTATTAACGTGGTGCTCAGCAGCCTGAAAAGTTACCACTGAAGAATATGAAGATTAATTACTAATATAAAATAAACATTGTGGTACCTGCCTTCGTTTTCCATATACAGGAATGCATATTTAAACATGCGTGCCAAATCAGTTTGCAGTTTTCAACAGAATAGTAAGTAAATTCCCATTAGCAGAACACGAATCCTTACGTGGACCGTTTATTGGTGTGCCATAGTATTACTTGATGTTTGGCATTACATATAATTTATCAAATCTAGCGATGTTGCCTTCCTTACTCTCACTCCATTTCCCTGCAGGCGTTGCTGCCACACCGGCTGTGGTGGTTATAATTAGCCTAAGGTATGGCAAGGTCGGTGCAGGGCTTCAGTTGTTTGGGTGACAGGTGTGTGCTGAGAACTCACTGAGGTCGTCTTGACTTCCTCTTTGGTTTCTAGAGCGACAAGGGAAAAAGTGTGGCAGCTTTTGACATTCTTGACCACAAACTCTGGATCCTTGAAACTCTTTATCACCTGCATATGTTCAAAAAGAAATTGAGTTAGTTAGACTGGGAGCTGAGTAAATGGACCCATGACCAGACTATCAACGCATTTCATGGATGTGTAGCTCTTACAAATGAGCACTGCAAAAACACCTAAAATTAAAGAACTGTTCCCCATTAGAGCTGTGCTTTAGTTTTACCTTTAACATTCTAACCTCTCAACCTGTTCCCCCCTCACTATTCCACTATTCGTTTGTCTTCTCATTTTTCGTAAAATATATTGTAAAAACAGCAAAGCTACAAAACACAGAGTTTTAGGGATCATGTTGCCTAGGTGTGAGTCTAATGCCATCGTGCAAATGTGTCTGAAATATCCTTTTTCCTGGTAGTTAGAACAAAGTTTTCTATTAACTAGTCACTATAAAATTAAAGAATTTTCCCATTACCATTGCATATATACTCCTGAACCAAAGTTAATCATGAATCCTGATGGAAGTGTTAATTGTGACAAAATTAGACATAAAAGGTCATTTTTATGAAATACTAAGAAATGAAATTTAAAATAAAAATATAAATTAATGTTGCATATGAATTAATATATTATCAGTCAAACATATTTTCTTAAAAATATTGTTTGAAATATCTATCATTTAAAACTAAGGATCAGATATGTTTTGAGAGTTTAATGGCTTACTAGAAAAGTTAGGAATTAGACAGATTGTCAGTCAACAACTGAGTATAAAAACCTAATAAATGAGAAGACCTAGAGGCTAAGCAATGTCAACGACGCAGATAGTACTTCCTTTTGCTTCCCTGTATCCATGTCTGGAGGGTTGTAAACATTTGTAACTCTAACTCAATGACATCTAACCCCGTGTCCTGGCCTCCACTGGCACCTGAACTCACATCACAAACTGATGCAAAATACATGCATTTTTAAAGATAAAATGAATCAGAAAAAGACTATTTGATTATATTTTTTTCACAAATATAGACATACGTTCTATGGATACACATTGTTGTACTGAATACTTGTTTCATTTTACCTAGATATTGACCGACTTTCAAAATACGGTCTATACCCTCAGGAAGAGGCTATTTTCACTACTAAACCACTGTTCCTATGGTGCAAACTCTAGGTCTGGAAATCATTAAAGAAAGATTACTGGTATTTAGGGTTTCTGAAAAGCCATTCACACGGTTTCAGTTCATTTTAGTGTTGTGTCCTGCAAACCTCGACTGCAGACCTGTACTCCTTTATCTCACACGTGCAGTAGGCTCAAAGAAGAATGAGCAACCCTGGAGGTAACTCCCTTTAAGGACAATGAGTAATTCAGACATCCTTCCCCTCCACACTTCGTGTTGTTCATGCCGTAAGTTTAAATATCAAAAAATGTTAAAATTTAGAGAAAAACTTGAGACGTCCCGGCACTCTCCTCATCAGCGCTTGTCTGAAGCTGTCTCATTACCATTCTGCTCTTTTCGGTGGCTGAGGTTTTCTTTGAACCATGAGGTGTGTTATTTGAAATTTGGTTCTTAGTACTTTCTCATGTAAGCTGGGGTGCAATCATTAGCATGAAGGGTTGTGGAGGGAAGGAAATTGATATAAATGAGTTACTTACAATTTTATGGAACATTTTTGAAGAAAAGTCATTGTAGAACTGACACAGGATGAGGGGGAAGAAGAAAAACTCATGAGTATAAACACAACATGAATGCATATTTGTTGAACATGCAGAGACACATTTTCTGGGTGTCCCTTTTATTGTGGTTCTCCTTTCTTCCTTGACCTTCAGTGACAATGAACAGATAAGCGACAGCCATCTGGAAGAGAAAACCCCTTTCCATTCCTAAATCACCCTTCCCACTGAATAAACTCATGCACTGGAAATCATTAAACTGCGATTCCCATCTTTTACTAGTTTCTGAGAAGCTAGTGTTTCTGGGTTTTACAATGTCTGACATCATCGCAGTTTAGATCAGTTCTACTCAGTCACTGCAGATCACTGAAATGCATTTCTCCTGTATTTGATATCTGCTGTGCATGAAGACACAATGCCAACTGAGAGTGGCTTCCTGAAAAAAAGGTAAGGAAGTCAGAGGCTCCCCAGCTGAGTCTTTTTATGCCGCAAATGTAAGTTTAAGAAAGCAGATTTTGTTCTTTTGTTAGGACAAATTTATTAAAAAAGAAATCTTTGTACTGATTCCTTGAGAATTTCATACACTGTATTCTGGTCATCTTCAGAGCCCTTCTCTGTTATTTCCCCAGCACTTCTCCCCGCAGGTCTTTACTATTTATTACCTTTCCTTCTTCAAAGGCCTATTGCATCTAATCTGTTCAACTGCTCATGGGTGTGGGTCCAACCCTTTGTTGTCTGGTCACCCTACCAGGCGTCATGCCCTTAATGAAAACAGACTCTCCCTCTCCCAACAGCTATCAATCACCAAAAGATCCTCAGCTAGAGAAGAATTATTTTTCAATCACTGAAAAATTTGTAAGCCTTTGTAGTTTCGTATAATCATCAGCTGGAAAGTTTCTTTGGGAAGGGTAAGAAGTCAATGAGGTACTTACAAATATCTTTCGCATTTCCCTAGATGTGATGCTTATGTTCTGAGATAGTTCGATGGCATGATCACACAGGTCCTGGAGGGTCTTTTCCTCATGGTTATCCTCACTGTCATGCGTGTGCTCAGAGGCCGCATCCTCCCACAGGAGCAGGTTTGACAGTAGTAGTAGCAGTAGTGTCCCTCCTACATAGAAACAGGACCTACTCTGAGATCTAGTATCTGAGATAATCTACAGGAATTCTATCTTGATGGTCAAGAGTAGTTATATCTGTCCCCAGGGCCCTCCAGTGTAGGGTTTTGTGCTATATAGCAGCAGTAGTGACTAAACGTCTTCCACTGTAAGAAATTGTTTAAATAATTACACTTGCATATTTTCATCGTTTGAGAAGTCTGTCACTTCCCAGGTGTTTGCACTTTATCAGAAATGGTTCTGAGATTTTCAAAGGTGTGGAACCGCAGTGAATTGTGGGCGAAAAGCTTTGAAGACATTCTCTTCGATAATGTGATGTCCTGGGAATTTATGCTGATCTTCAGTTATCACTCTCTCCAAGACTTGCTTTTGAACTCAATGTGCATCATTTACATTTTGACAAAGACAACTCAATGCCTGTTTTCTTTTATCTTCACGCTTGCAAAGAAGAAACACACGATTGTGTACTTCTTGGTGCTGAGGATAGAGGGGATTCTATCATCAAAATGTTTCTATAGCCTAGATTTGCTGATGCATAGTAATAACCCCATGCGTTTTTCCATTTTACCAAAGGCTTTGCATTGCTTTTTTTAAAAGCTGCAAAAGCTTTCAAGGTTAAATGGTTTTTCCTAAGCTAAATTATTAGCTGAGGTGAGGAACAAGAACTATCTGGACTTCGCTGTCCATGTCACACCTTAAAATCCTGTGGACGCTCAGATATATCTAGGTTACTGGGAACACTTCCATATTCTAGAGGCTAGTGTTATCAGAAGCTGTCATTTGTAAAGTACAAACTTTATCTTTGATCACATGACCACAGAATCCCTAGTAATACCAATTTCATCTATTTTCATAGCATTGTAAAAAGTACCTTTAAAATAAATTTTTGACACTGGTCAGTATTGGTTTCATCATCAATTTATTTTTCAAAGAATAGAAACAGAACTGCAATATACCAATAATTTACATACTCAAGACGACAAAACAGCATATATTTACCTCAAGGAAAAATCTATTTAACTTTAGTGACATTAAGGCGAAATAAAACGTCTTTTCCACAGAACCTTTGATAAATACAAATGGAAATGTGTGGTATAAAATTTGAGAATTGGTAAGATTCCCTCACAGAAAATGACTAAACTCAAATACTCAAAATAACTACACATATCTAAAAAACCCAGGTAATATACAAGCTAATCAACCTTTTGCATAAAAAGTAAAAATATTTCAGAAAATTCCTGTTGAGCAACATAAATTTTCAGAATTCATGATGCTTTACCAATTTATTTTACATATGATAGATATTTATGTACAAAGTAAATACACATGCATTCCTTACATTTACTATCTGGAGAATGTTCAGTCTAGGAGGAATGCAAGGAGCTAATGATTTGAGTTTTCCATTTCATAAAATCTAAATTACAGCTATTACCAGTTCATTTTTCTTAGAAACAGTCTTAAGAATAGAAGAGAAATCTTAGTATATCAGCCTTCTTTTTGAAAGGCTGTTTTCTTGAATGAAATTGTAAAGTTGTATAGGTTTGAATCATCTAGTTTTATCTACTATGTCCCAGAATTGATTAAGTATGATGTTCATTCAGGTCAAGTGACTCAGAGGAATCCCAGGAGCAACAGCATGTCACTTTCATCTATGATTGTTACTTTTGAACCCAGAGACTCTGGTGTTCATTTTCTAGTCAGACATCTCAATTTCTGAAATTTTGGTTTTCAAGATGGATCATCCATGTTCTGGAACGTGCTTGGTCATTCAAGTTTGGGTAGACAGATCCCTGGTTTCTACCATAAGAAATGTAAACTGTCCATACCCAGCTTTGGAAAACAATGCAATGTTTAATCTTAACTGTAGGAACTTGGGTAAAGTTTTACTTACCAGTGTGTAATTTGGTTAAAGACAGTGGCATCACTGAGTAGTCCTCCACAGCTTACCTATTCACCCAGAAAAGCTGCCTCACTGCAGTCCAGCCTTCAATTAACATTCCAGCATCTATATAGTGCACCTCACCATCCCCAAGGCCACACACTGCTAGAGGGCTGGAGGAAGTAACTCCATGAATCCAAGTTGAAGGTCACATGACTCTCTTCCCACAAGAAAGTAAGAACCTAATTCCTGACCAATGACATAGTTATATCTGCACCTTTGGCTTACTATTGGACTGTGACCAGCATCTGTGTGACATTGCAGATGCCACAACCATCTCTGACAAATGACAAATGATGGGAATTTTATTTGTCATGAAAAAACTTGTGATCCAGATCTTCGCCGTTTACCTCAGGGTCTTATAAATTCCTGGCTTTGCTTCAGTGCTGGCTGACCATTTTGTGTGAGATGCATATTTCTTTGTGTTCTGAGTATTGACATGCCAGTCCACAGAGCAGACATTTATTCTTACTCTTAGCAGTTTAACCTTTCAGAGTCTTCATCAATATCTAAGGAAAACTGTTCTAGTGTTGGCCTCTACATACTAGGCACATAAGGGCCATAAAATTGGGTCCAAACATGGAGGTTTACAAGGCTTTTGGGTAGGAAAATCACATTCATTTACCCCACAACTTGAAAGGCCTTCCATTTGGAGCTGGGGACATGCCTAGTCACAGTTACTAAAGCAGACTTACAGCAGCAAACATAAGCTCTCATTGGACTGGGCTTAAATCTAACCTATTCGGCTGCACCAATAACAGTAGCACCACTATTGGATAAGGCAATATATCTGGCTTGGTTGGTAAGTGCCCTAGCTTAGGCTGAGCATGTCCCTTAATGACATTTCACACCAGTACCCATCATAGTCTCATCTAGCACTGTGAAAGTCAGACCACACTATGGGACCTTCCACCCAGTCCCAGTTGGATTTGTCATATGTATGCAGGGCAGGTGACATTCTACTCCATTGTCTCTTACATGTACTATTTTTTAATCCAACATATGGCCAATGGCCTGTATTACATGGGTGACAACTAGGGCTTCACTGCTCACTGAACAGCTCATATGACTCTATCATATTACTTTTCTGTGGTATGATAAAACACATGACAAGGCAGCTTACAGAAGAATTTATTTGGGCTTACAGTTCCAAGCAGATAAGAGTCTGTTTGGGTGACATGCTGTCAAGTGGCAGGTGGCAAGTCATCAAGGGACAGGGATAGCAACTGGAGGAAGAAGCTAAATAATCACATCTTCAACTACAAACATGAAAGCGGGGGTGGGGGGAGAGAGAGAACTGGAAATGGGGCAAGGCTATGAACTCTCAAAGCTCCCCCCAGTTATGCACTTCCCCCAGCAAGTTCTATGACCACCCCCAAACATCACCACCAACTGAAGACCAAGTGTTCAAACACGTGAGCATATGGTGACAGCTCATCCATCCTGCCATACTCGCTAACCTGGCTTTAGAGTATTTCAGTAACTTTGTGCTTTGAGCTCCTTATTCTTCAAAACATTCCTGGTCCCTGTGGAATTATTTTAATACTGTCTTTACTTTTCTTCTACGTGGTTTTCCAAGTCTGTGAGACACTAGACATTATCTTTATACAATGAAACTCTTACAGAAGCACTTTTGAAGGTCCAGTGCTCCCTGCTGCAAATAAGCGCAATTTGAATTGAATCAATACCTACTGGAATAACAGAAGCTAAGAAAAACAACAACAAACACCCAGAAGTTACCATCTTATACTAAATAATGAAAATATACCACTGTTTGTTTTGTTTCTTACAAAGACCAATGCGCATTTAACAAAGTACATTACAGATAGGACCGTATTTAGCTCTATATAATATGCCTCTGTTAGGAATAATATTCATTGTCAACTGGACAGAATGTAGAATCAATTAGGAGACTGTGGTCTAAGGGGTGGGTAGTTCTGTATCTCACCCTTTCTGCAGAATTTGGGAGCCTTATATATGTAACACTGCAGTTGCAGGCATTAGGATTATAAGAGTAAGGGGCTTCTTGAATCTTACCTTAAGGTTCCAGACACAGCTGAGGCCAGGCAGTGTCTAACATGTCTGTGGTCCCTGCAAAGGGGTTCTGAAAGGTCATTGTGTGAGTTGTGACGTTGAAGCCAACATTACTAGCAGTAACAGGTTATTAGAGCTATGAAAAGCATGATACTGTCTACTGAGGAAAGCTGCAGGCATGAAGTTGAACTTGCCAGTGAGAGAGGCTGCATGTGCTAAGGGCATCATAACAGTAAGTATAAAGGTAACAGGCTGACAGGCAAAAGGTGGGACTCCAGTGTTTCCCTTCAGAACACCTTTGCTCCAGCCAGTGATTCAACATAGGGATTCATTTACAGTAGGAGATATTTCTCTGCATCTCGGTGACAGAAACTGTTGTGTAAGTTGGATTTGTGAAGTGTTAAAATAATCAAGAGAAAAGGGGGGGGGGGCAACTCAAAGCAGAAGATGTCAAGAATTATGAGATTTTCAAAGTAGAGTTCCTTGAAAATATTAAAAGCATGCCAGGGAACTGCTCCTCGTCTTCTGGGAGGCTATAAGGTGTCACAATTCTATCCCGTTCATTTATTGGAAGAACTGGTACCAGTGCTGGTCTCCTACTGATTCATAGGGTGCCAGTGCTTTGATGACTACCGGACCAACGAAAAATCTATCCATGATAATCCCAAAATACATTCGGAGCACTGAACAGCAGTAGGTGGACTTGCATATAGACTCGTGAAAATGAACATGATTTAGCATTCGCTATGTTAGGACATTATTCTGCCCTCAGATCCATACAGTACACTTTTCTCCAGTGAAAGAAAATATGGCAGGGGTGGTTGTGATGCTGGAATTCGCATTGCAAACTGGAATTGAAATGTCTTTACTAAAGATACGAAATTTAAGTTGAAGCTACTTGATTTTAAGAAAGGAGGTGCCTTCAGGGTGGAAATTTTTCTTCTGCTTCTGGATACATTCAGCAGACAAGTTTAACCAATGAACAGACAGAGACCTCAGGACAGTGTAGAGGTAAGGAGGAGCAGTGGCCATTCTGAGAAAGAAGTTGTAGGAGAAGTAAGTGAGATCCAGCCTGTTTCTCATTAGCCCTGACTGGACAGAGCTGTGTGAGCTCTTCCATAGCCCACTGGAAGTGTGCCCAAATAAGGAAGCCAAATGCCTAGGTTAGAATAACAGTTACTACAGAGAGTCGACTATGTTACTGATTCCCCTTCACCTTGCTCTGTTTAACATTAAATTTTAATGAAAAACAACTGTAAAAAGCAGTATAATCTTTCATTTTTAACTTCAAGCTTTCTAGTTTTTATATTTTTCCTTAGATTTTGAATGCTAATAGCAACTCATACTTGTTTGGAGGTATTGTCGTGGGCATTAATGTTCAAACTCATCTACTATCTCACAGATATAGACAATCAAAACCACCTACAAAAATGGTCATTGTAGCTGATGAGAATTTAGAAGGGATCACGCTTGAGTGGACTGAGGCATAGACAAAGGCGTGTGGTCACTGAAGACATTTTATACGAAAGAGTGCTTACCTTTGTACCAACGTAAGTCTTTTTGGGGTACTAAAGAATGACTCGAAGTGACTTTAGAATGATAAGAAGATTACTACATGAAAGAAGTTTTTTCAGACTACCATGTTCCAGTGACATTGAAGTACTTCTAAGTCTTTGATGGGATATTGTTAGATAAGAGTAGGAAGATGGCATCTATACAACCCTTATCATTACTTATTGAGAATTTCATATAATCATATAATGTGTTTTGATCAAATCTATCCCCCACTCCCCCCTTTCACCTCCTTCTACCCCCCATGAGCCAGCATGGAGGCCCACTATGCCACACAGATTTAGCAGCTCAGTTAGATCCTGCTGCACCTGAATTCAAAGCTGATACAGATTTAGGTACAGAGGCAGTCCTGGACCCAGGAATATGAGGCTCTACTGAACATCAGGGTCAAGACGGAGGTTGACATCACCACCTGCTGCGACCTGAGGATTTCAGTCTCAATGATGCCCTGGACATCAGCAACCCATGTAATCCATCCAACGTACAACCACATGCAAGAGTGGAGATGGCAAAGCGACGCCAGAGACTAATCACAGCAGAATTCTGAGGCACTGAGACAGAGAAGCAGGGTCCCCCTAAAGACTAAGACACCAATCAATGTTTAGAGGTCAAAACAATTCCTTGACTAGAGGAAAAGGTGTGAGTGGTGGTCTCTTGCTCATGTCTATTTGGTGAATGCCAGAACAATGGAAATTAATCCCCTACAACCCCAAAATGTATTTGGACTAGTGAGCAGCAGTGGATAGATTTGGATATAGAGCCGTGAAAGGGAAAATGACTTGGCACTTCCTATGTTAGGAACAACATAATGTGTTACAATTTTCTCCAGTGAAATAGAGCACACACGTGGTGGTTTTCTTGCTGAGGCTCATGGATTATGACAGAATTAAAGTCTTACCTGAGGGCGGGAAATGTAAATTGAACTTACTTGGAGGAAAGGAGAGCCTTATGGTGGAAATTTATCTGCCATCATTAGACCATTTCTGCACACAGGTATGATCAGGAAAGTGGCCAAGGCCAGTCTAGAGGCAACCAGAATCAAGGAGATGTCTAAAGAGCGGCTTATGAGCTCCTCACTCATTCCTCCTGAGCGCAGCAATGCAAGTTCCTCCCAAATTTTTGTTTCCTGGACCAATAGAAGGGATTCCAGAAAAGGAAGTGAGGATGACAGGGTATTACAGACAGCGAAATCCAGTGGTGTCCCCCACCCCTCTGCTCTTCACCTTTGGGCGAAATAATTTCATTTTTAAAAATTTTTTATGTATTTTTATTTTATGTGCATGACTGTTGTGTCAGCATGTGTGTAAGCGTGCCTGTGTTGCTCAATGCCTGTGGAGAACAGAAGGAGTCGGATCCCCTGAAATGGAGTTACTGACAGTTGTTAGCCACCATATGGAACTGGGGTCCTTTGCAAGAGCAGCCCATGCTCTTAACCTGAGCCATCTCTCCAGCCCCTTGAGGAAATAATTGAAATAAGCCATTGGAAGAATCTTTCCATTTGGAAAACTAGAGTCTCTGTGCCTTTCTCTGTCTCTCTCTGTCTCTCTGTCTCTCTCTGTCTCTGTCTCTGTCTCTGTCTCTCTCTGTGTGTGTGTGTGTGTGTTTTGTCTCTGTTGATGCTGAATGTTGATATAAACTCACATTTGTTTGGAAGTGTTTTAATGGAGAGTAAATGGTCCAACCCCTCTTCTGAAACTTTCTTTATAGCTAACAGCTACTGCATCACAGACGCATACAACCAATCTATAAGAACAGTACACAAAGCAAATGCGAGTTTGGGGGAAGATGGCACACCTGGGTCAAAAAAGGTTCACGCCAAAGCATGAGTTAGTGAAGATATTCTGTGTGCCAATGTGGTTAACTTTCCACTAAGGTCAGACCCATGGGCAATGGTCAGCAAAGAAACAAAGTCAGTGCAGGACAGTTCATAACGATCACTGGTAAGACGAATGAAGTTTCTCCAGACCAGCCTGGTTGCATTAGGTTTGAAATAGTTTTAAATGTTTGATGAAACTCTATTCCCAGGAAGGCATCCTGGGAATAGAGTAATTTTGTAATATAGATATATTCTTTTTTAAAAAATTTTATTGCCCAGTAATAACAAATTCAAAACCACTTGTTTTCCTCAATGTTATTATTATTTTAGTATTATTTCCCTTTGCTCTTAAGAATGTCACTGATGCGTACAACGAAACATGACCATATGTATGCCACATCCCTCACTCCCCACACCTCTTCCTAAATCCCCCCAACAGGATCTCTCACAAATTGTGTTCTCGTTTTTTGGACAACCCACTAAGTTAAGTTAGGAGTGTTCATGTGTTTATGGGTGTGAAGCCATCCACTGGAGCATGGAAATTTTACCAATAGCCAAACATTAAAAAGGGGGATAGTGGTGGAGACATGGCTCAGTTTAAGAGCACTTCCTGCTCTTGCAGAAGGCCTGAGTTGGGTTCCCCAACACCCACACTGGGTAGCTCACAACCATTTGTTACTCCAAATGATCTGACATCGTCGTCTGATCCTCTTGGGAATTTTACACACGGTACATATACAAACAAGCAGGAACACACATACACATAAATTTTTTTTAACTTTTTTTTAATGAGTGGGTTTTTCTCCCTAGCAACTATCAACTACCAATAACATCTCAGTTAACTCCTCAGTAAGGGATGGGGCCTGAAGAGATCCTTCCCCACCTTTGCCATAATCTTGGCTAGCCTGTTCTTGTGTCAGTCTTGTACGGGTTACCACAGCTCCTGAGTTCATGAGTGTGGTATTACATGCCAGGTCCACATGTTTTCCACAGCTCTCTTTGCTCTGGCTCTTACTTTCCTAGTACCTCTTGTTCCAAGATTGTGCCCTGAGCCTTGGAGGTGCTGGTGACGAAGATGCATCCCATTTAGGGTTGAGTACCCAGTCTCTTTTCCTCAACACTTTGACCAGTTATGCTTCTCAGCACTGACTACTGCCCACTACAGAAAG
Source organism: Nannospalax galili (assembly GCF_000622305.1). Classification (NCBI taxonomy): domain Eukaryota; kingdom Metazoa; phylum Chordata; class Mammalia; order Rodentia; family Spalacidae; genus Nannospalax; species Nannospalax galili. The sequence continues at coordinate 15,027 of NW_008331547.1, forward strand.
ACACTGCTCTCACTGTGGTTGGGAGCAGCCCACATTTATGGAGTACAAATATAACTATTTAGAAGAAAAGTTTGTTTCCTATCTGAAATCCTACCATCTACCATGCTTGTAAGATCTTACATATTTGATTACTATGCTTCTCCACGACCGAGAACTCAACACACTTTGCTGGTACTCAGTCAGGGCTTCCAGGACCTGACTCAGATTCCACCAGTGTCAAGGTCAACTCATGGAGCTCAGTTTCATCAATAAACAGACTGTTCACAAGTGTGTTCCCTTATGATATTTAGCTTACTAAGCATATTGATAAAATGATACCATCCTGGTATAAATAAATGTGGTCTGCCCAGTTTCCACGGTTCCATGTTCCTTGCTTCATGAATAAGGGCACATGTGCTAGCCTGTAAAGGTGAAGAACAGTGACACTGCATTGCCTTTAATAAGAACATCGATGGAAATCACGATGGAGTTTTGATCCTCCAGTGTGTGCCCAGGGCCAAGATCATGCAGGAAATTAATTTTGGATTTAAAGTGCTTGCTGTGTTGATGTATGTTAGCTGCACTAGAGGTAAGGAAAATGAAGAGC
>NW_008331547.1:16866-17179 GCF_000622305.1 Nannospalax galili
GTTTCCTACTGGTTCAAATGATATGTTCCCTTTAACTAGGAATTATAAAATTCTAGGTATCCTTTGTTTTACAACTGAATATACACTTGTAGCGTTCAGTTAAGCATGAATTCTGAATTGAATTCTGATAATTTAGACAGAATTTAATAAAAATTTAAATTTTAATAATTTGAACTAAAAACTGATTATTTTATGAAGCACTAAACAATGAAGGAATTTAAAATATAAATATCAATGGCTACATATTAGTCACTATAGACTCATTAAGATATTACAATTACTTAAATATATCTATTTTATTTAAAAATAATCA
>NW_008331547.1:17244-44215 GCF_000622305.1 Nannospalax galili
AGTCCCAGGGGATCCAACAGCCTCTTCTGACCTCCGTGGCCACTGCATGACATGGGTGCACTTACCTACATGCAAGCAATACATACACACGCATGAAATAAAAATAATAAATAAAATATTTTAAAACTACTGTGTAAAAAGACAAAGTGAGAGTCTGGAGAGATGGCTCAGGGGTCAAGCGTAAGTGCTGCTCCTGCGGAAGAAGAGAGTTGAGTTTCTAACACCATGTCAGGAGGGTCACAGCACTTCTAACTCCAGCTGGAAGACGTCCGATACCATCTTCTTACCTGCCCAGGCGGCTACATTGACTTGCATATAGCCCCCACACACAAGCAGAGACACACACTTGATGATTTTAAATAAGACTGTATGAATACATATTTATTGTGAATGTACAGACATCTTCTCTGGATGCCCATGGCACTACTCAAGTGTTTTGTTTTCCCTTGACATTGACTGACCTTGAACAAATAACATGCGGCCATCAGGACCAGAGAATCAGTTTCTTTTCTAAACTAGCCCTCTCAATGAATAAACTCATGCACTGGAAATCTTTAAACTCTTAACTTCTATGCTTCATATACATATATATATGTATGTATATATATAGTGTGTGTATATATTTCCCCCATCTGGAATCATCACAGTTTAGATTAGATTAGGTCTATTCATTCCATATGAATCGGGAAGACGTCGGATACCATCTTCTTACCTGCCCAGGCGGCTACATTCACTTGCATATACCCCCCCACACACACACACAAGCAGAGACACACACTTGATAATTTTAAATAAGACTGTATGAATACATATTTATTGTGAATGTACAGACATAGACTTCATGCACTTTGCTATTGGATGTCTGTTGGGAGCTAAGTCAAGATATAACATTCTCCTGCAGAGGAGGAAGGGGAGTCAGTGCTCTGCCTTAGATACATTAATTTTGTTTTATTTCTTAGTTTTTTATATGTATGAGTGTATTATCTTCATGTGTGTAATGTACCTATACTGTACAACACCCACAGAGGTCAGAAGAGGGTGCTGGATCCCCTGGAACTGGAGTAACAGACAGTTGTTAGCTACTATGTGGGTGCTGGGAATCAAACTCTGGTCTTCTGCAAGTGCAGTCAGTGTTCTTGACCACAGAGCCATTTCTCCAGCCCCTATTGGATTTTTTTAAGCACGATTTTTTAATAGTCAAGTAGAGGCTATCAACAATAATTGTATCTTGTTTGTTAAGAATAATTTTATCTCCTTCCTGTGTCCTGCACTGTAGAATTTGGCACTGCACAGCAGTTGTAGTGAATACATATATTCCACTGTGAAAATTTAATAAAATAGTTACTTTTACACAGAGACTTTGGTGACTTCACACATTTTGGGATTGATATCAGAAATGATTCTATAATTTTCAGACATTTAGAACCTAACTGTGAATTAATGTTTTTAAGCCATTCTCTTTAGATATTTTAATGTCAGGAAATTATACTGATTTTCCAGTGGTTAGTCTCTCAAGACTGCTTTTAAACTTTGGACAGCACATTTCCTGTTGTGTCTTCATGCCTGATAAGAATAAACATACGATTACTGTTGCCTAATACTGACCACAAAGATAATCTAACCATAAAAAATACTCCTTCAGCTAGATTTCCTACCTTAGATTGAAAATTCCATGCATTATGATTTCACCCAAAGTTTCAGATTGTTTTGTTTTGTTTTCTATAACTTTGAGCTTTACAATAAGCCTTTGGTTCTCTGGCCCTATGTATTATCGAATTATATTAATGAAAGAGAAGGCTTATGGAGCTAAGTGACTTTCCTTAAGTTCTATTCTTAACTGATGGAGGAGACAAATGCCAGCACTATAAAGTCTGCGGCTCAAGTTGTCATAGACTACCTAGGAGTTTGTATCTGGGAGACAGGAACAACATTCACAGTCTTGAGGCTCACTGTAAGCAGAAGTTTTTACTTGTAAAGAAGACACTTTTCCTTGACCACAGAATCCCAAGGAATCACAATCATATCTAATTTATTTAGAAATAACCACCTTCAAATTAAAATTTTGACAGTAATCAGTGTTGGTTTCATCATCAATTTACATTTTATAGATGGACAAATAAGAAACCCAATATATCAATATTTTATACTCCCTAGAAGACAAACCAGCATGAATGTTGTTTCATGGAATCAAATTGAAAAATCTATTTCCTTTTAGAGATACTAGTGTGAAAAAAAGTCTGTTCAATGTAACCATTGATAAATACAATTGGAAATGTGCAACATAAAATTAGGAAATTGATAGTATTTATTCATGGGACGTAGTTAAACACAGTCAATATAACTAAAAATATCAAAACAGTGTAGTATAAGATGATTGTCATTTACACACAAAGTGCGAATAATTATATCTAGGTGAAGCCTAACAGCATATAAATTTTAAAAATCATGATGCTTTCCCATTTTTTTACAGTCACCGCTGGCAGTCTAAGAGGTGTGCAAGGAGCTAATGATTTCGGCTTGTCAGTTCATAAAATCCAATATGGTTGTTAATTCATTTTGTTGAAAATATTATCAAGAACACAAAGGAAAATATTAGCATAGTATCCTTTTTGAAAAGCTATTTTGCTTGAAGGAAATTATCAAAGGCATACAGATCCACATCTGCTAGCCTTGTCTGCGATCTCCTGAGAATTGAAAGTGTCATTGTTCAAATCAAGGAACTTGCAGAGGAGAGACCTAGAACATGCTAGTTTATTCCTTCCACAGTTGTTACCAATTCAAGTAATAAATTCTTGAAGTGGCATTCCTGTTAGATGCCTCAATTTCTTTTATTTTGACATTTTAAGATAGATCATTCCAAGTTCTGGGGTTCTTCTGGTCATTCAAATTTGTATAAACAAAATCCTTGTTCCTAACACTATCTACCGGTAATAACTCCCTTTTCCAGCACAGAACAATTGAGGTGTTACAAGTTGTATCTACACATTGCTGCATGTCCCCAGGTAAAGAAGATTCAAAAGGAGACTCACTGATCCAAGAATGCACTAAGCAACAGCTTTCCAAAACAACAGAAGGGATTCTCATCTCTGCCTGGTTTACCCATCCAGTTTAGGTATCATAAAGTGTCCATGCGCTCCAAATAGGGCAGGTCGGTGCATGAGCTCAGGTAGAGGAACTCGGGGGCAAAGTTTACGGGGTGATGGTTGAGTCAAAGACAGTTGCATTTCTAAGGATTCTGCCCACAGCGAGGCTACTGAATAGTGAAAGCCACTTCACTGCAGTCCAGCCTTCAGGTAACTTTTCACGTCCACACAGCCTATCACAAGCTTCCCAGGGCTATACTGCATAGGGGGGCAGAAACTGTGGAATCCAGGTGAAGATCCCCAGGCTCGCTCCCCTTAGGGAGTGTTAACAGCCTCATTCTGGTAACTTATTAATGACTGTATTGTTTTAGCCCATTGCAGAACTGTGACTTGGGTCCAAGTTTTGGGGTTTTTGTTGTTTTTAATATTTTATTATTTTTATGTTATGAGTGTATTGCGTGTCAGTGCACCCAGCCGTGTTGTGCAGTGCAAGCTGAGCCCAGATGCCCTGGATCTGGAGTTACAGCCCGGTAGTTAGCCACAATGTGGGTGCTGGGAATGGAATCTGAATCCTCTACAAGAGCAGCCAGTGCTCTTATCCAATGAGCCATTTCTCCAGGCTCCCCTCCAACTAACTGTTTTTCTAAATCACCACAGCTATCTCTGTTTTAAGAATACTGGTGGCAATTCCATGCCCTAGGATAACAGTCTTAATCTTCAGGTTCGTAACTATTACATGCTTTGAAATGGTTGCTAGATTATGGATGGAGTGACAAGTTTATTCCATTGTTTTCGAAGCACTGGGAGGCAAAGCCACAGCAACAATCAAGTTCTGAGCAGTTTAACCATAAGGAGTGTGGAGTGTGCTGGAGAGCTTCGGTTAACAGCTCAGCACACCTGGGAAGAGGGACCTTCAATTGGAGAATTTCCTCTAGCCGTCCCTGGGCAGGTGGTCCTGGGCTGTATCAGAAAAGTAGCTAAGCAAACCATGGGGCACAAATGGGGGCGGGGGGCAGCCAGTAAGCAGCATTCCTCCATGGACTATGCTTCAGTTCCTGCCTCCAGGGTCCTATGCTGAACGCCTGCTTCAGCATCCCAAGATAATGAACTTTGAGTTTTAATCCAGGTAAACCTTTCCTTCTCAAGTTGGTTTTAGTCACAGGGTTTTATCTCTAAAGAAACTAAGAAAATTAGTTCGGCCACTATCCATGGAACACTATAAAGTGTTAAAGTGTTTACCTCTACACACAAGGCACAGAAAGTAATAACATAGGGTGCAAATTGGACTGCTTAGAAGGTTCTTTTGTAGAAAAAACACATTCACTTCACCAACAGCCTAGAAGGCCTTCCTGTTAGAACCTAAGACTTCCCCAGTCACATATTTTAAGACAGGCTTAGAGTCACAAATAGGTTCAGTCCATGGAACTGGGTTTAAGTCTCATCAGAACATATTTGGCTGCTTCTGTAAGAGTTGTACCACAAAGGGTTGAGTCACTGCATCCAGCTTGGCTCCATAATTGCCCTAACTTGGATTAAACAGGTCTCTTAGTCACACTTTACGGCAGCAGCCTACACAGCATCATCTGACACTGTGAAAGGCAGCACTGCGCTCACCTACCTCTGTCCCAGTTCTCACCATGCAACCAGAACACGTGGGATCTCCTTCAGTATTTTCTTACTCTTATTACTGTTTGCCACCAGCACACTGTCAATAGTCTGTATTACGTGGTTGGTCACTGGAGCATCACTGCTGAACAACTCATGGGAAACCTCTGAGAGGCTATTGAGGGACTTGGAGCCACACAGATCTCTGGTAGGCAGACAGGCAGGCAAAGAGCGTCTAGGCAGATTAACGTTCTTTTCACTTCAATAGCTAAGAGGGTCGACATCCAGGCTCTTCTCCCTTTCTCTAGTAAAAGGGAATTCTTAGTGGGCCTATCCAAACCTCTCCCCACGGAGCTCCTGTGGTGGGAAGCAATCATCTTTGTCTTCCTGTGGATTATTCAATCCCCTGTCAGAGTCTGAAGCGCCCAGCTTCAATGAGAAGGGGAACTCATCCCATTCTCTACACATGGAAAATGCCCCACCCTCTGAGAAGATTCATCTCTTCCCCACCTTGGGGCGTCTCCTTGTGTGCGCTTCTCTCTCCCTTCCTCCCTCCATCTCTTTCTCTCCTGTGTGTGTGCGTGTGTGTTTGTGTGTGTGTGTTTGTGTTTGTGTTTGTGTGTGTGTGTTTGTGTTTGTGTTTGTGTGTGTGTATTTGCTTTTCATAAAACTTGGCTGAATACTGAGACCTTGATTTTCTTGCCTTTTTATTTTTTAAATCAGGAGGTGGGGTAAAATCCATTCCTATAACCCTAGATAATATATTCCTAATGTTATCAATTTGGGGGCTTGCCATCTGGAATTTTCAGGAACGTACTCCAAACTAAACATGAAGGGAAGGAGAGAGAGAACGGCCATGGAGTGTTCTGAGCCTACTGATCCTCAAATTAGGGGACCCCAGCCATGAATAGCATGGAAAAACCCCAGGCTGGAAATTTTTATCTTTTCTCATTGAAAGGGTAGCCAGGGTGCCCCACCCCCTCCGCCCCAGATACCTGCCTTTTGACTCTAATGTCTGTGTTTGGAAGGCAAAACAATTCTTTCAACTAGCTTTCATTGAAATATTCTTCTGGCAGCCAGTTCAGGAGGCTGAAATTGATGACTCGGTGGAGTTAATCACTGACAGCTGGCTCCAGGAAGACTTCTGGAACTTTACCCCAGAAAAGATTGACTTTTGTCCTCTCCCCTTGTAATCATAATCTTTTCCAATTAGCAGCAGGGGTCCTGTCACACTGGCTCCTCCTTCCTTATCTCCACCTTGCCTGCCAGAATCAAAATGAAAGGGGTTGGTAACAAGGTAGTTAAGAATGTGCCAGAGGTGAGCCTGGTGCAAATGCCTTTAATTCCAACACGCAGGAGGCAGAGAGGTAGGTGGAACTCTGTGAGAATCTAGGCCAACCTGTTATACATAGTGAGTTCCAGGTCAGCCTGGGCTACATAGTACAACCCTATCTCAAGAAAATCTTAAAAACAAGAGAAAAAAGAATGTGAAAAAGTTCTTTAAACGAGTTAAATTCTTGGTGATGTAGATGTTCGATACCCCACCTAAGACTTATAAACAGACTCAACTCACCCTATTGACCTAAGGCCTGGATCATACCAAGGTGTAATCTTGGACTTTTCAAGGTGAAACCTGGCTTAGGTATTGGAAGGAGGGAGGTTTGGGCTGTTCGTAGTTCAAGGACCAAAGGTGGGGGGGCACTGCCTACACCATGAAGAGTCTCAGCTCACAAGATGTTGGTCAGCGGAGGGGCATAAAGTTCATTTTCTCAGAAAACGACTGAGAGAGCATCTTACCCCTGACAGCACTGGGCCACGGTCTTAAGGGACATAGAGGAAGCTTCCTGCAGGCCTAAGACAGAAGTCACATCTTGATTCTTTTGAATTGTCTGTATCCCCACCCTTTCCCTGTGAAGACTGAGCTCAGGATGAGGAAAACCCTAAGGTAGTTGAAACCTTCCCATTTCTGTTTCACCAGAGGACCCACATGCCTACCCTACCCCTCAGTCAGTGACAAACTGAGTTTACGTCAGATCTAGAGTCTGACGCTTTCTTATTAAGTTAATCACCTCTTCAAGCTATTATTTGCGATGCTCTGGGTCCCATTGCTTTCTTCATGAGGCAGGAGGTCACTTTAGTCTACATCACCTAAAATAATGGGATACCCTAAGTCACTATGTAGTTTAGGCATAAAGAAAATGTTCTCTCTCTAAAGCATCATACTCTCCTTACTTTGATCAGTCATTTCATGGGAAAGTTCAGGAGGGAACTAGTATACTTTCAGGAATGGAGGCATGAGAGGTATCTAGGTCACAAGTGAAAATATCAGGGACCAGGACTGCATGCTTAGGTAAGCAGGAAACGCTTCCTTTCTGGAGACTGACACTGAGAGAGCATTCAAGATCACACTGATACCCACTTTGGAGCCTCTGCTCCAAACTCAGAGCTGAGAGATCAAAGAAAGGATAGTCAACTCTCCACCAGTCTCTCCCATTTTTTACTTTGCTTTACTGCTGGGGGTCAGAATTCTCCAAGATTCCTTCAGGTTCTCCTCTGAATTACCTTGTGAATAACTTGATCAAGCTAGATGTCATGTGTTTAGAAAGAAATTCTTAATCATTTTCTCAACCTCTGTCTCTCCTGAATATTCCCTAAGATGGTGAAAACAGGCCCCCTGAGAGGACTCCTAATTACATAGTACTATTCTATAATTAGAGCTGTTCTGTTCTGTAAAGGAGATGGGAAGTCCTTTGAAATTTCCCATGTTCAACTCTTCAATGGGAAATTCTCAGGTTTTGATTACATTCCTTCAAACTGAACCAAGTCTATGACCCACCCCACTCCCTAAAGGAAGAATTCTCCTGATGGCTTTCACACAACTGACCTTCAGATCCTAAGGACAAGACTGCAAGCTACAGATTCACCATTCTAGATTTCCAAGTCCCAGACAAAAGCCCTAAGACTAACAATCTAGGGCCCAACATCAGTGAGCATGTAATTCTTCCTGACTATAGGAAAAAAGACCTCCTCAGAGAAACAGGAACTGGCTGGGGCTCTCTGGACAAGTAGAATGGGCAGCAAATGGAGAAAGATGTGACTTAGAAAATGATTCACTCTGTGAGATAGGATGTGAGATTGGATTGCATTTTCCAGAAAGAGGAAAAGAGCCAGAAAACCCTAACCTAAGAAAATTCAGGATTAGGGGGGATGGGTACAATCCAGTAGACACATCCTCTGAAATCAGGCCTCAGCTTCAGGTTAAGAAAAGATTTTCTTACATGCTCAACAGAGTCTGTTACACAAGTTAATTTAAACTGGAGCAGAATTGGCTATAGACCGACGGCTCACCATGCTTGCTTCTAAGACTGAACCTAAAGATATGTTTCCTATCTGTGGAAAACCTTCTCCATGGAAGATCAATTCTCACAGCTGCAACATGTCATCTTGTACCCTAACCACCTGTGTTCCCCCAATTAAATGAGGCTACCAGATACCCTGTTGTAAAACTTTCAAATGCAGGGGAAATTGTTCATGATACTCAAATGGTGCCCATGGGTATCACTGGAATTTCTTTTAAAAAGAAATTCCTGATGGGATTATATTTCTCTCTAATAACATCAATTAGATACTGATGTCTGGTTTTACCTTCAACAAGAGTGGAACTCAGATTTCACTCAGGTTTTACCCTAGTGTCAACCCCTAACAGGCACTGGTACGAGAGCGGGGCATATATTACTGGGAGGGTTCTTCCAATGAAGCAGTTGCTCTAACTGATTTCTCTTGTAAAGTTTCCAGACTTTGGATCCTCTATGCAGAAGTTTCGCATAACAAACAGCTGATTGAAAAGTTACACTATCACTTGCCAAACAAAACTTCTGTCAACCTAGACAAAGATAAAACCATTTGTCTAACCTTATCCCTTTATGTCCCCTTGAGATGAAGGTTATTGAGACCCAATAAACAGTCTCCAGATAGAATCTGACAGATGCAAAGCTCCTCAAAGTCCTGAACTAGACCAAGGGATCACTTAATAAAATACACATTCCTGTAGATAAGAGCAGTAAGAATATTTTCAATATCGTCAGTATATAACATACCACAATGCATGTTGAAGAATTTTGATTGGTTCTCCTACAGGTTTTCTTCCTTTGACATAAACCTCTTTGACATAGGATGGTATCCTGGTTTGTTTCTCCATTGCTGTGACAAAATACTCTGACCAATACTAACTTGGGGAGGAAAGGGTTTATTTTATCTTATAGCTCCAAGTCACAGTGCATCAGGGACCCACAGTAGGAACTCAGGGCAGGAACCTGGAAGTAGGAGCTGGAGCACAGGCCACAGAGGAACGCTGCTTACTGGCTTGCTCCCCTGGCCCCTGCTCAGCTTGCTTTCTTATGTGACACAGGCCCACCTGCACTGAGGTGGCACCACCCACAGTGGGAATCAAGAAGGTGCCCCATGGACATGGCCACAGGCCAATCCAATGAAGAAAATTCCCCAATTGAGGCTCCCTCAACCCAGGTGTGTCAAGTTGACACTAACACTATCCAGCACAGATGGACAATTATTTTGATTACACTTGGGGCAATGCCGTTCTTCTTATCGTAGATATTTTGCAAATGCTACCTCAGGTATCAGAAATGTCCCAAGGAGGCATGCCAGCTTCAGTTAGCCGTTCTTCATCACAGACCCCTGTCCTCAACCACTGCACTCCACTGTAGCCACTCAGTCTCCTCAGAGACGCCCTGACTGCTGTTACCTGCCATCGCCCTTGCCATTAGCAGGAAGCAACCACAGTCTTCATCACCCAAAACTCAAGAGTTTAGGTTAACTTTGAGGGGGGATAACGATGAACTTGGAGTCAGGCAGAGCCCTCATAGGTAACAGACAGGGCAAAGAGGCTCTAAGTAGTTAATGTACTGCTCACTTAAACATTTAAGATGGCTGACTTCTCCTTCTCTTCTTCCTAAGACAAAGACTTTATGACTTTGTTTCCTACCAGATGGAACTGTTCTTTGGAACTCTCTCATACTACAGGGCTCATGTTGTGGGAACCAATGAGCTTTCCCTATCGTTTTCGTGATTAACCAATCCCCTGCAATAACCCAAACCAGACAAATCTAATGTGATTATGTGTGTTTGTTTTCACATTGAATGGCACATGGCTGAGTGCTGAGACCTTACTTATCCACTCTTTTCATTCTTGAAATTGGTGGAGAAAAAGAATCCATTCCTGAAACCCAATATGATGCAGTGACAGTATCAACTTTAAAGACTGAATACATGTTCATTGATGGAGAAAAAGATGAAAGTGATTGCCTCCTCCAGACGTACAGTCTACACGTGCTTTGGTGAATGCCAGACTAGTGAAAATCTATTAGAAACTCAAAATGCGTTTGGAACCCTGATTAACAGTGGATGGATTAAGAAACAGAGCCAGGAAGATGAAAATGACTTAGCATTTCCTCTGTCATATTATTTTCCTGCACCAGATATTAAACGGTGCACTCCTTTCTGATGTGAAATAAAATATAAAGGTGCCTTTCTGCTTGGGATCGTGGTGTACAGCAGAATTGAAGAGTCTTGCCTAAAGGCACAAAATGTAAGTTGAATTTATTAGTTGGAAGGAAAGGAAAGCCTGCAGTGTAGAAATTAGTCATCCAGTCCTGGGCCCTTTAAGCAGACAGGTCTGACCAACAAGGAAACCATGGCTACTGGAGGGCCAGAGGCAAAAGAACCAGGATCATTAAGAAGAAGAAAGCACGGATGGCAAGAGAAAAATGGTCCTGTTCCCCAGTAACCTTGACAGAACCCAGCAGTGTGAGTTCCTCCTAGGATACCGATTCCTTTGCCAGTAGAAGGGTTCCCAGAGAAAGAAGCCAGACGCATCAGTGAGAATGAAAACATCTTATAGCGACTCACATGTGGTAGTGACTCGCAGTCAGCTTGCTCTGTTTAACACTGACATTATAGGAAACAACTGAAATAAGCTATGGACCGCCCGTGCTTTAATTGGGGGCTGTTAAATTTCGTCACTCTCACATGGAGGATGCTAATAGCACACTTCTTTGTCCTGTTATTTTGAGCAGTTCCCAAGGATTTCTTCCACTGTCGGTTTAGTCTATCATATTTTGTCTATGACAACACTATATTTTGGTGGGAACACATGGCAGAGGAGGTGAGCTCTTCTCTAGAGTCACAGTAATTCAGTAGATTAAAGGTACTTCTAGTGCAAACGAAGCTTTGAGGAAAGTAAGAGGACAAGGATGTGGAAGGAGGTCATGGGAAATAATTTGTTCTGTCTAAAAACCAAACTTTCAGTTTCATGAGGTTTGGTGTCCTACAAGCATGTTATCCACCAAACTATGTATCCTTTTTAAAAAATATTTTACTGTTTTTCTTTTATGTGTATGAGTGTATTGCCTGTGTGTGAGTGCATCCGTGTCATGCAATGCCACGGAGGACAGAAGAGGGTGTCGGATTCCCCTGGAACTAGAATTAAGGATGGTTTGTAGGCTCCATGTGGGTGCTGGGAATCGAACCCGGGTCCTCTGCAAGAGGACTCAGTGCCCTTAACCACTGAGCCATCTCTCCGGCCCGAAGCCTGTATCTTCTTGTTTTTTCCTTTAGCCTTTTCTTCTTTTGGTCCTTACCCCACCATCCTATCTTCTTCCTCCTAGCCCAGTTTTTGTTTTTGTTTTTTTTTTCATTTTATGTCTATCAAGATGCTGAGCAGAATCGCTCATTTTCTAGAACTCCTTGCAAATCTCTGATACTTGCTGGTAAAACAGTCTGGAAATTTACTTTCCTTTAAGGAGACCAGACAGTGAGCTGAGCCCATGTCCAGGGTTTCTCAGAGGCAGTCGACAAGCCGAGCTTCACTCAGGCTAACTATAATATTAGGTGCTTTACTGTTTCTTAATGATTTTGACTTTTTTCCTCTAGTCTGAATCTATATCAACAGGAAGAGTTGGGAACTTGTAGAGAGCCCAGAAAAGGATCATCAGTGATCCTGGACTGTTGCCAACTCACTACTGGAGTGGTTCTGTACATGAAATTCCTGTGACGTTTGGCAGGAAAACACACTTTGACTTACTTTTCTTTAGTAGTGGGACTTCACGGTGAGGAGATCTGGAATTGAGGCTGTGAAGGGTTGTAGATGTCAAAGCTTTGGAATGGAGATGGGAAAATAGCTAGATATAGTCTCCTGATAAAGCCCACATAAGTAGGTGTTTTCCTGGGAGGACTCTAGTGTGGCCCATGACAGTTACCTGCCACTGTGAGGGAGTTCATGTTGAGACATTATGAGCAGGATGTTTTAATATGAAAAGTCAAAGGATGATGTATCAAGAACCAGGAAAGAGGGAGACACTGTAGGAACTGATTATCTAGGACTTCCAAGGATGAGGGGTTACATTATGTAAATTGTATATAAGATAAAATTGAAAGCAGAAGCAGACTAAAGAGGATTTATTAGAGTAAAGAGATCACGTGGAATATGTCTGAGATGATGCTGAGAAGATGGGAACTGAGAATAGAAGATGGAATACAATTGTTAAGAGATCGAAAACCACATCACACTTGTACTCTAACACATTCTGTTCTAAAATTTAACATCTTATAACAGTATGTAACATGCTAATTGTATTTTCTGTCCTTTCACTAAGGAAACCAGCTTATAGAAATGGGTGACTTTAAGGTGGCTCAGTGTTTTCAAGTCCTTAGGAGTCCAGCTCTACTTTTCTTAGTGACGCCTCATCCTTGCTTCCAACAACTCAGGCCACATTAACTTACAACGATTCTAAAATAAGTTGTGACTTGTGTCATTTGCAGTGAAACATCTTTGTGATAGGAACATCTCAATACTATGAATACATTTAGTACTAGGAGAGGCAAAGCTACTGACAAAGCATTTTCTATACTTTGACAAAATTAAAGAATCTCATTTTATTTTATAAAAGAGTTTCATTATATGCAAGCATACCAACAAAAAGAATAACATTAAAAGAAGCTTCCAAATCATGGCTCATCAAGGACCATCTTAAATCTCTAAGTAACAGGTACAATCACTGTAGAGCACACACCTCTGTGTGTCAACGTGGAGACAGTAGGAAATTCTATAAAGGCTAAAGAGCGAAGTTCTTCGTCAGCGGCCTTCCACCACTCCAAGATCTGTCTGGACAGGGTCCTCCTTATTTTCCTTGATTCCAAGAGGAACTTAATGTCCAAAATCATAGACACATATTATTTGTACTATTTGTATTTGTGTGTCTGTTTCCCTTATAAATGTTGAATTATGTTTAGAGAAATATTAAGAAGTTAATCCTCAGCCACAGGCATGAAATTTCATGGGTTTAGCACAGGGTATTAAAAATCTGTTAATCATCCCCAAACTAAAAACAAGACCTATGTCCATGCTTTCTTACACCACACGAACTGTGTTCTGCTGCATTTGGAAGATGGAAGACCAATATATTGCTACTTAACCACAGACTTGTGTTTGGACAAGGAACAGTGGAGGAGCTGGTCAGAGTTTTCTTGATTAATGCAGACAGACCCAGGGTGACTGTGATAAGGTCCAATGAAGTAGTTGGTTCCATTTAACTCTGCCCAGGAAAGGTACTGTCCAAATTACTCTGAGGACAGCTTAATTTTTTATGACTATTCAAGACTGGTGAGGCTGCATACCAGATTAGAGGCCTAAATTTTTTTTACAATGAGGAGTATTTCAAAATGTCATACTGAGGGTCACTCCAGGCACTCATTCTATAGAGTTTCGTTCTTTTTATGACTATTCAAGACTGGTGAGGCCGCATACCAGATTAGAGGCCTAAATTTTTTTTACAATGAGGAGTATTTTAAAATGTCATACTGAGGGTCACTCCAGGCACTCATTCTATAGAGTTTCGTTTTCAGAAAGACTTCAGTCTAAGCACCATAACTGAGCAATCATGTTAAGAGAAGTAAGATATAGAAAGATTGGTTGGTTACATATGTATTTTAATCAGAGAAACTGAACTAACACATCTATTTGTTATGCCTATGGAGATGCAGAAGGCTTTTTAGTTGAAAATGATGTAGAGCTGTAAATGTAAACTATTCACCTACAATTTGCTAAGATGAAGCATTGTATTATATAAGTAACTACTTCTTCTTAGTAAACAATGCATTGATCATATTTTTTGACACTCTGAAATGCTACCTTCTGCCTTCCCTATAAGATCATATGTATTTGTTTTGCTTGCCCAAGAGAATCTAATGCTTTGCTGGGACTCAGTGTCAGCCCACCGGACATGGCTCAGTGTCAATATCAAGTCACTGAACTCAGATTAACAAACTAGATAGTTCACAGTTATGCTCATTTAGGACATTTAGGTTACTTTAGGGAAGTTAGGACAAGCACATCATGAAGACAATCCGGATCACTAGACAGGGTCACCTCAGCCTACTTGACTACTTGCCACTCGCACCTAGTAAAGCAGCATATTTGTGTCTGTGCGCAGTGAAGACCAATGGCCCAGACTTCGCTTTAGTAACAGCACAGGTGGAAATCACAATAGAATTTTGATGCTGCAGTGTGTGCTCCTACCCAGGGTCCCATGAAATTTATCTCTGGCTTAAAGTGCTTTCTGTGTTCATGGTTTGTTGGCTACTCTAAAAAACTAAAAATAAAGAGAGGAGAGGAATAAAATGCACCTTGGAATGGAGAGATAAGAGGGTATGAAGGAAAGAGCAAGTCAAATGCTATGACAACATTTGTTGCTGGGAGCATTTTGACATACAGTTAAGAGGGAGGGCTTGATCTTGATGAAGCACAGATTCCTTTTCCTACTAGACGTACTTGTGGTACAAATTCTATAAAACCTCTCAAAGCCTCCATTTCCTTATCTCATCTAGTTTTTAGAGGTTTAATTGCAGCAATGTCAAAAAGTACTTTGTGAAGTGTCTACTAATGGAGTATGTCTCCACAAGCATTATCTTTCCCTTTACCTCTTACTCCTTCACTTTACCTTATTATTTTCATAAGATTTTCAAACCAATTCATTGGAATATAAGTTGTGGCAGGGAATCAGAAGTGAGAGATCATAGCAATTACAAATTACAGGTGCCGTGGTACGGAGACCTTCTCATCACACCTGGGGGCACTATTTAGCCTAAGAAAATTACAGGACACACTTGTTCAAGTGCTTTCAGCTAATAAATAAAGAAAGCATAAAACTCATGGAAGAGTGAATGAGCACATAAGAAGCCTTTGTAAACCCAAAGGAGCCTTGCAAATCAGGAAGACAGCACGGTGGTCAGCAGTGCGAAACATTGCCAATGAGGAGCCATTACCGACATACAATAAATAGAAAGATCAAGAAAAAAAATGATCCAATGAAAAAATAGTTTGCACATCTGAACAGAGAGCTCTCAAAAGAAGAAATCAAAATGGCTAAGAAATGCCTTAAAACATGTTCAACATCCTTAGTAATAAGGGAAATGCAAATCAAAACTACCTTAAGATTTTATCTATTCCAGTCAGAGAGAACATCTTATTCATCTCACTCCATATGATTCCAGTTAGATCAAGAAAACAAATGGCACCAAATGCTGGTGAGGATGTGGGGAAAGTGGAACCCTCATTCACTGATGGCAGGAATGCAAACTGGTACAACTATTGTGGAAATCAGCATGGCAAACTGTTAAAAAACTAGAAATAAATCAACCATGATATTCATGATATTCCTTGGCATATACCCAAAGAACTTGACATTGTATTACTCAGACACTTTCTCAGCCCTGTTTGTTGCTGCTCTTTTCACAATAGGCATGAAATAGAAACACCATAATTATCCTTCAGCTGATGAATGGATAATGAAAATGTGGTACATTTAAACAGCGAAGTTCTACTCAGGGGTAAAGAAAAATGAAGTAACACAGAATCAGAAAGTCAAGTGACATATTGTGGTTGTTTCAATGAGAATGTCCCCCAAGTATTTGGACATTTTGTCCCCAGTTGATGGTGCTGTTTTGGGAGGTCTCAGGAGGTGTGGCCGTGCTGGTGGAAGTGTGTCACTGGGGGTGGACTTTGAGCATTCTAAGCCTTGCTGAATTTCCAACCACTCTCTGCTTCCTGTGCCCGCTTGAAGCTGTGACTGCTCCCCTTTCTGCTCTGCCCACCTCTGCCACCACGCCTCCCTATCGTGATGGATGCTGATTCCTCTAGAACCATGAGCTAAAATAAACTCTTCCTTTTACACATTCCCTTGGTCACAGTGTTCTATCACAGCAATGAAAAAGGAACTAATGCCCATATGTTCTCTCTCATTTTATGGATCTTAGTTGCAAATATGTAGATTTCAATATATATCCTGATGTGACCACAGGAGCCAGAAAATTATAAATAAACCAAGGTGGTAAAGGGGAAGAAAGAACTCAAGATGGGGACAGTAAAGGCAGGGGTTTTAAAGTGGAAATGGGGAAAATGGGGGATATTTTACTTGGGGAGATAATAGGGGGGGTTACACAGTAGGAAATAAAGGAGAGATATATAATGCTTAGGTGGTGTGAAAAAGCAGAGGGACGTGTACCAACACACATCTCCCTTCACGTTCTTGGTCAGGGTCATCCCAAAAGACTCCCCAGATAACACAGGCTATTGACACAGCCCTTGGTTACCTCCCAGATCTTAAAGGTAAGATCCGATTACTGAAGTCAGTACATACTTCAGACACATGACTTAGAGCAGTGGAGCTGGAACTGATCTGGAAGCCTCCTTCCTTAAGACTAGCTCTCACAATAACAGAAGATACTATGCAAGCTGCTGATGGAGAAAACCAATCAAGGATTCCATCCAGCTGTAAATTCTATGAATCACATCAAAATGAACCCAATAAATACCAGTACAGTAGTGGCATATTTATCTTGAGCATAATCAACAGCTGTCTACTTGGACTTAAGGCCTGCTCAGAGGGAGAAAACCCACACACGTGGCTGGAGGAGTCATAAACCCTAGAGAAAAACCCATTTTTTCACAGCTGTAGACCAATATAATACCTTCATTTATTATAAATACATATCCTTGTGCTACAGACAAGTATACCTCTCTCCACTCATCAGAAAAGCTTCATCTGCAACAGATGGAAAACATTATAAAGTTCTGCAACTAATCAAACACAGAGAGTGAGAGTCTGCATGCTGTCCAGCCCCAAGTGACACATCTACAATGCAATCTGCACGCCTCAGGCTCAGGGAACATAAGGAACAGGGGACAGAAAGAATATTAATACACCTTCAGTTCTCACCAGTGAAGCTTCCTCATGATAAAGATTGTAATTAACTAATAAAACCACAAGTAGCCAAAGTGAGGAAATAAGAGACTGTAGAGAACGTATCTCTGAATAGGACATCTTTATCAAACTTCTACCACCCAAGGCCCAGGGGCCACTGAATATGAGGAGCAGAATTGTAAGAGCCTGAGGTGGTGGAAGGTACTAGGAACTGTTACACTAAGTGAAGTAACACTACCCTAAAGACTAGCTCTCACAGTAACAGAAGACACTGTGCAAACTGGAAACAGTTTTACAGACAGCTGGAAAGTTACCCTGTGAAGTTCCAGCAATGGTTAACAGCATGCAGAAGACCCAGGCAAGCTCAAGCCAGAGAAAATCCCAGCATAGAAGTAGGGAGGTAGATAAGAGGTCCCAACCTTAGCTGAGGAACTATTGGCAACTGATAGGTACTGGAGCAAGAGAGAGAGAGAGAGAGAGAGAGAGAGAGAGAGAGAGAGAGAAAAACGGCACAGAGGCATGGGGAGAGAGATAAGATCGCCCACTGTTGTCGGAGAAGATATGGGGGAGAGAGAGAGACGAGCGAGAGAGAGAGAGAGAGAGAGAGAGAGAGAGAGAGAGAGAGAGAGAGAGAGAGAGAGAGTGTTTTCCTGAAGGCTGTTTTCTAGATAGCTTAACTAGGTTCCAGTGGATGTATGCACATTAAAGGATTGCTTGGGTACATAAATGTGGTTTTACAGGCCTTAATATAACAGAGTATATTAAATCCATTGGGGGGGTCATAAGAGGGGTACATATAATCAAGAGATTCTAAATATGATAAAATGCATAAAATTTGCAAAATTCAATAGTAAATGGATAGATAATTTAAAAGAAAACATGGAGAGGGGTTCTGTGGGAGGAGCTAGGGAGAACTGGAATGGAATGGTGAGGTGGACATGATCAAAATACTTGCATACACATGAAATTCTCAAAGAATAAAAAAACGAAATTTTTCTTAATATTTTTCATAAAAAGATAATAAAGGCAAGTATTCACAGTGACGTCGTTTCTTTTTTTTTTTTGAAAGACTATTTTGCTTGGGTAAATTTGACAAAGTTGTAGAGAGCCACATCTTCCAGGCTTGTCTACCAATTCCCCAGAATTGAAACTATGATTAAGTTCATTCAGTTCAAGAAACTCAGAAGAGACACAGGAACTACAACGTTGTCATTTTCCCCTCTGCAGTTGTTTGAAATTCAGCCCTTAGACTCTTGTGATCTCATTAGAGATAAATGCCTAGATTTCTACAATCTTTACTTTTTGAGATGGATCATTCTGGTTCTAAAACTAGGTGCTGGTAATGCCCATCCCTTCCATCACTTAAGACAATACACACTGTCTCCTCTCTAGACATTACTGCTTGTCTCTAGGGAAAGAAGACTCCATTCTGAAAGTCACTGATCCAAGAATGGATTGTGTTGTTGCTTTCTAAAGCAATGATTAGAAAGTACTTCTCAGTACTGACTTAATTTTTCTGCATGAGGCGTAAACAAATGTCTATTTAGTTCAGATAGCAAAATGTCTACCTCAAAAAAACGAAACTACCCAAATCAGCTTTGTAAAACAATGCAAACTTAAACTCACTTGGAGGAAATTGGACACAGAGTTGCTTACATGGGTATCACTGAGTTAAAGACAACTACATCTCTGAGGAACACCACCACAGCTTGACTGAAGCTTCAAGAAACTGCTTTACTTTTCTTCTGGTTCCGGTGTTTTTGCTAGATTGTGTATGGTTCTTGGGGGAGCATTACTATCACCCCATGTGACATAACTTGATTTGAAATATATATAATATATATATTAAGTATTCTTATGAAATATGTATTAAGTATTCTTATAAAGCAATGTTACCTAGATTTTTTTTCAAATACCCAGTGTTATTTATTTCTCCTTCTCTGTCCGTCAGTATTATCTTCCCTTCCTGCTCTGCAGTTAAAGTCTCTCCCATATTTCCCATTTCTCCTTGAGAGCACCTATGTCCTTCTGTCCCCCTCTCTTGAGTTCCTACAAATTTTCCCAGTTTAATATGATGTGGGATATAGTTTTGACAGATACAGTCTTATTTTTTTGAGGATTTCATTAGTACTGTAGTTTCTTACCCTTTCTCCTCTTCCTCCAACTGTTCTCCCATGCCCCCACAGTCGTCCTTAATTTCCTGACCTCTTTGATTATCATGGTTATATACACACATGTACATATATGTGTATAGATATATAAGTAATAATCTGAATCAGTTTAGTGGTACTGGCATGTATATGTGTTTCGAAAATATGAAAAATAAAAAGGTAGAAAAATTTAAGGGCCAGAAGACCCAGATGCCATCTGTTAGATTATTCTAGATATAACAGGGAATCTGCACCCATGAAATCTCAAACATATGGTTGCCTACAGAAGACCCGCATGCTGACAGCAGTTAACAGGCCCAAGTGAAACGAGGAAATGTCATAAAGTCTGATCTCTAGATCACAAGCTGTGGGAAATCAATGGGAAGGAAGAACCAGTTTTCTCTAGGGACGAGTTTCCTCTTGAGATAATTCTGTGTTTCTGTCATGAAGAATGAGCTCATGAGAACCACTCTTCTGTCCTTGGTATCGATAGAACCAAGTTGATGACGTTTGATAAACTTTTAACGAATTGGTGATCTTCGTTTTCAGGTATTCTATTGAGACTGTGTGTCTACGTACATTACGATCATTTGTCCATAATTTCACTGTGTGGTCTTGTCTTCTTTCACGTAGCTATGGCTTCATAAACAAGTTTTCTGGTTGTTCCTCTCTCTCTACTTCACAGAAGAGTTTGAGGAGCACTGATATGAGCTAGTCTTCAAATGTTTGCAAAATGGCAGCGACCCCATCTTCCCCAGCATCTCCTTCCTTAGGAGAGTGATTACTGTTTCAATCTCAGTGCTTGTCACTGATCTGTTTTTATCCCCTTGTGTTAATTTTGATATAACAGATGTACAAAAGTAATCTTTTTCTGGTATTAATGTCTCTAAAGTGCCATAATTGTCTGTCATGTTTCACTGAGATCTCTTGTAATCACGTGCTTTATGTCTGTGATTTTATTAATTTAGGTGAACTTTCACATTGGCTATTTTAGCTTGAAATTTATCAATCTTATTTATTCTTTCAAAGAACTAAATCTTTGTTCATTGGTTCATAGTTCCTTCAGTCTTCATTTCATTAATTTCTGCCCTGAGATTTTTTTTTATTTCTGAGCAACTAATCTTTCAGTGTTTGACTAGATCTTCCTTTTTTTTTAAAGACATTGTACCCCATCATTTACTTATATTTGAGATTCCTCTGAACTTTTAATGTAACTAGTCATATGCTAAACAGTCCTAGAATGTCCATTTGCTGAATACCAAAGATTCTGAGAAATTACTTTCATTCTTATTTGATTCCAGAGTTTAAATATTTTTGTCTTATATTATTCAATAACCTATTGTTTCATTTCAGTCTCCCAGCATTCGTTTACGTTTGATTTCTCTTGCAATTGATTGCTGGTTTTATTTCATTGTGATAGTAGGATTTAAGAGAATATTTTGATTCCTTTGTATTTAAAACTTGTTTGTTTCATGGCATAAAACAAGAACATTTGTACCCCGATGCTTTAATCAGAGGCAATAGATATTTGTTTCTGATTTTGTGTCAAATCAAATAGTGTTTATGTGGAGAGTTAAGAACCTTTTCCTTTAGGGTTATTATTCATAGCGTCTTAGTGATTTTCTGCAGGTTTGTTTATTCTTTAACCTCTCTAACTGGTTGGATTGTGTCTTACTCTCTCGTCTTTTTCCATGTGGATATTACAAATTTGCTGACTTATTAGTCACTTTTCTGTTGCTGTGATAGAAATGCTGACCAAAGCAATTTGTAGAAGGAACAGTTTATTTGAGTTTACAGTACCAGGGGAATTACAGTCCGTCATGGCAGGGAGGCATGGTGGCTGGAGGTGGCTGGAGCAGGAGCAGCACAAGCTAAGCTCTCACACCATCACACAAGTACAGGAAGCAAGAGAGAAACCAGAGATCTGGCAAGGCTTAAGTACTCTCTAAGCCCACCCCCAGTGACGTGCTTCCTCCAGGATAGCCACACCTTCTAAGACCTCTCAAAACAGCACCACCATGTGGGGACAAAATGTCTAAATGCTTGGAGCCTATGGGGGACATTTTCATTCAAACCACCACGTTCCACCCCCTGGGCCCCATAGGCACATGACCATATAAAATGCAAAATGCATTTAGTCCAACTTTTAAAGTCCCCGTAGGCTGGGGGGTGGGGGTGTATGCCTTTAATCCCAGCACCCGGGAGGCAGATCTCTGAGTTCAAGGCAAGCCTGGCCTCCAAAGTGAATCCAGGCCAGCTAGGGCTACAGGGAGACCCTGTTTCAAAAAGAACAACAACAACAAAAAAGTCCCCATAGTCATTATCAGTCTCAATACTATTCAAAAGTCCACAGTCCAAAGTCTCTTCTGATATTCAGTTAAATACCTTAACCGTAAGCCTCCATAAAATCAAAAGACAAATTACATACTCAAAACATAACAATGGAACTGAATACACGTTACCATTCCAAAAGGGAGGAATGGAGGCATAGTGAGGAAATACCAGACCAAAACAAGACCGAAAACCAGCAGGGCAAACACCAAATCCAGTAGCTCCACATCCAGCTTCTGGGGCTTTACTTCCAAAGGGCTTAGATGGCTCAGGCACTCTAGCTGTGCTGCATGCAACACACATCTCTCTCTTGTACTGGCACCACTCCTTGTATGCAGGTCTTCTTGGCAGATGCCTCACAGCTCTGGCATCACAAACTTCTTGGGATCTCCTTTGCCAACCAGGCTTCACGCAATGGCCTATCAGGGCCTTCTCTAGGCAGAGGCACCCCTGCTGCATCTGCCTGGCCTCAGAGGCTCTCTGAAAGCACGGAGGAAGAACTGATGACCCCTTCACTCTTGCATCTTTCACGGCTCTAAAGCCAGCACCATGTGAAGAACAATGCCAAGTTTGACTGCAAGTTTGGGGTGGACTCCAGCCGCTTTATCCATTTTAGAAGCTGTTCTCTTCGGTGGTCCCTGCAAACTGGGTGTGGTCTTGCCCTGGAGTCACTCTCTCCATTGTTTAAGTTTGACTCTCTAGGCCCCTCCTTAATCAATTCAATCTCCTTATCAATGGGACCCTCTTCATCACCTGCCAGGGCTCTAACATTTATCTCCTAGTGCTCTTTTTCAATCACAACTGTGTTTCTTTCTGCCCCCTTTGCTCTCTTTCACTGTAGATCTGCATAATATTCACCATTAATAGCCACACCACCATTTCTACATTAGGCTGTCTTGAAATTTCTTCCTCCTGAAAAATTAGTTCATTTCTTTTCAACTTAGCCTCAGGCAAGCTTTTAGGTCAAGAGCAGACTCCAGCCAGACTCTTTGCCAAAATATTCCAAGTGCTGCTTAAGTCCTTATTTCCCCCTGGAACTACATTGTTCTCAGCACTGCTTTCTTCCAGGCATTTACTAGAATGGACTGTTAAGCTCTTACAGCAATCAACCACTGTTCTAGCCCAAACTTCCAAAGACTTCCACATTCCTTCAAAACCCCACATGGTCAGGTTCTTCACAGTAAACAGCCCACTCTCTGGTACCAATTTGTAAGTTTTCTCTTGTTCATTTGTTCTTCTCGTGAATTTTATTCTTTTCTATTTTTTTGGTGGAGACTACCTCTTTTCTTCCACAGAGTTGAGGATTTCTCTAATCGTCTTCTGCAACATTGACTAGTGGCCATGAACTGCTTTGGTTTATGCCTCTCTTAAAATGTTCTATGTCACTGAAATATCAAAACATAACTTTACTGTGTCAAATAATCTTAGCCAACAGTTATTTACTTTCAGTTCTTAACTTTCCTGTTTTTAGGATTTCTGTTGAGAGAGTTGATGCTTTTTTAATGCGCTGTCTTGTTGAGGAAGCTAACTTTTTTTTAGGATTTCATACATTAGTATATATATATTTTCACCAATTCCACTTGCCTCCCCAACTCCTCCATGTGCGCCCCATTCCATTTGAATTTCTTGTCCTCTAATTTAATTCTTACTGAGTCCATTGAGGGGTGCTGTGCATACATGTGTTTGGGATTCGTCACATGGGATTAGATAACCTATCGGGGACTTGTTTCTGGAAAAAGAAACCTAATTCTTCCTTGCTCATCATCCATTGACTCCATAGTTCTTCATCTAGTGCGGGGAGTGTGTACTGTTTCCCTCACCCCCACGGCCATGTCAACTGTTGCTTTTTTTCATCGTGCTGGTCTTATTAGATAATCATATGATAGAGGTAGCTTGTTTATCTCTCTCTCTCCTCTCTCTCTCCATACAAATACACATAAATTGATGGGAATGATGTTAAGTGAGATGCAGAATAGTGTTAGATAATTTTGACAAGCAAAGCCTAGACAGAGAATATACATGAATATCACCAGAATCTCCTGGATTTTAAAGGGGCTAGACTGAAATGTATCAGAAAAATTAACATTTTCCACACATTCAAGAGGTGATAATGGAGTTGATATATTGTGAGAGTTTAAAAACTAATATAGCTTTCAGTTCTCATGTAGTTTGGAATCCAAACAGCACATTACCCACTAAACCATGTCTTTTTATAGCTTTTCCCCTTTAGGCCTCCTTCTTTTGCTCTCTACCCCGTGATCCCATTCTCTGCATTTCCTTCCTGGTCTTGTCATTTCTTGTCTGGAAAGATGTTGAGAAGAAATCCTTGTAAATCCCTGACACTTGGTGGAAACACAACCTGGCAATTCCCTTTCCTCTAAGGAGACCTGACAGTGAGTTGTACCCACATCCTTGGTTTCTCAGAGGCATTTGGCAAGCTGACCCAAGACTCACTAAATATATATAATTAGTGCATCACCTGTACATTATGTATGGATATATAATATAGTATTAGACGTTTTAGCTTTCTATTCATACAGTATTAGGATTAGTGTTATCCTATGACATATCTGTGTGAATATAAGTTGCTTGTTCCTAGACAAAGTTACTCATGGCCTTTACAAGAAGGGAAAGATGGCATCTCACTCCTGGGATGAATGTGTGTTAATTAATTTAACCTTCTGCTCTAGGCTGGATCTACATGAACAGGAAGAGGAAAATTGGTGGAGCCCTTGGGAAGGGCTCAGCATATGTCCTGGCTTGTCGTTCCACCGCTGGAGTAGTCCTGGTGCAGGAGACTCCCGTGTTGGTGGGTGAGAAGCACACGTTCAGCCTCCTTAGTATCATCATGGCTTCAGGGTAAGAGAGTTTGTGGCAGAGGCTGAAAAGATGGATGAAGATGGTAGAGCTTTGGAACGGATAGGAAAATTTAACCAGTGACTATTTCCTGATAGTTGTGCCCCCCAGTAGGTTTCTTTGGTAAATACTCATGTGCCCCAGAGAGGCATCTGACAACGAAGGAATTCAAGTTCAGACCTTGTCAGCAATAAATGTTTGATTTCATCACCTGAGTTAGTGGTAGGAGAATTTTGATTTTTTTCCTGTTCCTCTATCACATTCTGTCAAAAAAATGAATATCCAGAATCAGGAAGGGAAGAAACTTTATATAAACCGACTTGCTCTTTATCCCTTGATGTGTGACTTAAACCAGGGAAGGCAGAAGAACGTTTATTATTCTGTTATATTTGAGGTGAAGCTGAAAGGAGACCAAAGGAGACATTAGGCATTGTGATTGGAAGTTCACAGAAAAACCATCAGTCTTCAAACTGGACTTCCCTCTGCAAGGAAGGCTGACTAACTGACCAGAGCTCTGGGGATCATGGAGTCTTTGGAATGTTGCAGGTCCAGATCCCAACTGCCCCTTATCTCAGGCCACCTTTAGCCCCTAAATCGACATTTCCTTGCCCACCTCTCTTTCTGACCTAACATGCCATGACTTATAAAAAAAAACCTCCTTGAAAGAAAAGTGTTTACTATAGCATCCCACCAGCCACAAAGCTAAGTATGTCATCTTAGAAGCATCTGAGACCTATAGTAAAACCCCCACTTTGTTGTGACCTACTGCTGAATGTATCCAGTGTATTTGAAATGTGTCTTGATTTATGAATCTTGTTTTGTTACTATAAAATCTTCATGAGGCCAGGGCATGGGGGTGTACACCTTTAATCCCAGCACTCAGGAGGCAGAGGTAGGTGGATCTCTGTGATTTCAAGGCCAGCCTGGTCTACATAGTGAGTTCCAGGACAGCTGGGGCTACAGGGAGACCCTGTCTCAAAAAGACAAACCATAAAAAAAAAAAAAAAAAAAAAAAAAATCTTCATGAAACTGCTCCCATGCTGGAACATGGAATTTGGGTGACTTCAGTCTGTGTTCCCAGGAAATGGTCAGTCATGTATGGTTCCAGAATAAACTATCTCTTACCCCTTTGAGGTGAGGGTTATGATTTTGCATCAACGGTGCTGAGTGAAGAGATCATAGGGAATATGTCTAAGATCATGCTTGTTGTTTGTTTTTTTGTTTTTTGTTTGTTTTGTCATTTTGAGACAGGGTGTCCATGTAGCCCCAAGCGTGTCATGCTTATAACAAAAGACAGAAACTATCATGTCAATTACAATCCTTTTCTCGCAACTGCTCACATGGCCTTAGCTGGTTTTATAACTGCCTTCCTCTACTGCCCATTCTCTATTTCCTTCGCCCTCAGTGAGTCCCTTAGTAGGCCTTCCTAGGGAGGCATGCAGGAAGTGACAGAGGCAGAAAGCTGAGGACATGCATCTTCAAGTAGGCACAAGACGCAGAGAGAGACAGACTGGAAATTGGCATAGCTCTGAACTCTCAAAGCCTTCCCCCAGTGACCTGCTTCCACCAGCAAGACCACACGTCCTAAACCTCCCACCAAGTGCCACCAAGTGGGAACAAAGTGTTTAAATACTAGGAGTCTATGGGGTGGGGGGAGGGGTTCCTCAGTCAAACCATCACAGAATCCTATCATTATAGAAGCACTGCCATAGGGTTTTTATACAAGGGCTCCTATCCACCGTCAGTGCCCCATGGGCAAAGTTGAAGCTTAGCACAAGCTCTGAGCTGAGCTTTGGGTACCCCGCAGTCACCAACCGCTCCTTACTCAGTGGGAATGCAGAAAATGGGGCGGAGTGGAGATAGCTCGGTTATGCACACTGCACCAAACAGAGTCAAGAAAACAGTACACAAGAGGATCTGGATGCCCACAAGGGACGAACGGAAACACACACACACACACACACACACAGACACACAGACACACACACACGCACACACACACATCAGTGGTAGAGTGCTTGTCAGGTATGCACCAGGCCCTTAGTGAAACACAGACACAGACACAGACACAGACACAGACACAGACACAGACACAGACACACACACACAGACACAGCCACAGCCCCCCCCACACACACACAGACACAGACACACACACACACACAGCCACAGACACACACACACACAGACACAGACACACACACGCACACAGACACACAGACACAGACACACAGACACATGCACACAGACGCACAGACACACACACACAGACACACACACGCACACAGACACACACACACACACAGACACAGACCCACACACACAGACACACACAGACACACACGCACACAGACACACAGAGACACACACACACAGACACACACACACGCACACAGACACAGACACACACACACACACACACACAATCAACATGGAAAACAGCCCAGACCAGGACCAGGAGACAAGCAAAGGATCAGCCAAAGAGACTGAACATTCAGTTATCTTGCTTTCTTACCTCCCCACCCAGCTCTCCTTCCCTCCAGCTATTCCTTATCTGCACAGTACAGTGAGGTTTGTGTCAGGCCAACACTGTCCCCTGCTGTCCCCACCTTTATTGCTCATGTTCTCTCTCTCTCTCTCTCTCTCTCTCTCTCTCTCTCTCTCTCTCTCT
>NW_008331547.1:44451-45606 GCF_000622305.1 Nannospalax galili
TTTAGTCTACCATTAACCAGAAGTCCCATATACCCATCCCATTTTTTTCTCAATTATTCCGACTCCTGCATATACTCCTCTCCTCTACTTCAAATCAAACAACTTGATATTTATCAACACTTTCATCTTGGGGGTAATTAACAGCTGGATTTAAGGCCCACTCAGTGGGAGGGAACGTATGTGGTGCTCTAAGCATAGCCAAATACACATGGCCTTGAAGTCATAGATTCTAAAGAAAAACTTATGTCTGTCACATCCTTAAAGCAGTGTAATTTCTTACTATAGTCTAAGCATGTGTCCTCATATTCACAGACAAATGTGACTCTTACCACTCATCCAAAAAGCTTCTTTTTGCAACAGGTAAGACTTACAGAATCCCAGAACTTGCCAAATGCAGAGAATAAGTGTCTTTGAGATACAGCTCTAAGTGACACATGCACAATGCAACCTCTACTCCTAAGGCTCAGTGAGACCAGGCAGAGAGAACATCGATGCATCTTCCACCTCTCACCAGGAAAGTGTCTTCATGCAACAGATGGTGATTAATTCATTAATCCACAATTGGCCAAAGTGCAGAGAATAATAGATTACAGAGCGCTGGGCAGGACACCTATACCAAACCTCTACTACCCAGGGATCATTGTGGAAGAGGGAAGAGAAAACCATAAGAGCCAGGAGTGGTGGTGACCACAAGGAAACAGATTTTTCCGGGCAGGTGGGAACTTGCTCATATGAACTCACAGTGATGGCGACAGTGTGCACAAGACCCATGCAAGCCCTAACCAGACAAAATCCCAGCATAGAAGTGAGGAGATAGGTAAGAAACCCCAACCTTAGCAGAGGAACTGGTGACAACCAGCGACGGCTAGGACTGTGAGAATTGGTTTACTTTAAGGGAGTAACACTAGAGAGGTTGACCAGGGTCCAGTTCACGAACTCACATGGAGGGACATTTGGGGACACAAACTTGGCTTGATAGGCCTTACAATATATGATGTAATGCATAAAATCTGGAGCAGGGGGCTATAAGGAAATGCAACTGTGGGAGTTTAATATGATCAAGATAAATTTATAAAATTCACAAAAATTCAATAAGTATATGTATTTTAAAATGCAGCCATAAATATGATAAAGTGAAAAGAAAAATATAATTAA
>NW_008331547.1:45652-65580 GCF_000622305.1 Nannospalax galili
ACAAAGTACTGGTAATGTCAAGAATTTGAAATAGTATCAGTCAGGAAGGGGAAATGAAAACTACTGAGTAAAGAAGATATGAGAAGTTGGAGATGTGGCTCAGAGGTTAAGTGTAAGTACTGCTCTTGCAGAGGACCAGAGTTCCATCCCCATCAGAAGGGTCACAACCAGTTGTCTCCAGGTCCAGGGGATCGAGTGCCCTCTTCTGGCTTCTATGGGCACCTGCACTCATCCATATATGCCCCCACATACAGTCACATGTGAATGCACATACTTAAAAATAAAAATATTTTTCTCAAAAAAGACAGTATGAATATATGTTTATTACAAATATAGAGACACATTCCCCCAATGCACACTGTACTTAAACTTTGTTTTCTCCTTGATACGGTCTGACATTAAAGAAATAACATATGGCCATCAGGAAGAGAGAAAATTTTTAACCTCTAAACCAATGCTCTGGAACTGGTTGGCAGCTCCTGAAATGCCACCGGTTTTTGCTTTTCCCCCACAGTTGGTACTGTTTCAGTTCAGGTTAGTTCTGTTCTCTAAACACAATTCACGACAATATAGGGCACTGCAGCTCTCCTTTATTGACTCATTGCAGTATGTTAAGTGAAGGAAGCCATCGGAGAGAGGCACCCAGAGAGCAAAGAGATCAGGGCTCCTCTGCCAGGGTTCCTGAAGCTTTATCTCACAAGGATAAATATTTCCAGGGAGTAAAACTTTCACAAATTTGAGAAAACTTGATAAACTCTTGTTCTCTTTGCAAACCGGATTTCCGGAAGCTCTCTCGTTTTCACTCTGCTTTCTAGTGGCTGAATCTTTGCTTCGTATTGTTTGAAATTTAGTTCTTGACATTTTCTCATGTAAATTGCAATGCATTCATTAGTGAGAAGGCTTTGAGGGGAGAACATGATGGGAATGAATGAGATAATTTTATAGAACATTTTGAAGAGAAGTCACTCATGAACTGAGACAAGATGAGAGGAATGAAAGGAAAACTAGGGAACAAAGACAAGATGATGCATATTTATTGCCAACCCGGGGAGACTCATTCACTGGGCGCCCCTTGCTGTACTGAATTTTGGTCTGTTTTCTCCTTGATACTGACTGACTTTGAATAGATAACATACAGCCATTAAGAACAGAAAATTTGTCTCTACTCCTCAACTATCCCATTGTATAAACTCATGCCCTAGAAATTTATTTTTCTCCCGCGAGAAACCAGGTGGCTCTTTATTGATGTAAATTTGTATAATGATTTTAGTACACTTGATCTTTTATATTTTAGACGCCGTAAACTGTAATGCCATATGTGATATTCTTGAACTCTTGAGGTTCAGAAATACGTAACATCATTGTACAAGGTTTAACGGTGTTTTGATAGATTTGTGTGGGTGCAGCTGGGAAACACAGATTTACACCAGTCTGTTTTTAAATTAAGTTTTATTTTAAGTAAGACACTGAACTTAAATAACAATTCTGAGTTTTAGCAGTTTCTGAGATGCTAATATTCTTAGTTTTTCCCTCTTTTGACATCATGTCAGTTTAGAGTCATCCTATAAATACCATGCCACATGCTATGGTTCACTTCTCCAGGCTTCCTGAAAACGAGATAAAGAAATCAAAGGTCTTCCCCTGCTCCGTTTTTAGGTTAGAGTGTTCCAATAAAGAATTTCTTTAAATGAAAATCACTGCAGGCAAATTCTTTTTAACTCTTTTTCGTTGTTGTTGTTATTGATTTTTTTTTTTTGCACTTCATACAGAACATCCCAAACAATCTTATTCCTCTTTATATCCGCATCTCAAATGCACCCTCCCACAGTCTCCCCCATCCCCACGACTGGAGCCCATATGCTCTGTCATCCCTGGACTCTTTGAAACCTTTGAGATCTCATAAAACTGCCCCTTTCCCCTCATGCCACTTGGCAGTAGTTGATGTTTGGTTTTGTCTGTCAACGGTATAATATTAGAAGTGTGGTTCATGGTGATTTCTGGTTGAAAACTATAGTATAGTACAGTTACCAGTGGGAGGATTCTTTGGTGAAGAAGCCAGAGAGAGTTATTTGTAAATTTCATGTGCATTTCTGTAAAGACAGCAGTAATGTTCTAAGACACTTTGATGGGATGATGAAGCGGGTCCTTGTGGGACACCTCAGAACAATCAGCTCCATTGTTGTACCTGGGCCATGTTCCCCTACAGGAGCATCTGAGATCTATTCGTCTGAGCTCATTAGCAGTAATTTTGTCTGTCCCCAGTGCCCTCCACCACACAATTTTATACTGTGCAGCAGCAGTAGCGCACAAAAGCCTTCCACTGTCAAAATTTAATGAAATAATTACATGTGCACAGATATGCAGGTTGGGAAGCCTGTGACTTTCCATGTTGCTTGACTGATTTCAGAAATGATTCTGAAAATTTCAAGCATATGGAGCTTAAGCTCATTGTGACCAAATACTTTGAAGTCACTCTCTGTAGATAGTTTAACGTCTTTGGAATTTAGGTGCTGACTTTCTGTGTTCGCAGGCTCCAAGACTTTCTTGTTAACTCCATGGGATTTTGCATTTTCACAAAGACGGAACACTCCTGGTGGCTATGCCTTCATGACTAATGAGAGTAAGTGCATCATTGCCTGTTTCCTAATACTGAGGATGAAGAGAATTCTGTCAGGAAGGACAATATTGTAGGCTGGCACTTCTCACTCACAATAACGCCACTCATTGCCATTCTACCAAAAACTTCAGGTTTTATTTTTCTATAAATTTGAGTTTTATACTAACCTTGTGGGTAGACTGGGACTATATAATAAGATCAAATTACATTAATGAAAGATAAGTATTACAGGGTTAAGTGATTTTCCCTAGGAAGTCTTATTATTAGCTGGTTGGAGAGGCAGAACGCCCACAGTAAGGACAACACTCAACACTGTCAGGTCTTATACACCTGAGGGTTGTCACATGCAGGGTCCACATCCACAGGCTTGAGGCTCAGAGTCAGCAGAAGGCATGTCATGTGAAACAGAAACTTTTCCTTAGAAGTGCCAGTTGTACTGATTTTTATCTAGTTACCTTTCTCTATAATACAACCACATTTATATTGAATTTTTACAATGATCAGTGTTGGGGTTCTCACCGATTTACTTTTCACACATGGGCAAATCAAGACTATAACCTTTCAATAATTTACAACGTGCCAAGACTACAGACCTTTCACCTCACCTGAGGCTCTGTTTGTTGTCATTATGTATAAGGCCAACCTAGTCTTATTTGTGACATGCTTGCACAGGCTCTAGGAATTCGATTTTATCTACTTTTCCTCCTCTGTATAACAATCTATTTTTTTTTTACCATGATTAGTGTTGCTTTCAGTATCAAATAATTCCCATTACATGGAAAAAACAGAACTCTAATATATCAATAATTTATACACTCATAGGGTAAACTAACGTGTTTATCATGTTTTAAAAGTCTATATACATTTCACAATATAAGTGTGAGACTAATTCACTCATAAAATGTCTCAGGAACAAAAATTCCTCAGAAACTTTGACAAATGCAGGTGAAAACGTCCATCATAAAACCAAAGGCAAGGTGATTCATGTAAGAAGCACCCATAAGCTTGGGGTGAGGCACAAGGCCCCTTTCTTCCCTAGCTGGCCACTGGCACCTGCTGGTGTCCGAGCACTGACGGCTGAAAAGTGTCAGGCCACCTGCTATCTGACTGGGCCCATGATCCAAAAAGGAGGGACTCTCAAACCTCAGAATATTCGTTAGGCTTTTTATTCAGGAGACAGGAAAGTCATGAAAGCCAAGACGGTAGAGAATTCTGGAAAGGAAAGAGGAATGATAGAGGTATGGCATGGTTCCTTGAGTCACTTAGAAATATGCTGTTGGTCTGAAAGGAAATAGTGAAGGTTAGTAACCAGAAGCGAGATCTTCTCTACCCACTGCACTGACTGGTGCCACAATAAATAGCCAAGAAAGATTCTTTTTTTAAAGAAAGTTAGCTTTACAGGGGAACACACAGAATGGATGCAAACATAGAAAGGACTTTTAAAAGAAATCCTTGAGAGAAGTTGATTAGCTGAGTTTAGGAAGGGGCACTGGAATTCAGACACACTTCAAGAATTGTGGTGGGAAGCTGGAGGATTAAAAGAGTGCTTGTTTTCATCACACGTAAACTAAAAGTAGAATGATAAGGAGATTAGCATAGAGTTTATAAGGATACATGCAAATTATGAGGCTTTCCCTATTTTTAAGTAAAACTGGGCAAGTCTGAACAAAATCAGAAATACATATGTACATGTACATATATATTTTTGAGACAGAGTTTCATGTAGCCCAGGCTGACCTTGAAGTTGTTATATTTTTAAAAAATATTTATTTATTTATTTATTTATTTATTTATTTATTTTATTTATTTATTTATCATCTCTTCTTCTAGATGGTTTTCCAAACATGTCGTACCATAGATGACACCATTACAAATGAAATCCTTACACATGGCTAGGGCTGCTTAAACTGTTTTTGTGTTTAGATGATTCCATTACAAGCCCCCAGTAGCAGGTACGGAGATGTTAGGCTTCAGTTTGGCTTTGGTCCTATCACTATTTACTAGTCCCCAGTATTCTTGGTCATAGAAATGTTATTTCTTGCCATTGTATAGTAGAAGCATATATCTTGGTTTTGAGTTCTTAGGATGTCAAGAGAATGCCTGAGTCTCAGAGGAGACATTGGAGTTTGACGATTGTTGGGACCGATAGAGAATATTGAACAAACAGTGATGGATTAAATAATTCTTGTATTGTACAGCACCAGTGATCCAATGGGAAGAGGGTGTTATGGCTAGAACATTGTATGACTGTGTGTCAAGTTGACAGGGTATTGAACTGTGGTGGTTAATGCTTGTTACCAACCTGACAAGATCTATAATCATCTAGGGGCCAAAGTCCTGGGCATGCATTTGAGGGAGGGTCTAGCTTCAGATAACTGATGTGGGAATATACACCGAGCATGTAGTGGTCCCGTTCCTTGTGCTTGGGTTCACATGTAAGTGGAAGAGACAAGAGTATCAATATCCAGATCTCTTTAATTTACAATGGACACATCAGATACAATTTGAGCAGCTGCCTCCCCATTTTGACATAAGAAACTGTGTACTGGTCTTACCTCTTCTCCTCCAAAATAATTGTCAAGTGTTTCTAGTGTCCATGACAACATGAATCAATACATTCATCCAAAGCACAGAGGTGGTATTGAAGATCTGTCACTTAGGGTTAAGTTTCTTTGAGACACTTGTTCTCTGGATTTGACTAGTTCTAGAATTCTGTAATAGTCCCCATCCCCATGCAGCAGATAGTGATTAAGAAAGACCCACAATTATCCAATGTGTAGAGATTAAGAAGCTGCAGAGTGCTTATCCCTCAATAGGACAACTTTTTCAAACCTCTGCCTCCCAAGGCTCAGGGGTCATTGCAGATAAGGAGGCAGAAAGATTGTAAGAGCCAGAGGGGGTGGATGACCACGAGGAAACAGACTCTTCCACACAGCAGGTCAGATACTCATATGAATTCACCACAAGTGACAATATGCACAAGTCCTACGCAAGCTCAAACTGGACAAAATCCCAGCATATATATGGGGAAGTGGGTAAGAAACCCCACCCCAAACTAAGGAACTTTTGACAATTGATGGCTTCTGGGAGGGGGAAAAGACAATGTCTTAAAGGGTTGGGTCTCTTAGTGGACCCAGTAAATGGATCCACACTGAAGGACATTGGGGTATATAAATCCTACTCTATAGGCCATATTATATATGAGGGCTCATTAAATTAATGGTAGGGTGAGGGGAATGGATCTAAATGCAGTAAAACTATATTGTGTAAAAATTGTAAAATTTCAATTAAAAATGCAAAAACGTAACTAAAACAACTTTAATTCCCCATGACTCATTAACAATATTCTTCACCTTAAACCATGGAACTGGAGAGACTGGGGTAGCTCACACTGATTGAACCAGCCAGGAATAAATGAGAGCCAAGCCATCATCATCTACACAACTCTGTCACCGTAGATTTTTCTACGAACTGGCTCTAGGAAGGCCAGATGTTTACTGGCTGATGTCAGCCACACTTCTCTGCTGAAGTAGGCCAGGGCTAGATGAACACTGTCCAAACACAGAGGCTATGATTTCACACAAGCTCCTAAGTTCAGCTCTCATTTCCCAGACCGAACTGACACTCTACACATGTGGTTACATTAAGTGTGCCAAGAGGGCATCCATCCTGAGCAAAGTTTCCTGCATTAGAATGGTCCACACTATGTCTGCGGTGAGAGGGATTGCCCACACCTACACAAGCTCACTCCTTTTCTTCTTCAAATTTCTCATCTCTTAAATTTACATCTCTGATCACTGTCCCTACTGCTTTTTAGGAAGTCCATGAATTAGTATTCCCTTAGCTAGAACATTCAGCTAGGGAGATGGCTATGGTATGTTAATGGTCATCAACAACTCTACAATTTAACACTAGGTCTGCAGTTTCTCTGTGTGGCCCTCATATACAGGACGTGCCAGGTATTGCTTAGGGAACTGTCTAGAATGATTCCCACCCTCTCCCAGAAGTAATTCTTCCACAGCAGCAGAAGCACTTCCAAAATCCACATCCCCTAATCTTTTCAAAAAACTGTCTTTGGACAATAGTTTTCTAAAAGACCACAAACAAGGCATCTGACTCTTCTCAATTATCACTAGTAATCTGGCTTTGGTACCATCAGCAGTATGGCACATCTTGGTGGTATGACCCCATTTACCTGATTCTTCTGTTTTTAAATTCCATCTAGATTGCTTTAGCACATTGCAGACCAATTTACATGTGAGTCATCATTGCTCAGATTCATCTCTGATCAAATCCTCTCCTCTTTCTATGCTGTAGCCCTGGAAGGAGAGGGACGTTAGGTTATTTGCATCTTTTTTTTTTTTTTTTTTTTTTTTTTTTTTTTTTTTTAAAAAAAAAAAAAAAAAAAAAAAAAAAAGAGGACGATAAATCTTTCACTGTGATATATCAAAATAATGATGGCCTCACAGAGATTCGCCTGCCTCTGCCTCCCAAGTGCTGGGATTAAAGGCGTGTGCCATCGACACTGATCTTGTTACTATAAGAGAAGTTTACAAACATCACTACTTTTTAAAAATATTTTGTTATTTTTATTTCATGTGTATGAGTACATTGCCTGCATGTGTGTAAGTCCATCTGTATGTGCAATGCACAGGGACGTCAGAAGAAGGCATCAGGTCCACTGGAACTGGACTTGTGGCAGCTGTTAGCACCATGTGGGTGCTGGGAATTGGACCTGGTCCTCTGCAGCAACAGCCAGTGCTCTTAACCGCTGAGCCATCTCTCCAGACCCACTTTACTGATTTTTTAAAATCGGTTCTTGGTTTCGTTGATTCTTCTCTGTTTCCTGTTGTTAATTTTATCGATTTCCACCATCAATTTTCTTATTTTTTCCTCTTTTTAGCAATTTTCCTTGCTACTTTAGATTTGAATTTTAATGGTTAGTTTGAGACTTTTGCTTTTTCATTTTGTGCTGTAAACTGTCCATTCAGAACTGCTTTAATTTCACTCTATTAATTTTGATATGATAACTGTATTGTGACCCCGTATTTTTTTTTAAATTCTTCTGAGGTTTTCTTCCCTGTAAAGGATATTTAGAAGTATTTTGTTTGATGAAGTAGATTTAGATTTGTTCATGTTTTCTGTAGTTAATAGGATTCTGCTGGCATTTCAGGAAAGTGAGAGCACAGTGTATGATTTCATTACTTTACACTCCTTATTTTTGCTAGTAGTGGTATTTTTGTTTTTGCTTTTTGTCTTGAGGCTGGCCTCACTCTCACGGAGATCATCCTGCCTCTGCTTCCTGAGTGCTGGAGTTGTGCACTACCCTCTCCCAGCTCCTTCACACTCTTGAACATTTTTCAAGTTGAGGATATTGTTTTTCTTGATGATATTGTCATCGGTCTTGGGATATAATGTATTTTGCTCTACAGATCTGTATTTATAGCTTAGGTCATGTTCAATTCAAACCTTTTCCATTATAGCTTTCTTACCATAGACTAGTTACTCAATTATTTTCACAGAGAAGAAATCCATGCCCAAATGATATGTAGAGTTACATTAATTAGACCTTTCAGCATTACACATTATTGTGTGATGCCCTTTGTGTCTCTGTTGATTTTTCTCATCTCATTTGAGCTCATAACCTTGGACCGAGGAAGAGTTGTGTCCTCCTGCTGGTTTGCACATTGATGTTCGCATATTCTCCTGTGCTTCTTTTACCCCTACTCATTGTGTGTGTGTGTGTGTGTGTGTGTGTGCGTGTGTGTGTGTGTGTGTTCATGTGGATGGTTGCAGCATACCTACCTGTACATTCATGTGGAGGCCAGAGTTGGACTGTGAGTGTCTTCCTCAGTCACTCTCCAATCATCCTTTGAGGAAGGCTCTCTCAGTGCACCTGCAGCTCAACAGCTCTACTAGCCTACCTGGCAAACATTAGCCATGCATCTTTCTTTCTCTGCCTGCTCACTGCTGGGATTATAAGTTCATGACACAACACATGGCACTTTGCTTAGGAGCGTGGAAATGACTGAGGTCATGATTGTGTGTGGCAAGCACTCTACACAAAGAGCCTTTTATCCAGATCTTTAACACTTTCCTCTGAAGTACACTCACGATGTAGCAGTATTGCTTTCTTCATTTAGAAGTACATATTTTACAAGCACTGACTATTGAAGAGATTTTCTTTAGATGTGCAATTTGCATATGTGTTGAAAATTAAATAGCGGTGGGTGTGTGAGTTCCATTGCGGGTTTTCTGTGTTCTTCCATGGTCTATATATGTCTGTTTATGTACTAGTAACATATGCTATTTTTTTTGCTTTGTCTGACTGTTTTGTCACTGATTTATTTATTTGGGAGTCTGGAAATATGGCTCAGTGGTCAAGAGCACCAGTTGCTCTTGTAGAGGGCCTGAGTTTGGTTCATAGCCACCTACATGGCAGTTAACAGCTATCTGTAACTCCAGTTCCAGGGAACTCAACACTCTCTTCTGACTTCCATCAGTTATTTTATATGTGGGTGAATTTACATACATGCAAGCAAAAAACTTACGCACATAAAAATTCAAACCGCCAAGGGAGAAAACAATCAATGGTCCAACCCAGTCCTAAAGCCTGGTAACTACAATGACTGGCTTGGCAAACTGCGTCTATTGGTGCAGTAGTGGCACTGTTATTCGGGGGGCAAACAACACCCATATAATAGGACTTAAAGCTCTCTCAATGGGAGGAAACTTGTGGGTGGCACTGTAAACTGAGCCAAATGCACATGGCAGGAGAGGACATAGACACTAGAGAAAACCCTATCACATTCACATCTCTAGACAAATGAAATTTCTTACTATGCTAAGTATCAATCCTCATATTTACAGACAAGCATACCACACACCAGTCATCAAAGAAACTTCTTTTCGCAACAGATGCAAGGCACTACAGCATTGCACGCCTGGTCAGACACAGAGAACATACGTCTGAGAGATGCAAATGTGGAGGGGGGGTCAACATTTTATTAAAATTCATTATATTAAATACACAGAAACCCATTAAAAACATTTTTAACAATTAAAGATAAATTAACAAATAATTTTTAAAAATTTATTAATACACAAATAAAAATTTTGTATATGAGTGTGTGTGTGTGTGTGTGTGTGTGTTCACTAATTATCTGCTTGTTGACAGTGGAGGCCAGAAGAAAGTGTAGTAGACCCTGAAATGCAGTTACAGACAGTTGTGAGCCACTGTGTGGGTGCTGGGAACCAAACCTTGGTCCACTGCAAAAACTCAAAGTACTTTGAGCCACTGAG
Source organism: Nannospalax galili (assembly GCF_000622305.1). Taxonomy (NCBI): domain Eukaryota; kingdom Metazoa; phylum Chordata; class Mammalia; order Rodentia; family Spalacidae; genus Nannospalax; species Nannospalax galili. Next base: position 55,572 of record NW_008331547.1, read on the forward strand.
CCATCATCTCCGGCTCCTTTTTAATGATTCTTCTTTGAGGTTAGAAATGTATGCAGTGATCACACAGTCTTGCTCATTTTGGTCAGGACTGATCTGTCTATTCAGGACTTTGTGTTTCAGTCCATTTTGGGTTTGTATTTCTAGTTCTGAAAAGAAACTCATTTGTATTTTAATTAGAAGTACATTCTCTTTGTAAATATTTTTTCGTAATAGAGCCATTTTCAAAATATTAATTCTGCCATTCCAGGAGCATGGGTGGGTTTCCTTCTTCCAATGTCTTTACCAAATAATTTCTTAATTGTTTTTATGTATTCTTTGTTGTATATTTCACTGCCTTGTATGTATATGATTTCTCCTATCTATTTTATTTTTCTTTGAAGATATTATGAATAAATTCTTTTTTGATTTATTTATAGGGAAGTTCAATATTGATATATAAGAAATTTATCAAGTCTTCTATATTGACTTTGTACGCTGTTGATTTCTGAAGGTGTTTATCAGCTGTGAGAGTTTGTTTTTCAAGTTTTCATTGTCTTTACAGTATAGATTCATGTCATCTGAAGTAAAGAAAATTTGACTTCTGCTTTCCAAATTTTTAATCCCTATATTTCTATCTCTCCTTTATTGATCATATCAATATTCAATAAATAAGTAGAAGGAAATTGAAGATAGTGGTTTCTCTTAGCTTATTTCTGATTTTAGAAGAAATGTCATTTGTTCTATAACTATTAAAAATTACTTATAGTTTTGCGATTAATATTGATGAAAATTTCTTTGATTCTGAGTTTTTAGGACATTTTTCATGTACAAATATTCAACTTTGTTGAAGATCTTCATTTCCAGAAATGGTCATGTGATTTATTTCCTTGAATCTATTCATTTACTGTAGCACATTTATTGATTCACACATACTGAACAATCCTTTAATATAGGAATCATGCTAAGTTGGTCTTAGTTAATGATCTTTCCAGTCTCTTATTAAAATGATTTTAGCAATGTCATATTTAACATATTAGACTCCGTTTTATCCTTAGGAAACTTGTTCTAAAGTTATGCTTTTGCTGTAGTTAATCTGTTCTTAGTGCCAGTGTAATACTAATGGAAAATAACCAGTTTGCTACTGCTCTCTCACTTTGGAATTTTTACTTATTCAATTTAAATGTGGAGGAAGGCAAATGATTTGGAGCTTAATATGACTGGCTAATTAAAAATTCATAACCATAAAAATACACCGATAATATAATAGTATTCTGTAAAAATCATGGAGTGTGTTGCTTTCCTGATCCTATTTAATAGAATCCCGTCAAACATTTAGAACACTATTTCAAAGTCAGTACAACCTTACTAGTCTAGAAAAAGCTTCTTTCTTCTTACATATGATCATCTCTGTGCTGGCCAAATGGGTCTCCAGTTCTTTGCTTATCATTTATGAGTCTGACCTAAGTAGAAGCATAACCACATCTCCACTCAGAGTGTCCTCAGCGACCTCATGCTTCAGGTCATACCATTTTTCATGCAAGCATTAAATCTCTCTTAAAATGCACATCTTCACTTACTGATTTTATAGCAGATTTGGATTTTCTGCCTCTGTGAAACATTAGCTGTTAACAGGACATAATGAAAATTTTCAAAAAGGATCTGATCTTTAAAGGGATATGGCTAATGACTCCAAAAAGTGTGACTTGATATTGGCATTCAGGATCCAAGGGAATAAAAAACAGAAAAAAAGAAAGAAGGGAAGAAAAAAGATATTTATTTTTCAAGGTTCCTTTGCCTATTCCGTTTACACGCCCCAAAGACCAAAGCTGAACAGAGCAGGGGGAACTGGAGTTGCCACCACATTTAGCCTCTGTAATTTACTGTCATTCTCAAGAATGCAGCTGACTTTCCTATCACTGATCTCTTCCACAGGGCAATGGAATGGATGATTTGGGAGGAACTCACACTGCTCAGGATAGTTAGGGCTACTGGGGAACAGACCCATTCTCATCTGCCACCTTACCTCTTCCTTCAGAATCCTCCGATGCACATTTCCTCTACACTCCCCTGTGGTCACTGCCTCTTCCTTGGTCAGACATGTTTGTTGAGAAGGTCCAGGTGTGGATAAATAATTTTCACCCTACAGTTGTCCTTTCCTCCAAACAAGTATGTTCAACTTGTATTACATAATTTGCTTTCAGGAGTCTCAAATTTTGATATACACCTTGAGTCCCAGCATCAAACCTATCCTGGATTATTTTCTTTCATAGGAGATAAGTGCACCATATAATATTTGTGGCAGGATCGCCACTCAACATAGGAAATGATAAATCATCTTCACCTTCATGTCCTCCTATTCAAATCTATCCACTTTTGTGTAACACTCAGTATATTCTGGGGTTGTCAGGAATTGCTTTATTTTTTTTTTCTTGCATTAACCAAAGCATTTGCGTTTTACACAGCAGCAGGAGAACACCACTTGTATCTCTTCCTCCAATCATTGAACTCTTGCTCTGACCTCAAAGCATCCGAGAGGTTCCGGAGCACAGCCTTAGGCACACTATTCACATTTCCAAAGAACTCTGCTTTGAAGTCAGCATGATCTATGACATATTTTCCTTTGATCTCTTTTCTACATTCCAACTTGATGCTTTACCACTTCACAAACTCAACTTACTTGACATTATCTGTCACTGAGTGTTGTAAATGTGGTCCTGTGCTGTATGTTTGGGTATAGAAGAAATACTCTAAAGTGAATCACTGAAGACCAAATGTTTAACTATCATTCTGAAACCTTTATGAATTCAATGTTAGTGGATTTGTCAGGTATGCAGGGAAGGGAGTGATCAAAAATTCCTACAAAAGAATCTTGAACAGTCTTCCATTCGCCAACAATCAGAGGAATGGCCCCAGCAATAGCAACATCTTTCATGCATACAGTTGACCAGGATCTTATATCCCACAAAATCTGAATGTGTAATAGAGAATGGAGAGAGCCTGGATATCTGGATACCTTACCTTTAAGAAGGCAGCTTTGAAATTATCTCATAATCCCTTCTGTTAGTGGTGCAGCCCATACTGATGATTTGGGTAAATTATAAGATGGCAACATACATTGGAGAGGGAATTGAGCTACTACATAAATTTCTCTCTCCCTCAATGTGTTTATTTTGGATGAAATAAATAAATCCAGTTACTTTTATAAATTTATTTCCCCAATTTTCTGGCAAAATTGAAAGCCCCAGCAGCTCATTTATTGCCCTAGATGCCCAAGAGCAGCTTTGAGTTACACAAAGAGGACCATAACTTTAAGAGTTCCCAGTGGTTGGAGTGGATTCTGTCTGTTGGGACATTTTTTCTCCGTTCAATCGCCCTCAGTGTTGGTTGCCTGCAAGCACATATTGATGAAGTTGAAGACAAAGGAGGCTTTTGATTTTGTAAAGTGTTCTAATTGTTTATTTTATTTCCATTCAATAGTAATCTAATTATTCAGAGTGGAAGAGTCCGTGGTAAACACATGTGGATTTTTTGTGTTCTGCATGTCCATTTGTAAAGAAGGTAACTTGTTGAATGTGGTTTGGCGATGTGACAAGAACATTCACACATTGCCTAACGAAGCCCTCAGTTTATTTCTTCTCTGATAGATGAATATGGCATTCATTTGTTCATCTTGGTTTAATCTCTGTCTGCACAGCTTGGGTACGAAGAATATTTGGAGTCACTTGTAACAGCAACACTACCTTGTAATAGTGGTGATATTAAGTAGCAGATAAACTATCAAGTCAGACTGAGGGTTGACTATTGAATCACGTTCTGTTTTATTAAGAATCAAAGATTAGAATAAATTGTGAAGGTCTTTATTGAAATTATATGATCATTCAAAATGATGAATCTGTTCTATATTGGTCTGTCATCTCTAACCAGAATTCTAGCTTAATTCCATATCTGGTAGACATTTTTGTAATGGGTCCATCTCTCTTTTGAACATAGACTAGAAGACTGTTACCTATTTACTCAGAGATAGACCTTAGTTCCCAACTGCTATGAACCCGGTAAACAAATTAATTTTGTGAATACAAGCATAATAAGAATAGGAGAGGTTCAGGCACAGGCTCATGTGTTTCTCTGTAGAATATCTCTTCTCCTGCCTTGTCTGTAGCATAAGAACACAAGCTTTGTGCATTTGAGTAACCGTAGCTACATTGCAGATTAGGCTTGGTAGGCACTGAAACAAGAATGATGAATAATGAAAACTAAGAAAGAGGGTCAAGAGCGAAGAATTGGGAGAGATTTGGGACGACTTCAGAGTAGAATTTCTATGCAAAGTTTGACAGAGGGTTAGACTGACAGTTGTGTGTTTCTGGGAGTGTGTAATATTAAAAGGACATTTCACTGAAGAGAGGAAGAAATGCAGACTTTGGCACTGAAATTGCTAATGGGATAAAGGTGATGGCATTTGGTAGGTATCACTCTGGGAATGGCCAGTATTACCTGAATACATGGGCCCAAAGCACAGTTGATTGGACTCCTACTGTAAAGGACCTTTTATTAAATTGCTCCAAATAAGCGCAGTATGGTAAATGTTGCATCTAATAAAGTATAAATTCATGGCAATCTTGAAACTCATTAGAAAGAGAGAGCAGCAGGCTATGGAAATGGATGTGGAGGCATTAAAGTGAGTGGCATCAGCGTTAGTTAGGTTTCGGTAATTATGTCTATGAAACATATCACACTGTCCATTTTATAAAGAAAGAAAGTAAGCTTGGGGTAAGAATCTTACCAGAGCACATACAGTATATCAGAGTTAGAGACTCTGACCTAAGGACATGAAACTTAAGTTAATCTTACCAGTTAAATGGGAAACGTGAGCCTTTGGGTATAAACATTGTTTGTTAAGCCTTGACACATTCTTGCACACATAAATGGGTGATGAACAGATTGTGGCCTAGGGACACCTGGAGTCATTCATACACAAGAAGCCAGATGACATGGCAATGTTTGGCAGAAGGGAATGGCCCCAGCCCCATATTTGCCCGTGACCAGCGTAAGCGATGGGACCTGTGTATGCCAAGGTAGCTCAGCCATCCTATGGAAGATGAGGACTAATGACTCATGGGTAATGGCATATGTACAAATTCCACTTTTCACTGCTGTGATCAAACACCTGCTAAAATCAGCTTAATGAGAACTGTGTATTGTGGCTTAGATTGCAAGGGGGCACAGTATATCATGGCAAGGGAAGGGAGGCAGCTGGTCACACTGCTTCCACAAACAGGAAGAGGAGAGATATGAATGCTGTCACCCCACTTCCTCTGTCCTGTTTATTCACTCTGAGACACAGGTTTCGGGATGGTGAGTCTTTGGCCCTAAGACAGCTAGATGGTGAGACTGCAGACTGGTATAGCCACCATGGAAGTTGCTATAAAGCTTCCACGTGGAGCTAAAACCAAGTTCACCATAGTACCCAGCTATACCACTCCTGGGCATATTCCCAAAGGACTCTGTATTTTACTACAGAGATTCCTGCTCATCCATGCTCATTGCTCTTCTGGTCACAATAGCCACAAAATGCAAAGAGCCTAGATGTCCATCAGCTGAGGGATGGATAATAAAAACATGGCAGCTATAGATAACTGAATCTGATTCATTTGTAAAGGAATAAAGAAATGAAATGGGAGCTGCAAATAATTGTTCTGAGTGAGGTCACTCAGACCGTTCCAGAAGGGAAAAGCTCACATGTTCTCTCTCATATGTGGATCCTGGTTCTCTATGCTCAGATATGTGGGTTCAAATTGGAGTACCCGTAAAGCTAAGTAACTCGACCTAGAATGTGACCACGGGTAGGAGTGAGATTTTAGGGGAGGGAGGGGAGTAAAACGCTGGCAACCTGAAGGGGAATTAAGTTGTGGGAAGGAATGTTCTGGAAAAGACTCTTTATAACAAATCTTTACAGATTGAATTTTTTTTGTATAGCTTATAAACCAAGTTAAACATATCTTTTGATATAATTTACAACTGTGCATTCCTTCTGTTCACATACTAAGTGCTCAGCTTGTTTAGAATGAACTGACTAAGAAAAACAATGTAATTGGCTCTACAGTGATTTGTAACACCATATGTAATTAACTCTTACAAGCTAAGCTAAACACAGAGATTTCAGAGATGTCGTCTTATACCATGCCCCCTGTTTGTGCCTCAGTTATGCCCCTACTCAGGACAATGTGCATATGAGTAGGACTTCACAGCAGTGATGCCGCACACAACGATGCAAATAACTACTCTCTCACGAATGTTGAAAGCAACACATGGGCACAGTTTGATCACATCTGTTTGTGACTTTTTACACTGTTTTGAATCAGTTGGATCAGAAAAAAATTTTCCTTCTTTGTAAAACTGAAATCAAAGATTGTTCATGTCTTTCCTATAACGTGCTTGATTCTCTGTTAAATAAATATGAGAGGAGGTCCTTTATTCAACACATGGTTCTGAGAAAACAGTTCTGAGAGAAATCAGAGTGCCCCAGAAGAGATCAGGCACACTCTTGGTTAAACTGCTCTAAAAGTCAATTTTTTATTTTATCAGGCACTGGAGTATAAAGGAACCAGAAGAGATAAATGAGGCGGGGGAAGGCAGGGAAGGTTAGAGAGCTGGGAACGGGGAGAAATAGCTAACAGGAAAGTCCTTAAGGAAACCTACAATTGTAGAAGCTTCCTAAAATACACACATGTAGCAACAGAGTAGATGGAGTTATCTATACAGTGCCTCGTCCATATTACAAAGTGCCCAGTGCCAGGTGTGGGTTACCGGTTCTGAGGTGTTAGTAAGTGGGATACCTAGACCCAAAACAAAGAAGTCTCTAGGTGTTGGTCTTGATTGACTTTTGGGATACTGGTAAGACATTATTACTGAAGACTCTGTATACTTGAGTCAAAGGACATACAGAAATCAAGATTGAACTCACTCGGAAGCATAAAACCTGTTTTCTAGCTTTCACAGTGCCAGAAGTTGCAATGTGCTCTACTGGGGAAGAAAAGCAATCAACAGTTTCTCCCGATGTGAGCCATGCCAGCCAAAGTAACCACTGGTAAGTAATAGATGTCCGTTGTTTTAATAGGGACACCAATGTAATGGGAATAAACCAATGCCTTCTGATTACATTTAAAACCAGCTTAACAGGACAGAATTCATGCCTGGTATTGCTACCTGGGCCAGGAGTCTGTGACTAGGTAGGTCGTAAGCCCTAAGGGAGAACGTAAACTATAATTCTGCTAAATGGACGGAATCATAAGCGTCCCCCTAAATACTTAATTTTATACCAATAGATTAGTGAAGCACCCAGTTCTCATCAGATACTTTTTGCCATAGATGATAATTAATACAGAGAAGTGGCTGACTGTGACACTGCGGAGTGCTTAGCTCTAAAGGGAGTATGTGTATCATACTACTCTCCCCATAGCTGAGGGATGATCACAGAAGAGAGGTCAACAATTGTAAGAGCTGAGACTATTCACCACTATGGACTCTCTGGGTACCCCACATGGCCAAGAGACCCAGGTAGGTTGCCTGTGGCTCCCTGGCATCAATCCAAACCTACCCTCCCTACCACTTGTGAGGGACTGAGAACTCTTCCTGGTCCTTCCTTCTTGGGTCCCCTCCACAGCCCATTGCCCACTACAGACACTCCAGGCACCTCCTATGGCCAGGAGACCCAGGTAGGATGCTTGCACAGTCCTGCCATCAGTTCAAAGCCCCAACACCTCCAATTGCCAGGAAACCACCTCTCCCCAGCCTCTCTCCCTTCCCTTGCCATTTGCCAGATCCCAGTCCAATCACCACCAGAGTCTCTTCCAACTCCTGGGAGACTGTGAACTGTCCTTCAGCAGAGCCCTGCCATCTACCTGACTGGGACCTTCCGGTTGCTCCATTCATCTTTGAGACCCAGGATCAGTCCACAGTCCTAGGGGAAATCTGTTCCAAGCTCTCTGGCCAAGTCTCTGCAGGCGCCAGATTGTAGCTGTCAAACAGATCTAAGATAGAGGCTGTAGAGCCATGAGTAACAGACAAATAAATGAAATCATCAGCCCAACCCTACTATGAACCAGCCCCAACCTGAACCTTAATCTGCTGGAAGACGTTACTTGAATAAAAAGAGAAAAAGGGGGAAAAAGAATAACAAACAGCAAACTCCAGACCCGCAAACTTCATTGCACAAAAAAACAAAAAAGCCCCCAAATAACGTGCCTTGCCTTTATTATTATTTTTAATGCCAATCCCATACTAATGACCCCAAATGAAAATGATCTGAAAAAATTCTGGACAAAGAATTTAAAATAAAGATTACAGCTATGGCCAAGCAACTCAAAGACAAAAAATAAAAAGAGATGAATGAAATAAAGATGTCAATCTAAGCAATGTGATCAGAGAGGGACACGCTGAAGAAAAACCAAACTGAAATGAAGCCAGAAATGAAATACTCAATAAGCCAATTCCATTCTCACTAATGGAACTGATCAGTCTGAAAAAGGGATGCAGGGGTGGAAGACAAAGTAGGGAAACTGGGTCACTCAGTAAAAGTCAAGTGGAAAATTCAAAAGAAATATGACGGGAATGTGGAAAAATTTAGGAACCCCATGCAAAGATCTAAGTCAAATTATAGGCATAGACGGATGAGAGAATACCATAGTGAAGGCATAGAAAATATCTTCAGTGAAGTCAAAAAAGAAAATTTCCCAAACCTAGGTGAAGAGATGCCGAGCCAGGAACAAGAGGCCTACAAAATACCAAACATCCAAGACCAGAAAATAAATTCTCCATGAAATGTTACAGATAAAATGTTAAAAACACAGGATTTAATGAGGGTATTGAAAGCTGCAAAAGCCGAAGGCCAAGTCTGATAAAGGCAGACCTACTAGAATAACACCTTCTTTAAAGTCAGAAGAGCCTGAAAAGATGTGCTCCAAGTCTGGAAAAGTCACAACTTTCAACCCAGATTACCATACCTAGAATAACTATCTATTAAAATTAAAGGAGAAATTAAAGCTTGCTATGATAAAACAAGTTAAAGGAATTTCTAACTCCTGAGCAAGCTCTGCAGAGGATGCTAGAAAGAATGCTTCAGTCTAAACAGAAGGAAAGAAAAGCACTCAAGTGCTCACAGGAAATACAGAAACCATGCTGGGAAGGACAGGTAATCAGTGAGACCTGAGATAACACTATTGAATCAACAAAATGGCAAGAATTAATACAAAGTTCCATTAATATTTCTGAAAATCAATGGCATCAATCCCCCAATGAAGAGACACTGATCAAGTGGATCAGAAAATGGGATCCATCTCTTCGCTACCTCTAAGAAATACACCCCACCATCAATAACAGACATCACCCTTGGGTCAGAGTAGAAAAATATTCCAAATAAAGTGGACTAGGAAACAAGTAGGAATAGCTATTCTAATATCTGATATAACAGACTTCAAACCAAAACTAGTCAGATTTTAGGATTTTAATGAAGATTGCATTGAACCTGCAGGTTGTTTTTGATAGGATGGCCATTTTCACCATAGTCTTCCTCCAGATCCCTAAGCATGGAAAATTGTTCCCTCTTTTAGTAATTTCTTCATTTTATTTACTCAGTGTCTTAAAGTGTTTGTTTCATGGTTTCTTTCTGATAAACACATTCAAATTAACAAAATTTAGTAACCTTCCTATATGCCAAAGATGAATACGCTGAGAAAGAAACCATGAAACGAAACAGTTTCATTCACCATAATCTCAAAAATATCTTGGAATTGGGGCTGGAGAGATGGCTCAGAGGTTAAGAGCACTGGTTGTTCTTGCAGAAGACCGAGGTTCTAATCCCAGCACCCAAATGGCAGCTAACAACTATCCATAACTCCAGTTCCAGGAGGTTCTAATCCCAGCATCCAAATGGCAGCTAACAACTATCCATAACTCCAGTTCCAGGGGATCCGACAGCCTCTTCTGTCCTCCGCGGGCATTGCACGACACGGGTGCACTTACCTGCAAACAGGCA
>NW_008331547.1:65697-84873 GCF_000622305.1 Nannospalax galili
AACATATTTCTTTGCAGAAATTGAAAAAAAAAATCTCACTTTTATATGGGAACACACAAAAAGACAGGACAGCCAAAACAATCCTGATGAGTAAAAGTATGACCCAGAGACATCATCATCTCTGATTTTAAATTATAGTACAGAGCTATACTAATAAAAACAGCATGGTTTTGACACAAAAGCAGAACAGAGTGCCCAGGCTCATTTCATGCACTGCCAACCACATGCTTGTAGACAAGGGCCAAAAAAATACCCATTGGAAAAAAGAAAGCACGTCCACCAAATGGTGCTCGTCCACTGGATAGCTACATGCAAAAGAATGAAATGATCTCTCTTACCCTGCACAAGACTCAACTCCAAATGGATCCAATGGCTTCAGTGTAAGGCATGATGCGATGAATGTGATGGTGGGAATGTAGGGAGCTGCACGGGAACTCAAGGTCCAAGAAGGAGTTTTTGTACCAAACCCGATTACATGGCCGTTAAGACAAGCAATGGACGAACGGGAGGTCAAGAAACAAAAAGTCTTTTGGACAGTAAATAACACCAACCTTTGAAAGGAGCCGGCCTATAGAATGGTATAAAATATTTGCCAGCTGTATTTGTGGCAGAGGGTTACTATCTAGAATATACAAAGAACTCAAAAAACCAAATAACCAAACAAAAATGGTGGCGAAGAAGTAAACAGAGAGTTCTCAAACTGTGGGACAGAAGTGTCTGAGAAGCATATTTCTAAGTAGCCCACACTTTTAATGATCGAGGAAATGCAAAATAAAACCACTTTGAAATTTCTTTGTAGTGTACTTAGAATAGCTATGATTCCGAAAGCAAAGATAACAACCGCTGGCTAGGCTGAACACTTATTCACTGGTGGGATTGCAGATCAGTAAAGTCACAGTGAAAAGAGATGTGGAGGTTCTGCAAAACGTTAGCAATAGATCTTCCACATGATCCAGGTATTTATCATGTTGTTGAACATTTATCTAAAAGACTCAATATCATTCTACAGAGTTGTCTCCTAATCAATTTTCATTACTAATCTATTTATAATAGCAATGCAACCTACCTAGATGTCCATCAAAAAAAATGGATAATGAAAACATGGTACATGTGTGCCATGGAATATTATTCAGTTGTTAAAAATGAAATTATGCAACTCACAGTTCAATGGATTGAACTGGAAGAAATAATCCTGAGTGAGGTAACCCAGAGACAGAAAGACTAATTTTTAATATTCTGTATCATATGTGAATGCTAGCTTTGAAGTTTTAGGTGTGTGTGTTTCAGCTGTAAATTCCATAGATGTCAGGAATTTAGTTAGGGGACGTGGTGGGGAGGTTTCATGGGAAAGTAAAGAAGGCAGTGTTATAAATGGGGAGAGAGACCAATGGGATAGGAAGTTTAATGGGGTCTGGAGTGGGAGGACAGGACATCAGAGGGGATTCAGAGGGGCTAATGTCAGGGTTCTCACACTAAACACATTTTTGAGAATGTTACATGGAAATCTACCACTATAGATACTTCTTAAAGTATATACTTATACTATATTAAAATTTTTAAGTGGAGTTCCCATAGACCTGGAGGACAATGACCCTACCAGACACCACAGACTATCAAATAAAAACCCAGAGTGTAAGGAGACGTCTCAGCAATCATTGCAGAGGTGGAGGTGGAAAGATTATAAGAGCCAGAGGGGTGGACAGCCACAAAGAGACAGTCGGTCATTTTATATGAGCTCACAGTAACGGTGACAGCGTGCACAAGTCCTATGCAAGCTCAAAGCAGACAAAATCCCAACATAGACACGGGAGAGTGCATAAGAAACCCCAATTCAACCTAAGGACATTTTGGCAACTGATGGCTGCTAGGAAGGAGAAAGACAATGTCTTACAAGATTGAGACTCTTGGCAGGACCAGTGAATGGATCCACACTGAAGGACAATGGGGGACATAAATCATACTCTATGAGAGTTCATTAAATTGGGCAGGGAAAAGTAGGGGAGGTGGGGAGAGGGGGGGGTGGATCTAAATGCCATCAAATTCTATTGCATGAAAATCACAAAATTCAATTTAAAATGCAATACAACAACAAAAAAGACAACAGAAACCTAAATAAATAAATAAATAAATAAATTAATTAATTAATTAAATAAAATAAAAAGCAATGCCAAGTAAGTAAGGGCTCCCTCTCTTTTGGACTTTTTGACCACAAAGGTCTCATACACCCTCAAACAATACTAACTATTGCCATTGCTCTTGGGTGCACCCCAGAACTTGATGTAAGGTCCTGTAGTTGAGGACACTACATAAGTGAGTCTTAGAACAAATGTGGTGAAATCAACATGGTGCTGACTTCAAAGCTGCATCTCTACTATCCAGCTTTCATAATTCTGCAAGGTGATGTGCAAGCTACCAGGAGAAGAAAGTAATCATCACCCTCACCCAGCTGTGAGCCCTAAAAGCTACACAGTGACTGGCCTGGACAGATATGACCCACATTTCAATACTTGCATGAATGTTATGAGAGTAACCAACCATTTTCTGATTGGATAAAAATCAATATGCAATATGGAACTGATACCTGGCACTGTTATCAGGGTGGCTAGACAGGTCACAAGCCATAGGGGAGATCCTACTATTATTATCCTACAAAAAGCTTATAATGTTAAGCCAACTTCTACTGACATATTGTTACACCCATAGATTACTGCATTTCTCAACTCTCACCAGAGAAGTTTCTTGCAGTAGAAGGAGATTAACATGGAGACCATAACTACATGGTGTGCCAGAGAATAAGAGACATGGGACTGCTTGGCCTTAAATGGGGCACCTATGCCACACCACCTCCTCCAAAGGCTCAGGGGTCATTTCAGAAGAAGGGGAAGAATGAATGTAAGAGCCAGAGGTGTAGGTGAATAGAAGGAAACTGTATTTTATGGATACAATAGGCAGTTACACACTGCACTTATGAAAACATGCACAAGACCTTCATAAACCCCAGCCTGAGAAAAGCCTGCATGGAGAGAGAGGGAAGATCAGCAGGAAGCCCCACCCTGGCTGAGGAAATGCTGCTAGCTTCTGGGAAGGGAAGAGTCAGTTTTCTTGAAGGGTCTCATACCAGGTAGGCTGACCAGCCTCGAGAAGAGAGACTCATATGGAAGAGCACTTGGGGAAGACAAATCAGAATCTATAGAACTTTAAAAAATGGAGTTCACGAAGGGATGAGAAAGGGAGGTGAGGGTGGATTGAAGAGGAGATGAGGAGGGGTCTGAATATGATCAAAATACGCTATGAATTTCTCAAAGAATCAATAAAATATCACTAGAAATATAAGAGCCACAGGTTGTGTAGGAATCCTGAGGACCTTTATTTTCCACACAAGGCCATGAGCATAGGAATTCACATGCTGTCAGTACATGCATAAGACCTGTGGAAGATCAAGCCAGCTAAAATTCTATCATGGAGTCAGGAGAGGTTCACAGTGTCCCACCCCAGATGGGAAGCTCGTGTCAACTGATGGTTTCCGAAGGGAGAGCCAGTTTCCTTCAGGGGTACAGCTGTGAAGAATGGGTCAGGTATGGCTTTTACTGTATTGCGCAATATACCTTTGAGTGCGTTCCATGCAGGTTTCATGATCACGGATTGTTAAGAATTTGGACTCTATTTATGGCCTAACTAGAATTCTACCTGAGTTTCATGCCTATCAGTGTTCTTTATTGCTATGCTGTGGCAGTGCCACATTAATGAGAAACATCGTTCTTGGGGCAGTTTTACCAGATGTGGGTCCAATCCTTAGTTCTCTCAGCACTGTTCTCTCAGAATGGAATTCTATTCTATTTTCTGTTCTCTCCTGTTCTGTCTTGTCCTATCCTGAACTGGCCTGTCCTGTCCTGTCCCGGTCTGTCCTGGCCTGGCCTGGCCTGTCATGGTCTGTCCTGGCCTGGCCTGTCCTGGCCTGGCCTGGCCTGGCCTGGCCTGGCCTGGTCTGTCCTGTCCTGCCCTGCCCTGCCCTGCCCTGCCCTGCCCTGCCCTGCCCTTCCCTGTCCTGTCCTGTCCTGTCCTATCCTGGTCTGTCCTGTCCTGTCCTTGTCCTGTCCTGTCCTATCCTGGTCTGTCCTGTCCTGTCCTGTTCTGTCCTATCCTGGTCTGTCCTGTCCTGTCCTGTCCTGTCCTGTCCTGTCTTGTCCTGTCCTGTCCTGTCCTGTTCTGTCCTGTCCTGTTGTTCTGTTCTGTTCTACTTTACCATCTCACAAAGGGCTTGCATTTGTTACTCCTCTCTTGCTGTGATAAAACAGTGACCAAAGAAATTACAAAGGGAAGAATTTATTTGAGCTTACGGTTCCTAGGGAATTATAATTCACCATCTGGGGAGACACGGTGGCAGGGGTGGCCGGAGCAGAAAGAGGAGCACAACATCTTCAAGCAGGCACAGGAAGCAGAGAGCAACTGGGGATCCAGCAAGGCTTAAGAACTCTCTAAGCCCACTCTCAGTGACAGTGATGTGATTCCTCCAGGATGGCCACACCTTCTAAGACCTCCCAAAACAGTGCCACCAACTAGGGACAAAAATATACAAATACTTTAAGCCTATGGGGGAGGGGGCATTTTCATGCAAACCACCACAGGGGTCCTCTCATATTTATTGAACAGCATAGAAACATGCTATGAACAAACTTTGGTAATGGTTTTACAACAAAAGACCTTGGCTTTTCTGATCCTAATGACTTAGAACAACACATACAGCCACAGACAGACATCATTCATCTATGACCCCATGTAGTTTGTGAGATCTGTGGGAGAGACATTGTTTGCAATGTCTTTGTTGTTTTAAGGTCGTCATTGTCACATCTCACATGCATTCAGGGCTATAACTGAGTCACAAGCAGAGAACATGGTATAAGAGTAAGGTATGCATTCAGCTTAGCTTGTAAGAATTGGTTATGCCTGTACTCCAAGTCATAGTAGGCCTTGATTACACTGCTTTTCTTAGAAGGAGTACATGGTTCTAAATGTTCTTGAAACATGATTAACTTGGTTTGCAAAATTATAAAAAATTTCAGTTTGTAAAGGCTTGTTACAAAGAGTTTTTCCCATTAAAGCCATTCCCTAACTAGGATCATTCTTTTTGTAAGGAGACAGTGGGAAACAGTTCTGGATTTACCCAGAATTAGGTATCAGTCTCTAGATGCTCTGTACCTGGTAAAAGCACTAGCATTGTGAACACTAACATGATAACAGTTTGAGAGAAATAGGGAGTTGCTAGAACAGGATTCGTTTGATGAACCTGAGTACTGGGGCATTGAGTGAAAATTGGGCTTTGGAAATGCTAAGTCACTTATAAGGGATGAATAAGTATAAATAAGGTTGGTCACAGAAAGAAGCACTTGAGGGAATATGGGATGGCTTCAAGTATTTTGTATCAAAAGTTTGACAGAGGGCCAGATGTGGCACAAGTGTTTCTGGACAACTGTAATGTGGAACAAACACACAGATCACTGAAGACAGGGAAAGGTACAGGTGTTAGCAGTAATCTGCTGCTATGATAAAGGAGATGTTATTAGATGATAATCAATACAGGCATTTCATCTGTGGAATGACTAGTATTTCCTGGATATGTGGGCACAGAACAGTGCTGGCTAGAGTTCCATTGCTACATTACAGACATATTGATCCCCTAAGAATACGCTGAATGCTTCACTTTTGGTAAATGTTCACTTAATTGACCATAAATTCATGACCACTTGGAATTTATCAGAAAGTAAGCAGCAGGATGTAGCTATGGATAGCAACATTAAGAGAAAATGCATTTTGCTTAAGCTAGGACCAAGTAAATAGGTCTAGCAAAAATAATGTACAGTGTAAATTTTAAAAAGAAAGATACTAAACATGTGTCCTGGTAGGACACATGGTATATACCAGAATCCACATGGCCATATGAGAACATGAAACTAAATCAAACATATGTGTTCATGGAGAATACGAGGAAGTGGACATTATTCATGCAGCTCTGGGCTCTTCTTCAAGCGGAAAGGTACGCAAGATGAAGAGGATGTAGCCACAGGGCCAGCCTGCAGCCATTCATGTACAGGAAGCCAGGTGATATGGGAACATTCTGAAAACGAGAATGAGCCAGTCCGCTATTTACCCCTCACCAGCACAAGCAATTCGCTCTGCCGAGGTAGCTCAGTGGCCCTATGGAAGTGCCTCAAGATGATAACTAATGACTCATGGGTAATGACATTTGTGCAAATTCCGTTTTTCACTGGCATGATCAAACACCTTCTAAAAGCAACTTTAGTGTGAAAGAATATATTGTGGAACATGGTACATCACGGCAGGGGAGGTAAAGTAGATGATCAAGTTATTTCCACAATCAGGATCAACAGGACAGTGATCAACATAGTGCTCTATTAACCTTTGCCCTAGTAATTCAGTATGACACATAGCCCAAGGAATACTATCCACATTCAAGGTGAGTGTTCTTCCTTAAAGGAGCCAGATACAGAATGCCTCTCCTGGAAGAGCCCAGAGTTTTGTCTCCTAGGTGATTCTATACTATGTCATGTCATCTATATGAACTCTCACCAGTCTAACCACAGTCAACATAACACAATATCATACCATTTTAATCCATAGCTTCCTGTTCCTTTCCCTGTAAGCTCATATGCTGATCACAACCATACTTCCCTGAGTCTGTTACTGAGTCTCCATAGTCTTCCACAGACTCCACGTAGTTTAAAAGTTCCAGTTTCTTCTAACCACATGGCCATCTTCAAGCTCAGATACATTATTGTAATATACATGGAGGGAAAGAAAGCATGCCTACTCGGAAACAGAAGTGTGGGGTCTATCAGAGATGATCCCAGCAAAGCCAGACTGAATCCAAGCAGGGAAAGCAGCAAGTTTGCTGGAGTCTGGGGCTCAGGATGGACTCACACTGGTTGTAAAAGATTTGTGTAACAAACAGCTCCTTCAGCTCTGGTGCCCACATTACATCGCCTCTCTTCATTCTACGTCCACTCCAGGTCTGCAACTTTCACTAGAGGAAAATACTATTGTCTTTGCAAACACATTGGGGTCCCTACTGCAATGCAGACTCCATCACTGTTTCACACAGTGTGCTTTCAGGACATCCTTGTAGGGACAATAAGCTTCACATCGACTTGTCGTAGACTCTAGAACCTTGAGGCAAACCTCAAGGAGCCCCTTACTCTTGAATCTTTCATGCCTACAAAGCCATGACACACATACAGTATTGTGAAATTCTGTGGCAAGCTTGAGATAGAGCATCCTCTCTCCCCTTTCTTCACAGCTTTCTAGGTGATCATTGGTCCTTTAGAGCTGACAGGGAATACTAAACATAACAGTGGTGCTACTCTTGGCTAAATCATTTAGTTCCTGGAGTACACCTTACTCTATGCAACATTGCTTTTTGGAGAAAATAAGTGAGCCAATGAGATTATTTCATTATTTATTACAATGTATTACTAAGGATTTTTCTTTGTGTTAATGATTCCAGTGAATTCTGAATTCCATCTAAGTTAAATTGCTTGCAGAAGAGAAAACCGGACCTGGAATGATTCTAATGTTCAACTACGTATAAAGATAACATCTAGGGACTAGAGATGGCTCAGTGGTTAAGAGCACTGACTGCTCTTGCAGAGGACGCGGATTTGATCCTCAGCACCTGCACAGCACCTAACAACCACCTGTAATTCCAGTTCCAGGGGAACCGACACCCTCTTCTGAACTCCATGGGTATTGCACGACATGGGTACACTTACACACTGCAGGTGATACATTCAGACATGAAATAAAAATAATAAGTAAAATATTTAAGGAAGATAACATCTAGTGTTGTGCAAAGTAGAAAACCATCTAAAGAAAAGCAAAGACAGCAGTTAACAACTTAAAAGTAAGTGCCAGGCATGTGTGGAATGAGAGAACATAAAACCACTAAGTTAGTGAACTATCCCAAGGCCAGGTTAGCTTCCTATGAGCTGTTCAGTAGTGATGTCCCACTTGTCATCCATCCATATAACATGGATTCCTGTCAATGGATTGGATACAAACTTACCAAATGCCAGAGACCATGGAATGAGATGCCATGTATTCAGGTTGCATGGTGAGGAGGTATCTGACTGGGTCAAAGGTGAGAGATCCCACAGTGCTGCCTTTCATAATAGCAGATGTCACTAGGCTGGCTATTGCTGGAAAATGTCACTCAGGGATCTGCTCAAACAAAATCAAGGAAATTATGGAGCCAAGCTAGATGTATTGATGTATTCCACACTGAGACAATGGTTACGGTGCAGCTAAATATGTTTGGATTGGAGTTAAGCCGAGTTCCACGTACAGAACCTGTGTTTGTTAATGTTAGTCTGAATGAAATTCCATTAATGAGGATCCTGTAAGATTCAACAAGAAGTTTTCTTACACAGTTTTCTAAAATGAATGTGATTTGTCTGCTGAAAAGCCCTCTAAACACCTGTATTTGCATCCTACATTACTGCGCTTATGTGCTTAGAGTCCAGAGGCCAGTAAGGTACAGTGTTCCATGGATCTTGGTAAAGAATCAAAAAGTTTAAATTGCTTAGAGCATGTGACTGACTTGGCCTTGGGTGCCAATGCTCAGAAAACAACGAATTCGACATATTGACTGATCTAAACTTTCCTGAACATTTTAGAAGTAGTGACAGAAATATGTAAGAAAATGAATAAGTGTGTAAAAGTCTGTGACACGCATTTTCCAAGGGCATGAAATTAACAGCAGTCTTCATGGATCAGTGTTTGCTGGGGGTGATTCACGACATGATTTGGACCATAGTCACAAACTTAAAATAAGTTAAATAATGCAGATATACTTAGGTAAATGATCCTGGTAAGAAGACTGTAACACCCGTGCACCGGAACAGTCATGGAATACTCGGATTCCAGACATTACTTCCTCTTGCCCCCTAGCAGTGTGTGGCCTTGAGGATGGTGTGCTGCACTATATAGGAGGTAGAAAGCTGACCGCAGCAGTGCAGTAAAACAGCTTTCTTACACTCCAAGTGTGGGAGACTCTGGAGATGCAGCTAGCTTGGACTCAACCGTGCTCCTGTAAGTAATTCTACAGTTTCTTCCAAGCGAGCTTAAACATTGCATGATTTTGCAAAGCTGGTTTTGACAGTTTACATTTATGCATTTTGTTTGTTTGTTTGTTCTTATGTATGGAGTGAATGGACATTTGCTCATGCCTAACCCAGGATAACCCAGGAAAGTGAAGTTAGGTAGAGCTTGGAATTAATTTCTGATCATTGCTCTAGAAAGCAAATACCCAGTGCAGCTTGGATTGGTGATTCTGAAAGCAGAGGAGTCTCTCACTGGAGACAGGTAGCAGTATCTAGAGACAATCTGTATTGTCTGCTTTAATTGAGCTAAGATGATAAATAGGAATGTGTGTCTACACAACCTCAAATGACCAGGAGAGCTCCAGAACATGGAACGATCCATTTCAAAAAGTCAAAATTGCAGAAATTGAGACGTTTGCCTGGACTGAGACCACGGGAGTGCCCGGGACAGATTTCCAAGAACTGCAGCTGGAGCGAAGGGCTGAGATCCATTTCCTGGGCCTCTGCTATGAGTGGTTTGATTTGAATGAACTTTCTCATAGTTTCAGCTCTGGGGACAGTCAACACGTCTGGCAGATGTGGACAGTGCATCTTTGACAACTTCATTCAAGAAAAATATCCTTTGAAAGAATAGGACACTAGCGCTAATATTTGTCTTAATTTTCTTGATGCTATTTCCCAGTGAAATGACTTCCTGACAACCATAAACTGAGTTTTGAACAATGACGCAACAAAAGTAGCTGTTTCCCTGCACTCCTCTGATACTGAGAAAAATCCTTCATAAAGGTGTTTATTTTACAGATACATATCTATCATGTAGAAAATAAATTTTGAAAAACATTATGAGTTTTGAGAAATTGCCTTCAACAACAGGAATTACCTAGAATTATTTTTAATTTTGTTTCTAAAAGATTCATAATTATATTGTATGCTACAGAGTACTCCCATATTTTTAGTTACTTTGAATATTGAATATAGTATTGAATTTCATGAATACATTTTACCAAGTCCTAATACTCTGTTGCACATTTCCAATTATATTTATTATGGGCTCTATGGAACAGAAGATTCTCCAGACTAGAGTCACGAAAGGTAAACAAACGTAATTTATTACATACATGCTGATTCATTCTGTTGAGGTTTTAATTTGTTGACATATTAAGACGTTGTTTGTCCATCTGTGAAAAGTAAATTAATGAGGTAACCAGTACTGATCACTGACAACATTTCAAAACTGTTATAAAAAGCAAAGAAAATGGTAAAAATCAAATTCCCAGAACTCGTGGTCATATCATGGACAATGTGAAGTTCTTACAGGTAATGGAGCAAAGTCTGACAAGGGAGCGGCCTGGGCGAGGGGTGTGGCACCCAGTGTTGCCATGTTGCCTCCTCAAAATACCAATAATCATGAACATGAGAAGTCACACAAGCCATCAGTTTCACTCCTGGTTTAATGATAGTTAGGAAGGGTATGACTACTCACTACTCAGGGTTATCGTGAGCATTAAATTCAGAGAAAAGTCTGAAGTTTTCAGCAAAGGAAGAAATGTACGTTCACTTCATCCTGGTATTAATAAACAAGCAATCACGTTTATTCTTATAGGCATGTAAAGTACATTCATGAACAAAGCTGTGCTTGTCACATTGGTGTCCAAAATATTAGACATTGAGTTAAAAGTCACAAATTAGGGGCTGGAGAGATGTATGTGGAGTTAAGAGGACTTGCTGATCTTGCACAGGACCTGGGTTTGCTCAGGACATGTCACAGCTGTCTGTAACTCCAGCTCCAGGAGATTCAACATCATCTTCTGGCCTCTGTAAGCAGCAGGCTTACATGTGATACACACTCATACATTCAGGCAAAACACTGTTACACCTAAAAGAAAATAAAGGAATACACAAAAACATTTAAGTCATAAAAGTCATGATTGTCTTATTGTTGAAAATCAGCAGGAAACCACAAGACATTAAACTATCCAAGAAGACACTCATCTTTAAAAAGATGAATTTGAGAAAATATAATTCTAACTTAATTTCCCCATTGGAAGGTCTTTATTGACCCATCGAGCTAAAATACCAATTTATTCAAAGGACACTACTGTGAACAGATGAAGCTTCCATTGACAGGGTAACTCTTGACCATCTCAGGAGAATGGAGCTCAGAGCGGCTCCTCTCGTTCTTTAGCAGGAAAGCTGCTCCTGTGGCTGGCGTCCACCCTTCTCCTCTGGGAGAATGTGGCCTCGACACCCATGTGTGCAATGAAGAAAGGCCACTGCTTCGTGACCTTGGCGGAGCTGTGTGACCGGGCAGTCAACGTGACTCAGCACATCAGCAGCCAAGCCGCAGGAATGTTTTCTGAATTTGTAAGTACCCCCACTGACTTCCGGCTTCTTACCAAAAGGGGCCTTCATGCCAGCGGAAGGATGTGCTACAGTCCAGAGGAGAATGTGTCATGGTCCAAATTTCAAACAATATACCTTCACTAAGAGAGGAAAGCACAGCTATTAAACTGGAAACAAAAATGGGACAGTTTCATGAAGAATCAAATATTTTCTATGATTAAACTAACTTTTTTCTCTATTTTTATTTTCCATTTTAATTCACTATTGTGACATAAATCCCTGAGACACATGGTTGAGGGAAGGTTTGATTTGCATTTCCTTTATTTTGTGGGTCATTCACTTTGGACACTAAAGATTTAGTCATGGGAAACTAATGAATTGCAGGCATTTAGCTAGAGTTACAGATACTGAGACCAGGCCAGGAGGGGCAAGAAAATTCCTAAGTACACTTCAGATTCCCAAATCTTATGAATTACTCTAAAAAATATATATGACTTAATAACAAGGAGAAAGGGTATAGACAAATCATCCAGTGTAGACAAGGAAACACGTCTTGTCTTCAGGAAAAGGCACTTCGGAGTTCCATGTTCCTCTCTATTCCAGCCAATGAAGTCATTGCTTTGATGACTTCCGGACATCAATGGGCATGTGAGTGTATTGCCTGCATGTATGTAAGTGTACCCATGTCCTGCAATACCCAGTGAGGTCAGAGGAGGGCTTTGGATCCTCTGGAACAGATGGTTGTTAGCCACAATGTGAGTGCTGAGCACTGAATCCAGGTCCTCTGTAAGAGTAGCCAGTGCTTTTAACCACTGAGCCGCCTTTCCAGGCCCTCAGTTCCATTTCTTGATAGGTCACCTAGCGTATCTGAAATCATTCTAAAAGTATTTTCTAACTACCAAAAATTTCACCAATATTAGTTTTAAATATTAAAAATAATAGGTATATAGTAGTAATATAATAAATAAGTAGGTACGGATTAGTGTTTAAATCCAAAATAATTTTCTGTTTTATTTGGCTTATGGCTTATTATTTTCTATTATATCACACACAGGGTTTAATATTTGTTTTCTCACAATCAACACAATAGCAATCTGAATTATAATGATGTAGGCAAGGGACAGTTGTATAGACATGGAGGTATTAGCAAGAAAAGTCAAATGCTATGACGTTTTTAGCAAACAATAGTCAAAAACACTTGACGTTCTAGAGTTCTGTTGGGTTTGGCTGTCTGTTTTCAAATGTTATCTTACATGAAGGCTGAGAACACTAACAGGAATTTGGGAGATTTTGAAGTAAGATAAATATAAAATGAGATTATGGATTAAGTTTTCAAAATGTAAAGTGCTCAATTTCTTAATATATTAATTTCAAATTTTAGTACTTGTTTTTAAAATTCAGTATCCAGCAAATATATTAGTATTCTGATCATTGATTCATTTACACAATTTCCAGTGCCAATGTAATCGATTATTGCACCATTTCCAGGATGCGCAGTACGCCCATGGCCGGGGACGCCTTGGTGGATTAAGAATGTGCCACACTTCCTCCCTGTCTACTCCGGAAAATAAGAAACAAGCCCTGCAGACCCATGTGAGTACCCACATGTGGTGTTTTTTTGTTTTTTTTTTGTTTCTTTGGTTTTTTTGTTTTTTTGTTTGTTTGGTTGGTTGGTTTAGTTTTAACCAAAATTATTGAAGCAGTAAACTGGCTTTACCACAGTGTAAAGTTTCACATATACTATTCTAGACACGATCATTACATATGCAGGAAAATGGAGGAAGACTGCACCACAAAAAAATTACATCATATCGTTGATAAATTATAAGTGAAATCTGCCCAGTGATATTTTAACAGATGCATAAATTGACTATGGAGAGGGCCCTTTCATCAGTGTCTAATCCTGGAGTTGTACATAGTGCTCTTCAAGAAAATATAAACTGTCATTAATATTCATGGTTAAAAATGCATTAATATAGGCACATGTGATGCTAGTACGGTTGTACTTATGTCATACATGACTCATGGGTCCTGTACTGGCATAGTATCAGAATACTGCTCACGTTTCTACTTTTGATTCTGTTTCTTAAACATTTACTTCTGATCTGCATTCGTCTGTGTCATATTGGAAAGTCAACTAAAACAGGAGACTGAGAAACACTGTGGTGTTCCCAACATGCAACTCTCCCCTCTCTGTAACGACAAGTCTACATATCATGCCATTTCTAACATAATTGTTAACACCTCTACGCTTCTGATTACCTGTCATAAAGCATCCGAAGATTATTTAAATCCAACAGTATTGTGTATCTTTACACATCCCCATGTTTATAATCTATCCTCCATGCTTTGCTTAATGGTACGGGCCCTTCTGTGCCTACAGTCTGTATTTAAATAATTATGATATAATGAAGAAAAATGAAAAAAAATGGAGTTAAATCGAGAGAGGACATTTGATTAGTTAGAACTTTGATAGATATTTTGGGCCGGGTGTGGTGGCACACGCCTTTAATCCCACCACTTGGGAGGCAGAGACAGGCAGATCTCTGTGAGTTCAAGGCCAGCCTGGCCAACTGGGACTACAGGGAGACCCTGTCTCAAAAACACAAAAACAAACAGAATTCTCTTAGAACTGTATTCTCAAACAAGGGCTTTCCTCTCTCTTTTACTGAAACAGTATATCCAGCATGAAATGGGGAAAGAAAAGAACTGTCCTATCAGATTATGTCCCTCCTGACCCCTATTGACTGAGGATAGCACGCATTCAACCACAAACAGATGTTATCAATTTAATCCCATCTATTGCTTGCAGCACAAACGGGATAATCTGTTGCTTCCAACAAATCTCACTCTAAGCAGCATTTGCTATACAAAACACACACACACGCACACACATACACTTTGATAGATACTTCATAGCGTGATTACATTTCTGAATTTAATACCCTCTAAAAATTCTATAACACAAGGTCAGTGATGACATCTTACACTTCTACAATTTATATAATATACAAAAGAACGTTTTAAATACGCATGTGAACAGTGAAGGAGAATGTTACTTCAACCTCTTTGAGCAAAAGCTGCCTGTATCTAACCCTGCTGCATTTCATTTGTTTTAATGTGCTTGTTCAATTATGGCTTCATAGCCTGTTGATCTCCTGAAACTGGTGGCCAGTCTATCGAGAGCCTGGAGTAACCCTCTGTACCATCTAGTGAATAAAATGTCTACCATGCGAGGAGCCCCCACTTCTGTTGTCCACAAAGCCAGAGAGATTATTGAAAAAATCGATGGACTACTGGAAGGTGTTCATAAAATGCTCTACAAGGTGATTAGTCTGTTTATGCTAATTTACTTTTCTCTTACATAAACAAGGTGACCAGGACAATGAAAATTGAGCTTCGAAATACTTTACATTGTAAGAAAGAAATCTGAGCATCTAAATACGTCAAAGCTTCACTATTCTGGGGTGCAGGCAACTCCAACCTCTGAAAGATGCTTTCCTCAGAACCTCCCCTGCCTGGGATCTCAGAAGTAAATAGCTGTTCTTCACTTCAATTAGGACAGGACCTTTCCTGGAGAGAGGGGGGTGGGGGATACCTGACTACATCAGCAGATCTTAGCACAGTGATCCCGTCATGATTTGCATTTTAAACCATCGAGAAATCCTCATTTCATCTACAGTTTAGGAGATATATAAATTGTGGACCATACGGGTCTTGTAAAATTCTTTAAGTGGAATAATGGACACTAACTCTTTGTTATTTTTTCAAAGAGCATTGTTCTGCTCCATGTCTAATGTCAGTTAGCTTCCTGAAAGTCCTTTATGGAGCCTAAAATGCATGCCAGAAAATTTCACCTTTTAGGTCCCTTGGCCCCACATCCATAAAAATGAGTGTTTCCCAAATTTTACAGTTCTAACTTTCACAAATCTTCACTCAACATTTAGAATGGGTGTGCACCAAGAAATCCTGAACTAGAATTCGTACTTGACTAACTATCCTTTTCCTGATTAGGTTATGAGTGGATATAAACAAGATGATCAATACCCAGCCTGGTTCGGACTGGCAGACTTGCTATCACCCAATGAAGAGAAATGCATTCTTGCTTGTTATAAACTGATCCGCTGCCTGCGCAGAGATCTTAAATATGTGGACACTTACTTCAAGGTCCTGAAGTGCAGAATGTTCCAAGGAAACAAATGCTAAGCCCTCTTCTGTCTTTAGTGCTTCTGAGATGCTCCCAACAATACATTCCTGCAAAGCATCCTTTAAGTGTTTCCTTTCGGGAGGCGTTTTTTGGTGTACTGTGTCTCTTCCTTAAAACTAAAAACTGACTCCCTTAGTCCCATCTTTCTGTTCCACGTTCCACAATGATCCCTGAGCATCAAGGGAGGGGGTGTAATATTCAGAGCTGAGCTCTCTTAAGCCTTCTGTTCTCTCTGCATAATGACCAGTGTGTGTCTCTATTTTGATCACCATCTACTGCAAAAAGAATATTCAGTGATGCAGTCTGAGAGATACACTAATCTATGGGTATAAAGATAAGAACTTAGCTGACAGTTTAGTTCTATGTCTATTTAGCAGAATAATAATATTAAGATCTTCCCTACAGATATGATCTATCCAGAGCACAAGCATGAGTTCTGACTGGTGGACTGGGCCTTAAATCTGATCAGAAAGTGGTTGCTTGCGTCCATGACACTGACCATATCACTACTGCACATTGACACCACAGTGCATGACTATTGCACTGGTATACCTTTCCAGATCCAACATCACTTCAAAGTGTAGGGTCCAAAGATGGATAAGAGTATTGATTGCTTTTCTCCCCCAGCAGTGTGCATAACACCTCTGGCACTGGGAAAACTAGCTAGAATGGATGAAGCTTCCAGTTAGGCTCCACCTTGAAGTCTCCATTTCCTATGACTCAATTACATGGTGGCCCCCAAAATAAGGTCCTACCATCAAGTTCTGTAAATATTGGTTTGGATGCGGGAAAACAGGAACACTTAGTCACAGCTGTTATTCAACCTTGTACAGCCACTGTGGAAATCGGTGCGTAGTTTCCTCAAAAAGCTGCAAATAGATCTACTGTACGATCCAGCTATACCACTCCTGGGCATATTCCCAAAGTACAAAGTACGCTGTATCCTACTAGAAAGATTCAGCTTCATCCATGGATTTTAACAGTACTTATAGCACCAGGAATGAATTCCCTGCTGTGGTGCAGCCCTCAAATCCAATCCCCAAAGCGGTTCCTTGTTGCCATAAATAGCCTTGGCACTATTGCACCGTTGGGCACAGGTTGGTATTGTTGAATGCAAGCTCTAGCCCTACATGAGAGCACTGGTGTCTTTGCCATATCTCCCGTGGCATGCCCCACCCCATCAGAGCGCATATTACCCTCCAGCACTATGAAAGCAAGCCAGCAGGCAGAGATGTCTGGTCAGCTCAAGATCGATTTTTCTTGTCAAACAAAGTGCATGTTGTGTTAACAGTATTGTGTTACCTGATGTTGCTGTAGTGGGAAACCAAGAACAGTGCAAAAGCCTGGGTGGTTCTGGGTCCCTCTGGGGCCTCTCTGACCAGTTCCTTATAGGGGGGAGCCCTGTGCCTGGCACTAAGTTTTCATTTAATGATCCATCTCTTGTGGGAGCAGCACTGTTCACTAATGAGGACTAATTCTGTTCAAATTTCGTTTTTTAGAAATGTATTTCATTTTTTTTACAAATTAATGTGGATTCATAAAGTTCTTCATATGTGCTGTTTTGGTGAACCCAGTCCTTACCCCTCCTCTCCCCAACCCCTCTGTTGCAGTCCACAGTTGAGCCTTTAGCACACAGCATTCCCTCCCGCACCACATTTTCATACCACATGTGCTCTATTCTGTTTTTACTGTATCCTCTACTTGGATCAACAGATCATAGTTTCTCAAGTAGCTTCTTCAGGCATAGTTCAGTTTGGTCAAGGCTTCCCCTGGGTCCTCATTTTCCATCACCAACACTCCACTGAACTGGCTCAGCGAACTTCCCTAAGTTACTCCATTTTGTTCAGCGCCATTTCAGCAGCAACTCTGCTCCACACCGAAAGGAAAAGGGGGGCAACCTTGGGCCTTGGGAAATTGCCCTCGCCATGAATCATGGAATGTGATAATTCCAGACATTATACATCTGACTAACCAGCTTGTTTTCGCTTCTGTAATCCGCTTGCTATTTTGGGTCATCTTGACACAGGGCACAAGACCACCCTTGTTATCCTGTTATTGTATGACCACCTAGAAGTCATTTACCTTGACTGTCTTATTATACTTATTATGGCTAAAACAGTTGGCTAGTTTTAAGGTCACAAAGTTGAGTGCCAAGTTATATGACTGTATCACTTGTCTGTATAATGATTGGTTGTTGATTAATAGAGTCAAAATTCTGCTATGTTGTACAAACCTGATTGGTTCACAAATGTC
The DNA here is from genome assembly GCF_000622305.1 of Nannospalax galili. Taxonomy (NCBI): domain Eukaryota; kingdom Metazoa; phylum Chordata; class Mammalia; order Rodentia; family Spalacidae; genus Nannospalax; species Nannospalax galili. The sequence goes on from NW_008331547.1 coordinate 83,614, forward strand.
CTGTTTTAATAATAATTCTGTAACCCTATAAAAACTCTGACCTGACGACCATCAGGGCTGCTTCTACTCCCGAGATAGACAGCCCGGCCGGTCGAAAATTAAAATTTACCTTGTTACTTTTCTTAAAGTGGTGTTGGTGATTTTTTACGAACTCTGTCCTATAACATCCGCTACATGAACCCTTCTTTCCACAATAGTCCATTTACTTTCATTTCACACATATTTAAGTATCGCACCTCCCTCAATGCACCCGCCCCCATCGATGGCCTGTTTCTAGTCCCCAAATATAAATCATGTTAAACACACAAAACAAAGAAGTTGAAGCTAGGTCCCTCACATGTGACATGTCTTTTGGGGACTAGGTTGAATCTACTGCTGGGAGGCATGCTCTCAGCTTCCAGGCCCGCTGTGTTGTCCCTGACCCCCACCCTACCCCTGTCCTTATGACAAACTGAGAAAATATTCCTCTGAACTACAGTTTAGGGAATAAAAGTATTTATTGGGCTTGCTAATAGAGCATATGATGGCAGTGAGGAGTACTTACAAAGGTGTGGGCACCCTTGGGTCTTCCTCTTCCTGCGGCCAGTGATCCAAGATGGTACCTGCCCTCCTCCTCCCTGGCTTCCCCTGTCTGTCCTTAGTCCCGCCCCCTCATGCAGTTAAGGCTGAGTGATTGGATGGGAGGAGTGACTGTCTCCCTCTGCCCCTCCCTTCCTACAGAGAGTCTTGTAGTTCAATTAGGTTGAAGCAAACAGGTGAGAAGCTAGAGAAGAAGGCATCTGTCCATTTGCTTGCCAGTTTGAAGGACAAGCTTATCCAACAGCCCCTCACATGAGAAAAGCATGTGACATGTCTTTTGGGGGCTAGGTGATCTCAGTATAATTTTTTCCAGGCCCGACAATTTACCTGCAAATTTCATGATGTTATTTTCTTTAGCTGTGTATTTTTACAATGTGTGTATCTACGACATTTTCATTATCCATTTGTCAGTTGATGGACATCTAGTTTAACTTCATTTCCTAGCTACTGTGTTGAGAGCTACAATGAACAAGGATGTACAAGATACGAAGTCCTTTGGGTAAGAGTCCAATAGTGCTATAGCTAGGTGATGTGGGGGATCTATTTGTAATGTAGTGTTGAGAAACCTCCAGACCGACTCCCAGAGCGGCTGCATTAGTTTATATTCCCACAAAGAGCATATTTTTATAATTTTCTCCCCTTTATTATTATTTTTAACATTTAATTTATTATTTTTATTTA
>NW_008331547.1:85786-87995 GCF_000622305.1 Nannospalax galili
CAACTTTGTGAAATATGACATGTGTGAGTGTGCGTGTGTGTGTGTATGTGTGTGTGTGTGTGTGTGTGTGTGTGTATGCATACCATTACTGTGAATTTTATCTTCCCTTAGGGTCTATAAGTATTTTCATGTTTTCTATAATAAATACATATTTCTTTTTTAATTATTTATTTAATAACCACATACTTAGAAGAAGCATTTGAGTACAACAGAATTGACATATTCAATAACAATTTCCAGAGCTAAGATACATCTCCTTCAAAATTGGCTGTAAATTTTTAGGTTTACAGTTGAATTAATACAGTTATACAATATTGTACTCAGTATAAACCCTATATGGCAAAATTAAATGAGGTTTTCTTCCCCAGTTGTTCCCTCCATTTATTTCCTTTTCTCTTTCATAGAACTTTCTATCTCCCTCTCTAGAACTCTGATTCCTCCTCTCACCCCATGGTCCCTTTTTACTTTCCTGGTTTCTATGGATACTCCACATTATATACTCAATCTAAGGATTCTGAGTTAGAATCCAGAAAATAGAATGTGGTGTTTGTCTCTCTGGATCTGGACTATGACTGTGTAATATATTTAAGTTCCATTAATTTAGCTGCAAATTTCACTTCATTTTTTTATAGCTGAATAGAGTTCCATTGAATATATGTACCTCATTGGCGTTATCCGTTCAACAGTAGATGGACATCTAGGCTGCATTTATTTCCTAGATATTGTAAAATGAGCAACAATGAACAAGACCAAACCAGCATCTTGGTAGCAGGATATGGAGTCCTTTGAGTATATGATGGGGCATAGCATAGCTGGGTCATGTGGCAGCTTCCATGGTGGCTGAACCAGTTTGCAATCACAAAAACATTTGTTGTCAGTTTGGTGTGTGTGTGTTTGTGTGTGTGTGTGTGTGTGTGTGTGTGTTAATCTTAGTCATTCTGACTGGGTTAAGAAGAAATCTTGAAGTAGTTTTAATTTGCAATTTTATAATTGCTAAAGATGAACTCCCTGTACAGATCCATAACCATTTTTTTGTTGGGTTGTTTGTTTTCTTAATTTTTTGTATTTTAAATTCTTTGAATAGTCTGTAGATCAAACCTCTATCAATTGTACAGCTGGCAAAGATTCTCTCCCACTCTGTAGCCTTGTCACCCTAACCAGAAAGCAACCAAGTTACATCAACAATATAAAAAGAACCAAACTTCAACTAAACAAAGAAAGACTAGAATTTCACATCAGACACCCAGCCAACAAAAGAAATATATATGCCCAAACCATAACACAAATATGAAAAACCAAGAGAATAAGTCCCTACCCAAACCCACCAGTCCTAGAGAAGTATACTACAATGAGAACCACCCAGAAGAACCCCAGGATCCACCCCTTCACCCACCCAGGGACCACTATGGAAGAGGGGTGGAAAGATTGTAAGAGCCGGGGCTGATTCCTGAACACAGGGAAGCAGAGGCTTCCAGGCAACTGGAAGCTTGCACATGTGAACTTGCAGCAATGGTGGCATTGAGCACAGGACCCATGCCGACTCAATTAAAGAGGGGCTTGGGGGACAGAAGAGAAATTGGTGGTGAGCCGGTCCTAGACTGAGAACTATTGGAGACTGATTGATGCTCGATGAAGGGGAGTATGACTTACAGATTATCTCTAGATGGGCTGACTAGAATCCAGTGAATGGATTTACACTGAAAGACATCTGGCTATAAATGCTTGACTGGATGGCTGGATGGCACTTAACATGTATGGTGGAATACATGTGTTCTGGTAGGGGTATGGGTAGATGTGGATGGGGGAGGGGGTCTAAATTTGATTACAAATTACAAAATCTCAATTAAAAAAATGAACACAGGCCAGAGGAGCAAACCATTAATCAGTGTTCCTCCACAGATCTCTGCTTCAGTTCCTGACTCCAAGTTTCTGTCCTGAGTTCCTGCCCGACTCCCCTCAAAGATGGACTGTCCCTTAGGAGCGTAAGACATAATAAATGCTTTCATCTGCATACTGGTTCTGGTCAGTGTTTTAACACAGCAACAGAAAAGGAATTAGAGCACTCAGAATGTTAAGAAATTTGCCTTCTTGGGTTTTAATTTGAATGATTCTTTGAATATTTCTAGTTTGTAAGCATGGAACACACATATAACAAATATATCAAAATAATATCTTTTTTATTTTGGTGGACTCTCCTGACCAATAACTC
>NW_008331547.1:88028-107567 GCF_000622305.1 Nannospalax galili
TCTCCCTGTTTCTTCCCCAGTTGTTCCCTCCATTTATTTCCTTTTCTCTTTCATAGAACTTTCTATCTCCCTCTCTAGAACTCTGATTCTTCCTCTCACCCCATGGTCCCTTTTTACTTTCTAAATGAGGAGTCTTGTCATTTTTTGACCCAATAATGCTCTGTGTATTATTATTTATTTTTGTATTGATTTTGTTTTAGTCTATGTATGTAATATTTGGCTTGATGGAGAATGAATATCAAATGCCTGAAGCAAAAATCCTCTTACCTCTTTATTTATGTGATGGTTCCCTTACCTAGACAGAAGTGTCTAATTGCGGGCAAGTCTGCAGACTGATTTACTAATAATAATGTCAAGATACCTATCCCCAAATACATCATCATCTCACTGGGAAACATCGTCGAACTTACCCATTCCTGGGTTGAAAACAGCTTTGGCAAGTCAAATCGGAAAGGCAAATGAAGCACACTTACCCATTCTCTGACAGACCATGCATCTCTTAGTACTGAGGTTCTCTAAAACCATCACTAAAGTATATCTAACAATTTTTGATGATACTTTGGTAAGAAATCTCCATCAAACAATGCATATTGCTGAGACCCAGACTCTTAATAGCATACTCTTAATTCTTCCACAAGGATGATCTTTTAGCTAAAATGCTGATAGGAAATTCAGTCTGCCCCTACAATGCCCCATAACTTCATAACAGACTAATGTATCTTGTTGGATTTGCAAAGTTGAGTTACTGATATCTGCCCTCTTCTCATTATTGTTGACAGATGCTGCATGTGATTTCAATACTATCACATTTACTGTACTTTTTTTTTTTTTGGTCTGAGGATATGGTGTATCTTGATGTCTATTCCACTAAGTTCTTTGTATACTGTTTAGATCAGGTTTAGTTCCATAATGGTGGTAATTTACAGCCTAGCCTCCCAGATTATGCAAGACAAGTATTACATATTAAAATTCTACATTTATCAATTTTTTTCTTTTAACTGCCTATGTTTTTGCTTAAGGTTTTTCAAGCCTTTTTTGGTTTGGTGTGTACATATTTAGGATGGTTGTATCTACTTGTGTGGTCAGTTATTATCTTTTTTAAAGGCTCTATTTGCCGCATTATCGCTAATGATTTTCATTTGATATTCACCTGTATAAGGTATTTCGATATCTGCCTTTATTGGAGGTCAGGTTTTCTTCAGTTTCAGTGATGCACAATCCTATTTTCTTCTTTCCATATCAGACTTTGACATTTTACATCTATCAAGATGCTGGCTGGACCATCTCTCATTGTCTGAAAATTCCTTGCATATCTCTGACACTTGCTGGGAAGTCTGCCTAGCAACCCGCTTTCCCTTAAGGAGATTTGATGATAAGATGAGCACACATCCTAGGTTGCTTAGAGACAGTTACCAAGCAGAGCTCTCCTCAACCAATAACAACTCTCCAGACTGGATAAACAAAACAACAGGTCTTTAAAAATTGTGTTGAGGGAGGATCAGGACTAGTAGTCTTCTAATTGATGTCTGTGTGAATGACTCTAAGGTGACTGTTCCCAGATGTAACTATCTCATAAACCTCAAAAGAAGGGAAGAATCTCATCTTGTCTTTAGGTAAAAGTGTACTAATGAATTTGACTTTCTCATCTAGTCTGGATTTACATAAACAGAAGAGAACTTGTGGAGTTCCTGGAAAGGGACCATCCATGGTCTTGTGCAGTTACAACTCCTCTGGTCCTGATGCGAGAAAATCCTGTATCTGTTTTCAGAAAAGCACACTTTGATGTACTTATTTTATTAGTGTGGCTTCGGGGTAAACTGACCTGTGGCAGAGGCTGTGAGGATGACAGATGTCAAAGCTGGAGAACGGGAAGGAGGGTATAGCCAGGCAACGTCTCCTGATAACAGGTACTGAGGTCATTGCCTCAGTAAAACACTAGTGTGTCCTATGAGAGAAGGAATTCAGGTTGAGCCCTTGTTAGCAATGTCATGAATCATCACGTTAGTCAGCAATAGGAGAATCTTTCCTTTGTCCTTATCCTCCAATCCATTCAGACACAGTCAAAGTAGTGGAACTGAAGGGGCAGGAAGTGGGGAAAGGGTTGTAGGATCTCATCATCTCTTCTCTGCTGTATAACTTGAGCCACAGATGACACTAGTTAATTTTTAAATAATTTGAGCATGGGATGAAGTTGAAACTGTACCAAAGGAGACATGGTAGACACAAAGTGAAGAAAGCATCTGCAATATGTCTAAGATGCTTCTAAGGTGAAGAGAATTCAGAGCATGATTGAACACAGTTGTGAGAGAATTCTTGAACCATTTTACCCTTGATCCTAACATATTCTATTCAAAACAGTCTTAGCACTAAGTCATATTGCATTTGCATGGTAGTTGTGTTTTCTGTCATTTCGCTGTGAAACTTGGCTGATGGAGACACTGGCATCAAGTCATCCCCATATTTCCAAATTCTTAGTTTTGGGAAATGCCTTTAGTCTCACCTAACCATGGAACCAAAGGCAATCTTTTGTTTTGCTATCATTTAACATTATTTGTGTAATCCTCCTCCCTACAGTATAATCAGCTTATTTAAATCTAGGTGACCTTTAGGAAAACAATGTACAAAAATCTTACTAGGCCTTGAACTCTTAATGATTTTTCAAAAGCTAAACAAATAGCTTTAACCTTAGATCATTTTCCCTATTTCTACTTCATGGCCCTTCCTTGCCAATGGCCCAGAATAATTTATGCATGTATATATGTTGTAAAAATAACAGCTCTGAAAGCAATAACATTGAAGGGAAGAAATTACCCACGGTTTATGTTGCAAATAACAGGTGAGATTAGACTGAGAACACCAATTTGTGCGTTGTTCTGTGCCAATAGCTGGTCAAAAAGGAGAAATTCTTCCCTAAGATGGCAGAGTTCCTTCGCTCCTTTCCTTTAACATGCTGGGTGTACTGTTTAAACTGAGTACACACTTTTTTGTAGGAACCAATCCTAGAGCAATCAGAAAGAACAGAAGGCTAACTGTAGTTTAAATAACCCACTCCAAGAGTTAGACTTTGGGGCACATCACGGCATCCAACACATTTTGATTATACTTTTAATAGGGATCTCACTCCTTGATTCTAATAACTTGATCCACATTGACATACTGCAATTCTAGAGTAAGTTTCAAATTGTCTCATTTGCCAATCAACCATCTCCTGTTTGGGATTGGAAGGTCTCAATGCTGTTCATACATTTAATAATAATTTTTTTAAAAAGATAACAAGAGAAGTTGTTTATACTTTAAAATGTGTAAAGGTTCTCTTTTGATTTTTTAAAGAAGAAACACATTACACTCACAAATACATTTCAAATGTATAAAATTAAAAGAACCTTCATAGCATTGGATCATTAAGGATCTCAGTACTGAAAGGCACAGGAGATCTCATCATGAACCAGCATACACCTCCTGAGCTCCCGATCAGTGTGAACTCTGTTGGTTACAACACACAGGCAGTGGAATAATTTATAAAGGGAAAAAATGTGAGGGTTTTGTTTTTGTTTTTTGGTTTGTTGTAGATGTTCAGCTCCCTGAAGGATGAAAGATCTGATCAACAAGCTAATCTTCATTTTATTCAATTTAGAACAAACTAATGACCAAAATAGTCGTCACTTATCATTTACTCCATGTTTTTCCTTTTTCCTTCTAAATGGTGAATTACATTCAGGAAAATGTTAAGAATGTAAAACATTAATCACAGGCATATTGTTCAATGTGTCCATCACAGGGAACTCTAAGTCTTTTAGTCATGTAAAATCTAGAAGAAAGACCTATTTATACGTTGCCTTGCAATGAATTGACCCCAGAGGAACTATCTTCTTTACTTACTACAGCATTGAATCCCCAAGAAGTTGCATCTTTACCGGAGATTTGTGTTTGATCACAGGCGGATGGAGGCTTTGGTGTTAGCTCTCTGACATTACAGAGAGGCCCAGAGTGAACGTGTAAGATGTAATGAGATAGGGATTATTTCACTCTGCCCAGGAACAGTGCTGTCGCAGCAGTGAGGAGCACCCATCTATGTCTACTCCTTGATGGTGAGGCTGCACAGAGATTGGGTGCCTACATTTTGTTTTTACACATTGAGGTGTTTAAGAATTTGTTATTCAGTACAGAAGTCACCCCTGCCATGAGTGACAAAAGTGAAGGGACTGGAGCCCATGCTCCTGCCAAGCAGTCTCCAGATGTGCCCTTGAAGCACGTTATCTGCAGGGCTCAGTCGGTGTCCTTGGTTCTTGATAGAATCTCATCAGGGCACCTGCACACCACCGGGCTCAGTCACAGGATGAAGAGCACCGCCAAGGACGATTTTCAGAAAGTCTTTCAAGCTAAGCAAACATCATTGAACAATTACATTAAAGTACCTGAAACGCAGAAGCACTGGTTACATGTGGTTTTAATCAGGCTGCATTAAAATATCCATTTGTAATTCTGACTGGGACATTGGACATTTCTTTTGTAGATGAAAGTGGTGAAGATTTTTCTAAATTTAAACAATTTGCCTAGTTTTCTAATATGGAACATTATATGTATAATTATAGAGAGATAGAGTTATATATATAATCATATAACTAGAATTATATATAACATATATATATAATATATAATTACTTTTATAATGAGGCATCATACTGATCGTGTTTTGTTTTTCATTTGAAATTCTACCATCTGCCCTTGCTGTCCATGAGAACCCAGGCTTTCCGGGGACGTAGAAGGTTCCCACAAGACCTGACTCAGAATAGACAGATGCCACCAGTATCCATGATAAGTTGTATCTCAGACTGATCACAGTGATAAACTAGAATGTTCACGATTGCACTCATTTGTGACGTTTGGTTTATTTTAGGATATTAATGAAAGACTCCATGAAGACAGCCTGGGACTGATGAATGTGGTTCCCTCAGTCCACATGGCTCCACTTGCTCGCCTCTACCAGTGCCTCCATTTCGTTGGCATGTACAGGTGAGGAACCATGGCATGGGACGGCCTCTCCTGTAATTACAGCATGTATCTATACCAGTGTTTTCACTCTGCTGTGTGGTCACTGCCGGGATTATGTACGAAAATTCATCTCCGATTTGAGATGTTTTCTGTGTTGATATCTGGCAGCTGCTGTCCTGATGAAAAAATGAACCATAGAGAGAGATCCAGGGGACACTGCAAAGGAAATGTGTAAAGGGGATGAAGGCCAAAGGTGATGGTAAATAAGCTCCTGGGATCATTGTGATGCATGATTAAGTGTGAGGGCTTGAGCTGCCCAAAGCCCACACTCCTGTTGTTCATGGAAAAGCTGGTGTGATAAATTCAATTTAAACAAAAATCTCAAGGCTTCAATTTCCTTACCTGAGCTTGTTTTGTTTGTTTTTGAATATTAATTGACACAAAGTCAATAAAGTAATTATAGAAGACTCTCACACGGTCTCTACAAATGTGTTCTCTTCCTTTCCCTCTTCCTTCGCTGTCCCTTAGTTTTTCATGCGATGTTCAATCAGTTCATCAGAGGATGTTATAGCGGAGGATCAGAAGGGAGCAATGGTAACACTTAAAATTAGAGCTGTTGTAATACATAGACTTTGTCCTCATAACTGAGGACACGGTTTCATTCTGAGGAGCGCTACACACCGTATACAGGACCCGCTAGTTTGGATAATTTCAGTTAAGAAGAAAGCACAGAAATCAGGGTGGAATGAACGTCTGGGACAGAAGCAGTAGAAACAGCAGACATGAAAATGAGGAAGAAATCAGCAAGGATCTCAGTAATTTAAAAGTGGCCAATGAGGAGTCATTAATAAAACAGTGAATACAGTACCTATGCCCTCCTCATTTATATACCTGAATGCATATTTAAACATGAGCATCCAATTCCGTTCAAAGTTACCCACAGAATACTAAGTAAATTTCCAGTGGTAAGAGATTGATAAAACAGAATCCTCTGAAGGAAAAATTTATTGATCTTCTACAATATTTCTTAGCATTTAATTTTACTTATACATTTCATATAACAGTTCTTAATCAAATTCAGACCCCTCTCAGCTCTCTGTACCTTCACACAGCCCATCTCCAGTGAATTTCATGCATTCTGTCGTATGTTAAGGTGTGTCAGATTAAGCTTTTGTACCAAGATGCCTCCAGATGCAACTTTTAAGGTTGGGGCGTGCAGCCTATTTAGCCAGTTCTATGATGGCTTTGATGGTACATGGGTCTTGTGCATTCTCTCACCACTGTTGCAAGTTGATATGAGTAAGTTCCCAGAGAATGAAAGCCTCTGTGTCCTATGTTCATGCACCAACCCTGGCTCTTAGAATCTTTCCGTCCCTTCTTCCACAATGGTCGTTGAGCCCTGAGTGGGTGAGGTTTAATACAGGAGTCCTATCCAGGGACATGCATTCCGTAGTCTCTTAGTCTCTAAAGCTTGGTCAGTTGTGGCCTTCTGTCTTCATGTCACATTGTTGTATTAGGAAGGATTGCTGGTAAGAGTTGAGGGATGAATTAGCATTCTCGCTAACCCCTCTTTCACTGTGTTCCATGAGCCTCAGTTGTAGAGGCTCCACTGTAGATGTGTCACTAAGGAATGGGCATCTCTCAGACACATATTCTCTGTGCATAACCAGTTGTGGCACACTATAATAGCCTACATCTGTTGCACAAGGAAGCTTCTTTGATGAGTGGTGTATGGCACACTTATCTGTAAATACAACGATCCATATTTAGCATATAGTAAGAAATTTCATTTGTCTCTATGACAGAGATGGGTTTTGTCCAGATCTATGAGCTCTCCGGTCATGTGTGTTTGGCCCGTGTCACTCATGAGTTTTCTCCCATTGAGAGGGCTTTAAGTCTACTGGATAGCTGTTGATTACCACTTAGACAAAAATGCCACTACTGTATCAATAGATATAGTTTGCTGTGCTAGTCATTGTGGTTATTAGGCTTTACAGATGGGTTGGACAATTGATTGACTTTTCTCCCTTAGCAGTTTGCATAATATCAAATAGAACTATCAGAGCTAGTCTTCCAGGAGAAGACGGCTTCCAAGTCAGCTCCAGCTCCATTGCTTCAAGACCTGTGTACGAAGTATGGTCTGTCTTCAGCAATAGGGTCTTCCCTTCAAGTTCTGGGAGGTAATCCAGGACTTCAGCAATAGCCTGTGTTATCTGGGGAGTCTCTTGGATTCAAAGGGAGGTGTCTCCTGTCTGGCCTACATTTCTTGTTATACAGCCTTCTGGAACACACATGCAGTCATGTTCAGATATTGTCTGTGTATTTTTCAGGTGTTTTTGAGTTAATATATTTCCCTCTGGCTTTTCGTGTCACCTAAGCTTTATTTTTATGTCTGTCTGTCTCTCTCTCTCTCTCTCTCTTTCTCTCTCTCTCCCTAACATCCCTTCTCCCTCCCCAGTTTAAGTACCATGATTTCTCAATTTTCTTCTTGATAATGTCTCCTATTTTTAAAGTACATTTTTATTCAATTTTTGTGTATTTCATACATAGACTTATCTTTATACCCCCTTCTCCCCCTTCTCATTTGGCACCTCCCATAGCCTCCCCCCCCATGGGAGTTCATACATTATGTCATTTGTATTAAAGCCTATTTCATAAAGTTAGTGTCCAGAGATGTCCTTCAGTGCAAATTCGTCCACTGGGGTTCAGTTAGCCTATCTGAATTTCTCCCTTCAAGAAGATCAGCTCTTCCTTACCCAGAAGTATTCAGTTGCCAATAATTCTTCGACTCTGGCTGGGGCTTGCTATTCATTTCCACATTTCTGTGTTGTTTTTTTGTCTGCCCAAGTTTGCATGGGTCTCGTGCATACTGGCACCATTGCAGTATGTTTGAATGAGAAGGGTCCCAGGCGCCTGAAGGACTATTTCTGTGTGGTCATGCACCTCCTCCCTGGCCCTTACAACCTTTCCACCCCTCTTCTGCAATAGTCCCTGAACCTTGGGTGGGTGTACCTCAATATAGGAGTCCTGTCCAAGAACCCACACTCAGCCAACTCTTATTCTATGTGTTTTGACCATTTGTGACCTTTTGTGTTCCTGGCCCTCTGCTGAATGAGGGAGCTTCATGGGTGAGAATTGAAAGATGCATTAGTGCTCTCTTCATCCCTTGTTCTATGTTCCATGAGCCTTAGGTATAGAGGTTGCATCCTAGATGTGCCACTTAGGCTTGGGAAATTCACAGACAATCTCTGTGTGTGACCAGTGGTGTAACTCTGTAATAATCTCTGTCTATTGAAAAAGAAGCTACTTTGATGGGTGGTGACTGGGATATTTGTCTGTAAATTTAAGGATCCATATTTTTCACATAGTAAGAAATTGTATTTGTCTAGTTATGTGACAGCCTCGGGGTTTTCTCTAAGATTTATGACCTCTGCAGCCATGTGTATTTGGCTAGGTTTACAGTATCACACATGAGTTTCCTCCCATTGAGTGGACTTTAAGTCCAATTAGGCAGCTGTTGTTTACCCCCAAGATGCAAATGCCACTACTGCACCAATGTCATTTGCTGTGCTGGTCATTGATGTGGTTTTTAGGCCTTGAAGCTGGGGTTGGGCCATCCATTGATGTTCTCCCTTACCAGCTTGTATAGTGCTCTCCAAAGCTATGAGAGCTAGCCTTCAGGAGAGGTAGCTTCCAGGTCAGTTCCAGCTCCATTGCTCCAAATCCTGTGTCTGAAATCTGTCTTGTCTTCAGCAATAGGGCCTTACCATCAAGTTCTGGGAGACTCATGTAGGGATATTGTATGTATAACTTTTCAGTAGGTGTTTGGACTAACACCATTCCCTCTGGTTTTTTACACTAGCTAGGCATTGTTTATCTCTCCTCTCCCTCTCCCTGTTTTTCCCGCCCTCCTAGCCCTCCCCTTTTAAAGTGTTCCCATTTTCCCCATTTCTCCTTTGATAGTTTCTGTCTGCTGTGGCCCCACCTCTATTGAGCTCCTTCTTCCCCTTCATTCCCATAGGTCTTTGTACAGCCCTCCTTCTCCCCTGCCCATTTACCTGCCCCCTGTTTACACATTTCTCCCTGAGGATCACCTGTCTCCTGCTGTTCTTCTCCCTTGGGTTCCTTCTTTCCTTTACCTCCCTGATTCCCCTCTATTTTCCTGGTTCCTGCAGTTACATCAGAATAAGCACTCACTTAAAAGGATGTGGTGCTGGGATCCACAAGTGAGAAAGAGCACACGTCTTCTCTTTTTCTGAGTCGTGTTACTTCACGTAGTATAACAGTTTTTAGATCGATCCATTTACCTACAAATTTCATGATTTTGTCTTTCCTTATAATTGAGTAGAACTCCATTGTGTAAATATACCACATTTTCATTGTCTATTTGTCAGCTGAAGGACATTTAAGTTGTGTGTGTGTGTGTGTGTGTGTGTGTGTATGTAATCTTTTTTCCTGTTGGTTAAAATTGACATGTTCCTTTTAACTAGGCATTATAAAATTATAGGTTTTCTATTACCACTGAATATAAATTATATATATATATATATTCCTGTATATACCATTTAAAGTTAATCATGAATTCTTAATGAAATTGTGTTGTGACAAAAGTTGACATAAAAATGACTATTTTAGGAAATACAAAGCAATGAAGAAATCAAAAATAAAAAGTATCAGTTAATGTCCATATTAATAATAATCATTTCAATGTATTTTTAATTATTTTTCCTGAAACTGTTGTTTCATTTATGACAGCTAAATAAAATTCCATTGTGTAAATATACCACATTTTATTCTTTAAAATATTTTCATAGACTCTTTGAGAATTTCATACAACATATTTTGATCATATTGAGAATCCTCCCCAGCTGCCCTCCTACCTGCTACTCCACTCTTGACTCCATCTCTTCAGTTACTGTTCGTCATTTTGCAAAAGCCAATCAAGTCTCACGAGTGCTTCCCAAATGCTCTTAGGCTGGGTCTAGCCCTTGGAGTCCAGTCAACCTACTAAGTATCACAGGCTTAAAGCAGATTTTCCCTCTTGGAACAGCTATCAACTGCCAAAAGAGTCTAAGCTTGTGTGCACCTCCCCCATCCACGCTGGGATTTGTGTGGATTGTGCTTGTATGGGTCTTGTGCATGTTGTCTCAAGTATTAGCGTTCTAGATTCATATGTAACTGCCTTGTTGTGTCCAGGAAACATGGTTTCCTTGTATTAATCCGTTGTTGTTCTGTGTGCTTTAATCTGAATCGATCAGAATGTTCTTCCTATTGGAGACATTCTCTTCTGTGATCCTGTTGAACACCTGGTCTGTGACATTGACCTGGGATTCTTCTCTTTCTTTTCGGCCTACAGTTCACAGATTTCTTTTCCTGGCATCACAATATTCCCCTATTTTCCTTTTACATGTGTTTAGTAAATTTAACTTGATTTCTGATTTAGTGGTCCAATTCCACTACTTTATCTTCACGTTCTGATATTCTGGAATTTTCTACTTGATTCGTTCTTCTGGTAAGGCTTTCTCTAAGTATTCTAATTTGGTTATTGAAATTTTCAACTCCATATTCAATTCAGCTTGCATTTCCTTCAGTGTTTCTGTTTCTTTTTTGAATTCAGTTTTCAAAACCTGAATAATCTTCATCATTCCATTAAGCCATATGTCTGTGTCTCCTTGAACTTCAGTTATGAGTTTATTTCAACTCTCTTTAATCTCACATAGGTGTGTGTTCAAGTTCTATTTAAATTCCTTGAATTCTTTGATTATGTTTTTAAGTGTTCTTTTAAATATGTGTCCTAGGATTCACCAAGGTAACTCTTATTCTGGAACATTTCTATAGGACTTTTTGTTTGCGGGAAGTGCATATCATCTTTGCCTTTCATACGATTTGTGTTTATGCATGGTGAAGTGGTACTGTGGACTTATTTTATTGGTTGTGTAGCTGATATTAATTTTTGCTTGCTTCTCTGTCCAGTGGAACATTCTAATGTATAATTTTTATTGAATTTTTGTGCATTTCATACAAAACATCTTAATAATCTTTGTAAGCCCCATCTGCACCCTCCCATAGCCCCCTCCACCAGATTTCATGAATTCTGTCATATATGTTAAGACTTATCGAACAATTTAGTGTACCCAGAGGTCCCTCAGTGCAAGTTCATCACCTGGGTTCCAGTCAGGCTATCTAGAGCCTCTCCCTTAAAGAAGACCAACTGTCCCTCACCCAGCAGTAATCAGCTGCCAATAGTTCTTCAGTTAAGGTTGAGGCTGCTGTCCGTTTCCACAGTTCTATTCTGCCTGAGTTTGCTTGGGTCTTAATGCATGTTGACACCATTGCTATAATTTCATGTGATTGAGGTCCCAGGAACCTAAGGCTCAGGTCATGAATCTTCATCCTGGCTCTTACAGTCTTTACGCTGCCTCTTCCACAATTGTCTCTGAGCCCTGCATGGGTGTACTTTAATATGAGTCCTATCCAGGGACCCAACATACTACACTTGTACCGGCAGTTGTTCATCATCCTCTGCTGCGTGAGGGAGCTTCACAGACTCATTAGTATTCCCTCTACCCCTTGTTCCACTATGTTGAGTATAGAGGTTCCACTGCAAATGGGTCACTTAGGGTTGGGCATCTCTCAGGCATTTATTATCTCTTGTGAACAGCTGGGGAGAATTTTAACATTGCCCAGACATCATTGATTTAAGACCAGGTTTGAAGAGTTTGTAGGTCATTCCTTCGGCTCTTCTGCATTGATTTTTTACGAGAGAGTAGGCTGCCCCCAAATTGTGCAAAGTTGATCCCAGTTGCCTCTGTGCACAGAAATGTGTAGAGTATGGGGCCTGAACCAGATTCACGGAAAGGGTGTGTAAGTGTTACATCAGCTTTTCCTGGGCTTGAAGGGGTGGCTCAGGAAAGGGTCAGGGTGAATCACCGGGGCGGCACACTCATGGGTTCCTCTGAAGCTAGGCCTGCCTGGGTATATCGGGGTGCTAAGAGGAGGTTGGGACACACCTGGATGGCTCAGCCTCGGGTGCAACTCTGTCTGTGCCTGGGTGGGGATCTGGAGCACTCACTCGGCTAGTTCAAATTCAGGTGTCCCTCTGTATGGGCTTGGGTAGCTGGATAGCTTTAAAGCCAACTTGGCACACCTGGGTTGAAGGTGCCTCAACTGGGGAATTGCCTCCATTGGACTGGCCTGTGGCCATGTTTGTGAGGCATTTTCTGGATTATTGAGAGATGTGGGAGGGCCCAGACCACTGTGGGTGGTGTTCACTCGGCTAGTTCAAATTCAGGTGTCACTCTGTATGGGCTTGGGTAGCTGGATAGCTTAAAAGCCAACTTGGCACACCTGGGTTGAAGGTGCCTCAACTGGGGAATTGCCTCCATTGGACTGGCCTGTGGCCATGTTTGTGAGGCATTTTCTGGATTATTGAGAGATGTGGGAGGGCCCAGACCACTGTGGGTGGTGCCACCCCTGGGCTAGTGGGCCTGTGTTGTCTAAGAAAGCAAGCTGAGCATGGGTCAGGGGAGCAAGCTAGTAAGCAGCATTCCTCCATGGCCTGTGCTTAAGCTCCTGCCTCAGGACTCCTGTCCTGAGTTCCTACCTTGGACTCCTTGAGGAGCTGTGACCCAAGAGACTTAAGCCAAATAAACCCTTTCCTCCCCAAATTGGTATTGGTCAGAGTGTTTTGTCACAGCAATGGAGAAACAAACTAGGACAGGCAGGGATTTGGGAACTCACCCACACTAACACACACTCCTTTGTGACCCGGATTGGCCTGGATGTATGGAGAGGTTGGGACTCTGGGGGACTCAACCAGCTGTTCACACTGGTGTATGACTCCAGATGAGTTTAGGCAGTGTTCTGGGTTTAACCATTTCAAAACAAAATAAAACAAAATCTGTTCTTAAATGTACATTTTTGGCCTAAAACCTTGAAGGCCGAGCTGGAGAAGAGCTCTGGTTTCCTTACTTCGCTTGCAGGAGCTGCGTTATCGGTGTCATCCAGCACACTGCAGGCATCCAGTACAGGAAAACTGCATTTCGTGAGTTGTCCGGAGTAGAGAGAACTCATCAACTGTGATCTTGTCAAGTGGAAGAAAAACAAAATATTAGATTCTCATGCACTCCTCAAAGCTAGAATTCATTGTTTACAGGCACCTAGATGCATGCGTTTATTCAACGGGGGAGCTAGTATAAGCAGGTTCTCTCTTCTGGGTGGCTGTATGTTATCTGTCCAAAATCAGTCAGTATCAAAGAAGAGAAAACAGATAAGACTTCAGTCCAGCGATGGGCACCCGGAGATTGTCTTTACATATGCAATACATTAACATTCACGCTGAATCTAAAAAAAAAAAAAATATTGAGCTTTTGTACTTTCCATACAATAGTTCCTAATCAAATTTATCCATGCCCTCAGCATCACCCCCACCAGACCTCATGCATTGTGCCATACATGTTAAGTCCTACCCCATCAAGCATTTTGTACCCAGATGTTCTTCAGTGAAAATTCATCCACTGGAGTCTAGTCAGCCTATCTAGAGATCGTTGGTAAGGCATTCTCCCGCAGCCAATAGTAATCAGCTTCCAATAGTTCCCAGACTAGGGCCAACCCACCACCTATTTCCCTTACTCCACTCTGGGCCTTTGTCTGATTGAGTTGGCATGGGCCGTGGGCCACAAGTTCACATGTACAGGCTTCCAGTGGCCCAAAAGCCTCTGCTTCCCTATGTTTATGGACCAACCCCGGCTCTTAGAATCTTTCTGCCCCTTCTTCCACAATGGTCCCTGAGCCATGGGTGGGAGAGGTTTGATACAGGAGTCCTACCCAGGGACACACACTCTGCAGTCTCTTATTCTTTAAAAGTTGGTCAGTTGCGATCTTTTGTGTGCACCTCACTCTGTTGTATAAGGAGGCTTGATGCACTAGTTTTCTCTCTATCCCCCGTTCCCCTGTGTTCCTTGAGCCTTAGATGTAGAGGCGTCACTGTGGATATGTCACCTAGGACTGAGCATCTCTCAGATGTATATTCTCTGTGTCTGATCAGTTGTGGGACTCTGCAGCAGCCTCCATCTGTTGCAAAAAGAAGCATCTTTGATGAATGGCGTACAGTGTGCTTGTCTGTAAATATAAGGATCCATGTTGGGCGTATGGTAGGAAATTTCATTTGTCTAGAGATGTAACAGAGAGGGTTCCGTTTCATTTTTGCTCACGAGCTTTTCTCTATTCCCTCCACTGTTCCGTTCTGCAGTGACTTCTCTTCAAAAGTTTTCGTGAAGTTGTAAGTACTCATCCGTTCCCAGCTCCTTCCCTCACCCAAATTCATCATGTCAATGATCACACTGCATGGCTACTGAAATGAGACAGTTTCAAACAACAGAGCTCTGCAGGTAGAAGAAATCCTCCACTAAAAATCAAATGAGGAGGGCATGGCGTCGGGAACTCTGATTTGCAAAAAAAATTTTAGAAGCAATATTACTCAAATTTGTATCTAAATTTATATATTAACTTTTCAAAAAACATTTATATTTGTTATGTAAATCTGTAAGAACTGCAGTAGGGGAGAACTCCAGTTTCCTGGTCTTAACCACAGGGAGCCCGTCTTCAGGGGAATAATTCTGATTTCCTGGTCTGAACCACAGGGAGCCGACCTTCAGGGCCAGCCTTCATTCACTGCTTTGCGGATATTCACCAAAGTAGAACCACATTTCAGTGAGTTACATATGGGTCATAGACTGACTTAAACTGAAACCCTGTGGAAAAGGAGAGAAGGAAGGAGGGAGGGAAGGGAGGGAGAGAGGGAGGGATGGAGGAAGGAAGGAGGGAAGAAGGAAGGAAGGAAGGAAGGAAGGAAGGAAGGAAGGAAGGAAGGAAGGAAGGAAGGAAGGAAGGAAGGAAGGGAGGGAGGGGGGAAGGGGGAGGGAGAGAGGGAGGGAGGAAGGAAGGAAGGAAGGGAGGAAGGGAGAAAGGGAGAACTAGTATTTTTTTTCAGAACCACTTAAATGCTAGGAATAATTACCCAGGTTCTCTGCAAGAACAGTCAGTGCTCTTAACCACTGTGCCATCTCTCCAGCCCCAACTGTCTTGATCTTTAACTTTACTTTTCTCAGTGTTCATTTTTAAAGCTTAAACATCTATTAAATGCATTAATATTCTGGTCATGAATTCATTATCACAGTTTCCAAACGCTAGCACATTTTCTTTTCTTAACAATTGAAGATATTACAGTAGCTGGAGGGTGAGTTAATTTCTGTCAACACTGTAGAAGCTGAAGAGGACGCCTAAAGGTCTCGGTGAGTAGGTGAGGACTTACCAGAGGCTCTCACCCAAGCAGCCTGAGGAAGCAGCACACTGGCTTGGTCTGGGGAAAGGTTATTACAAGGCCTATTAATCACACCTACAGGAGAACAGAGGAGAGTAAGCAATGAATGAAAAGTCGTGCTATCCAAGTGATATAAATTTATAAGTCATGTAAAATGTGAAATAATTTTGTAGCAGCTCAATAAATTCTTCAGGTAGAAATCTTGCTGAACCAATGTCTTGCCAGTAGGATTTAACTTATTATTCTGTAGGAAACTTCCAACTGAATTGGGTACCGTGTTTAAACATAAATTCATGTTCACACATAGAAATGCAAATACAAATGTATTCATTCTATAATATTAAGGGCTTCCGACTGGCAATATTTCCCCTTAACGAACACCGTTAATGAAATCCTTTTGATTTTCAAGACTTTCCTGCCTCATCTCCTTCTTTCTAAGTCCTTTTCTTCCATAGATTCCACACTTTCTTTTATTTCTTAACTTAAAATACCCAACAACCAGGTCCTATCAGTACTATGTAACGTTCCTCAGAATGGACGACACCCTTAATTGTGATGAGATCTATCTACATATCAAAGAAACTCCTACAGTTGCTATGAGCTTTCCCTTCTCATTCCATGCCATACCTGATACTCAAATGAACTGATCTGAACACCACATGCGGTTAAGGAAGTGGAGGAGGAGATAAGGTGGAGAGACCCCATTACCCGATACTGCATGATGTCCTTTATTGGTGTTGCTACAATTAATCTCCAGAAAAATAAGACACAGTCTAGCAACCAAGGCTTTGAAAGCTTTTATGGAAAACGCACAACCCGCATGTCTAGGAAGAAAGGGAGTCCGGGCTTCATCCGACACCATCCAGCATACTTCGTAATATAACACAAGCTCCAATCACCTCCACCCGCACCACCATTTGACCCCTTCTTCCTTATATTTGTTACATCCTTCCATCACAATGTCCATTTGATTCCCGACTCCTCTTCATCTTCATTGTCACTAGAGTAGCTAACAGACTCCAATACATCAAGCCTGTTAAATCAGAGACGGTGTTCATGTATGCTCCTGGCAGTGAGCTAGGAACGGAGGGTCAAAATTCCATTGACTTCCATCAATGCACTTATCAAAGGCAATGGCATACATTCACCTGTACATGCCAACAGGTGGGCTACGCTACTAGGGGCAGGGGACGGGGAGATAAATAGCATGAGAAAACCACATTTATTGATGACAGGCTGTCTTCAAAGCAGCTTTCTCTTATCTTACAATAACGTAAGAACCATCAATGAGTAAATCTGTGAACAATCTGGCTTATAAGCGTGATGAATCTGAGAGTTAAATGACTTGTCATTGACACTGGTGGATGTGTTCTTTTGAGTTAAGGCCTAGTGGGAATCTACTGAGTCCCAACAGAGCCTTAGATTCTCATGGACAAACAAACAGTAAAAAGCGTTAGCTCTTAGGGCAAGAGCAGATAGTAGAATTTCAGGTGGAAAACAAAATACAATTAATATCAGGGCTCATTTGCAAATGCAGTTATGTATATAAGTTTTTCATTTTAGCAAACTGTAGGTCAGTGGTTTAAATTTTTTAACCCCACCTTGTTTCATCTACTAAAACATCATACATCCCCATGAGATGCCAAAGTCCAGCCTCTCTGACTATAAGCCTCATGTAACTAACCCTTCTGCATTTCACTTTTCTTAGTGACGTTGCTCAATTACGGTGTCACAGCGTCAAGGTTTCCTGGAAGTAACCCTAAGCATGGTGTGTGCCCAGAATCAGCCCCTGCACCACCCTGTTACTGAACTCCACGGTACATCAGTCTCCTTGATGCAGTCTTCTCAAGGCCCCAAACAAAGAGTTTCTGTAGCGCATCCGGACAGTATTCAGCAAGGCGAGCAGGCTTTTTGCCCTTCACTTTTGCTCACTCTTCTTCAAGGCGGTGACTCACAGAACAAATGATGAATTTTGAAACACCATTACAAGAGCAAAATTTAGGCATCAAATCTTATACGTCGCCTCACCACTAAGAGAAAAATGTGAAAACATAGCTGTTCCTCGTGCTAACTGAGTGCCACAGTGTCTGGTTGAACCTTTCACACTTGTAGACAGGTGATGTGGGCCTTTGCTTTTTGCTATTTATAAATGATAATGCTGCCTGTATGCTGAAACAGAGTTCACATCATCTCCTGCTCCACTGGTGTGTTCTGATTCACAGAGACATCTATTTGCCCTCAGTGTTCTGAGATGGTACATAATGATTCATTCCTTTGAAGCTTCTTCTAATTTTCTATCTTTTGAAGGTATGCTTAAGTGTAATGAGGCTCTTCTTTCAAAATAAAAAAGAGAATCTTCAGATATTTCAAAGTATAAAAGCACAACTTCTTAGTGTTTTTGTTTTCTTAGAACCAAATGTGTCAGTAGCATTGAAAGCTTTCTATCACAAACAAGAGATGCTCAACTGGCAAATGGGACAATCCATACTGGCTATAGAATCACAGTGTTTATGTGGATCGGGTTAATAGAATCAAGGAGTCAGATCATTACTGATAGAAGAACCATGCTACTATGAACTTGGATATGTGGGATTGTTCTAGTTTTTTTCCGCATTGCTGTGACAAAACACTCAGACCAATACCAACTTGGGGAGGAAAGGGTTTATTTAGCTTCCATCTCCCAGGTCACAGTTTATCAGGGAGCCCAAGGTAGGAACTCAGGGCAGGAACCTGGAGGCAGGAGCTGGAGCACAGGTCATGGAGGAACACTGCTTACTGACTTGCTCCCCTGGCCCCTGCTCAGCCTGCTTTCTTATGCAACACAGGCCCACCTGCCCAGGGGTGGCACCACATCACTCCCACATCACTGGACCCTCCCACATCACTCATCAAGAAAATGTCCCCCAGACATGGCCACAGGCTAGTCCAATAGAGGCAGTTCCCTAACTGTGGCTCCATCAACCCAGGTGTGTCAAGTTGACACTAAAGTTACCCAGCACAGGGATATATTAAGAAAATCGGCAGTTTCCCTAAACTAACTTTCACAAGGAGATGACAGAAGGGTACAATTACCATGCAGTGGCACTATGACTCAGTTCTAAGAGCTCTTGAACAGAATGTGTTGGGATAAAGGATGAAACGGCTCAAGATTTCTCTGATGACTGTGTCCAACAACGCTCCTTTGGTCTAGTTTCAATTTCATTTCATGTTTAAATTATTTAACACATTCCCCTCATCCCTAGTGCCCCAAATCACCCAGCTGGGCGGACAGGGGTGCTCAGCTCTAACACTGTTCTTCATCTGTTGCTTTTCAGTAATTCTTTTTTTCCCACTTCACCAGAATGCGATGGATGATTAGAAAAGTGAGGAAAAAAAAAATTGTCCATGACCAGCACATGCACTGAAATCAAAGACTTATTTGTGACAAAATATTAATGTGAATTCCTTCCGTGGTAGGCGCATCTTTCATGGGGTATACTTGTGTTTTCCCAAGACATCTACCAGGGTAGAAAATTTAGAGAAACATTAGCTGTATTTTTATCCCCTCCACAGCTCTACCTTCACAGCCTCTGCTGTAGGTCCCCCCAACCTGAAGGCACACTATTTAAAAAAAAAGTGGTACATATCGTGTTTTATCCAACTAACACAGGACTCTCATGCATCAGAACACTTCCAGGTGGAGAGACAAAGGTTGACCTTTTCCTGGGGTCTCTACCAGTTCTTTTCTCATCCTGTTAGAGTCAAATTCACTGTCACACATTCCCCTGAGGAAGGAGTTGGCAATCGCACTTTGTTTGAATCCCATGAGTAATTTTGTCTAGAAAAATCACCTTACAGTCACTCATACAGGTATTTCTTAGGAGGCCACTAATCCCAATACTCCTACTACAAGGTGAAAACATCCACTGTTGGATTTTGTCAGTCTGGGGATTTGTGGTTGGTTGAGGGGAGCCCTGTTTGTTAACTGTCTCTGAGCAACCTAGAGTGTGGGCTCATTTTGTTGTCAGAGGGAAAGGAAAGCAGCTTGCCAGGCCATCTTTCCAGCAAGTGTCAGGGATTTGTAAGGAGTTCTAGACAATGAGAGACAGTCCACCCAGAATCTTCATAGATATAAAATAAAAAGACTGAAATGGAATCAAGAAAATAGGATTGTGGGACAGGAAAATGAGAAAAACTGGCCACATTAATATCTGATAATGAAAGGCATCAAAATGATTGGAATTAAA
>NW_008331547.1:108549-125186 GCF_000622305.1 Nannospalax galili
AAGAAGTTTATTTGATGAGTGGTGTGCAACATACTTGTCTGTAAATATAAGGATCCACATTTAGCATACAGTAAGAATTTTCATTTGTCTAGAGACAAAAATGGGGTTTTTTATGACAGACAGGGTTTTCTCTGGGATTTATGACGTCTCCAACCATGTGTATTTGGCTGTGTTTACGGTGCCAGCCACGAGTCCCCTCCCACTGAGAGGGCTTTAATTTCAATTAGAAAGCTGTTCGTTACCCCGTAGATAACAGTTCCGCTACTGCTCCCATAGAGATAGGTTGCTGCGTCAGTCTTTGTGGTTATTAGATTTTACAGCTGGGCTGGGCCATTGATTGATTTTTATCCCTTAGTAGACTGCGTAGTGTCCATTAGAACTATGAGAGGTAGTCTTTGGGGAGGAGGCTTTCGGATCAATTCCAGCTCCATTGCTCCAAGTCCTGTGTCTGAAGTATGTCCTGTCTTCAGCAATAGGGTCTCACCTTCAAGTTCTGCATGCACAAGACCCATGTCAACTCTATCAGACAAAAACCCAGCATCGAACAGGGGAAATGGGAAGCAGGCCCTGACCCTAGCCAAGGAACTATTGGCAAATGATAACCATGGAGTGAGGGAGGGTAGATATCTTTAAGGGATCTGACTAGACTATAATAGATGAGCTTTCAGTGAGGGATATCTTTATACAAACACTTGACCAGATAGGACCTAACATATATGACAGACTACCTGAAATATTATGAGAGGGGGCTATACTGGGTAGGAAATGGGGAGAGGGGTATCTAAATTTGATTAAGATCTATTATATGAAATGCACAAAAACTCAAAATGTTGGGAAAAAAATGTAGGCAGAACATA
Organism: Nannospalax galili; assembly: GCF_000622305.1. Taxonomy (NCBI): domain Eukaryota; kingdom Metazoa; phylum Chordata; class Mammalia; order Rodentia; family Spalacidae; genus Nannospalax; species Nannospalax galili. Next base: position 109,407 of record NW_008331547.1, read on the forward strand.
ATATATAAAGTATTGCATAATTAAGTACTTCTTCTATAGCCTCTCCAGTATAAGCGATAGAGTCACTGAAGCAGGGAAGCTCATGGATCCATGTGTTGATATATTAGCTTTGATTGACTACTGACTTGCATGGTCCAGGGAGGCCCCCTCTACTGGGCACAGGTAACATTCTGCAGACGCTCAGGAAGACCGTAATGTAGTAAACACATGCTACAACTGAGCCTCAAGCTCCTTCTAGGCGGACTAAAGTTCACAATGCCAGAGGCACTACGGAATCTGGGGAGAACTGTCCGCAGTGGTTCTACTAAGTCACATTCTAATGGCAGCATCAAGGAACACAAGGCAGATCTGCCTTTGCGTTTTCAAATGGCAGTTACAGTTGCCACCACCAACATTCTGATTTGATCGGAGGCCAACTCCGCAGGAGAAAATCTGTGTTTTTACATGGTAAGACAAAACATCTGTGTTTACAAAAACATATGTGTGAGGAGGTCCTGGGGAGAACTGTCCGCAGTGGTTCTGCTAAGTCACATTCTAATGGCAGCATCAAGGAACACAAGGCAGATCTGCCCTTTGTGCTTTCAAATGGCAGTTACAGTTGCCACCACCAACATTCTGATTTGATCAGAGGCCAACTCCGCAGGAGAAAATCTGTGTTTTTACATGGTAAGACAAAACATCTGTGTTTACAAAAACATATGTGTGAGGAGGTCTTAACTCAAGGAGTCTACTATCTTCTTTTCTCAAATAGATGTGATGTACCTACCAAACTGCCTTCTAAGCAGTTCTCTTTAGGTTTATAGAGTACCAGGACTGTTACCCCAGTCTGTGGAGAGACACTTTATAGTAGTCAGTGGTTACTGGTAGAGATTCATGACTAGTTAAATAAACTGCTGAGAATTATTGACTGTTTCTGTGGCATGGTGTCCTAAAGTTCACAAAAGTATTGTATACATTTATCACTCTCGCCAAGGATCAAGAAACATCCTTTAAGATGTGACAGTGAACACAAGGGTCTGAGGAGGAGCAAGCAGCATCGAGAAATGTGTTCTTCCTGACCAGACATCACCGTTATGACTGTGGAGTAAAATAACTGTATAGGAGTCATCGCCTAGAACTGAGCAAAACTAAATGTACCTCAGTCTGTCATAACGGTGGTGAGGCTTTGAACACTCTCTGAAGTTTATTGTCATGGAAACCCCACCTAGGATTCTAGAACTTACTTCCTCCGCCTTCTCCTCAAATGTGCGTGGTCTTAAGGCAGTCTGCTAGTGAATTTAGGAGGGAAAAAGATAAGTATGGTCAAGGCCACAGTGAAGCCGCTTTCTCAGGAAACGTCCACGCTACAGTGGGACTTCTCAGAAATGCAGATGTCGTTGAATGTGAAGCTCTTCTAAGTAGTTTCTCAGTCGTGTTACTCTATGTAAATCTCATCAACCCAAGTTTACTTGGAGGTAATGTCTTCTTTGGAATCCCATCTCCTCGAATTTGATGTTCATAAGCATTTGTTCAGGTCTATCAAGGAGAATTAGCACAACTGAGGACAGAAGATATTTATAAAAAATTTCCCTGCAAAGCAACTCTTAAGGGCATAGTTGACTCACCTAGCAGTGGTCCTGTAACATGGGGATCAAGCCTCCCTGTCCTTCACAGACACCTGCAAACACAGAATACTCACAGGCACACACACACATGCAAAACAAAAAATAAATGTCTGTGCTGCTTAGGTTTGATTTTTAACTTGACACAAACTAGAGGAACCTGGGAAGAGGGAACCTCAACCTGAGGAATTTTCTAGATCATTTTCATCTATGGTATGTTTTCTTGAGTGCTGGCTAACATAGCAGGATCCAGCTCTCTCTGAGTGGTCCCATGCCTAAGATGGTGGGCCTGCAATATATAAAAACGCTAAAGGAGGGTCTGGAGAGATGGTTCAGCAGTTAAGGGCACTGACTACTCTTGCTGAGAACCCAAGTTCGATTCCAGCACCCATGTGGCAGCTACAAACCATCTGTAACTCCAGGTCCAGAGGAATCCAACACCCCCTTCTGACCTCCGTGGCATTGCATGACACGAGTGCACTCACCTACATGCAGGCAATACAGTCATATGCAAAATAAAAAAATAAATTAAAAAAAAAAAACTAAAATAGCATGAACCACGGAGTGAGCGAGGGAGCTGGGCAGTGAGCAGTGCTCACACATGGTGTCTGCTTCAGCTCCTGCCTGAGCTCCTGTCTCGGCTTCCCTTGATGGATTATAATCTTTAAGCCAAATAAAGTCTTTCCTCCACACATTGCTTTTGATCGCAACGTTGCATCGTAGGCACAGGAAAGCAAGCTAGAACAGTCTCTCTTTACAAATGTTATTAGTGAGATACTGAAAATTAGCAAAAACCCACAAAACGTAAAAATATCTGAAGAAAATGACTCGAACACCTGCCCCAAGTTAAGCTCTAAATATTTTGGTCAGTACAGAATCACTGCTGGAATTCATACAAAAAATGCAAGAATTGGCTCACATTTCAATATATGAATCTGTGCAAGTAAGATTACTTACCCAAATTCTGACAGTGAAAGATGTTCGTTATTCTGTAGGTAAAAGCTACCAACTTGTTTTACAAGGGGTTTCAAGACATACACCCCTCCCCCCCACACACATATGCAACAATACAGGATATTGCTATTGGTCTTGTTTATCTGGCAGAAATTGAGGCTAAGGTCCTATTGCTGAAGACAATACACAGTTTGGTCACAGGACTTGGAATAGTCAAGCTGGTTCTGATCCGGAAGCCTGCTCTCTGATTACTTGCTCCAATAGGACAGATAACCCAGTACAAGCTTCTGAGGGAGCAAAGCTTCCAGCAGTCGTACCCAGGTATAGTATTGCGATGAGCTGCAATAATAATCAAAGCAACAAGACATGCCCACAAGTTAAATAGTGGCACAGCTATCAGAAGCTTGACTGGATATGAAGTCTACTCAATAAGAGGGATCTCAGGCCTCATACTATAAATCTAGCCAAGAATTCATGGCTGGAATTCCACCATTTTGCTAAATTAGTATACTATCCATCTGCCTTCTAAATTCTATCCTGACACCCAAGGTAAGTGCAACTCCCACCCCTCATCAAAGAAATTCTTTTTGAGAGCAGGCAAAGTTCCACAACTAGGCAATGTGCAGAGACTATGTGCTACAAAAATGCCCATCCCCAAATGGGACATGTATAACAAAACCCCTCCTCCAAAAGGTCAGGGAACTTCGACAGAGCAGGCCAGCAAGATTGCAGGAGACGGAAAACGGGACAGCTGCTATAGAACAGTGTATCCTGGACAGGAGACGGATGCTGGACCCCTGAGTTTTCAGCAAAACAGTTGGCTGCACAAGACCACGTAAGTCAACAACCCACCATGGGTGAGAGAAGGGCTCACAAGGCTACATCAGGTGGAAAACTACAGGCAGCAAGTATCTGCTGAGGGGAGATTCAACTTTCTCCAGGAATGATTGAGATCCTAACAGGTTTCCCACATCCAAGGTCAACCTTACTTAGGAAAATAAATGAATAAAAATAAATATAAATAAATAAATAATAAAAAGTTCATTATGAATTAAAGATCAAAAATACAGAGCTTGAGGGCACAAAAAGACCCCTGGAGAGGGCTAAGAGGACGCCCAGCAAACAGCAGTGTGCTTACACTTATTTGTTTCTGTTGTGTTTTAACCAGCTGATGTGTGTAATCAGAATTTTTAATTGCTTCACTTTGTCAGAAAGGAATTTCAGCATCCAAGTATGTCAGGCTTCACTAAGAAGGGGGTGTTGACAACGCTAACCTTCTCAAGGGGGTCTTATTCAGAGCCTGACATCCCTGGGATTTGGAAAAAAACATACATTAAGATACATACATTATTTGGGAATTAAATAAGAAAGTGAAAGTGCAGTATTAGAGTTCACAAGGTACAAACTGAAGTCAAAGACTAGACTGAGAACAGGGCGAATCCCTCTAGTAAACAGAAATGAAACCGGTTCCTTCACTGTCCTCTTCAAATTCGCTTAGTAACTTGCTGACGGTTCATCTGTCAACACGTACAGCAACACACTTTATGGAGAATTTCATGGGTGGCCCCAAACTTACTCATCTTGTGCATCCTACTCCATGTCCACAAAAATCTACCTAGCTCTGTCCTAATTTCAACAAATAATTTCACAAATATACAGTCAGCATTTAGTAGGAAAAAAAGCAACGAAAATGCTAAACTATGATTAATGCCTGACTATCGTTTTAGTGATTAGGTTCAGACTGGGGATGAAGAAAATGAGGAACAGAGGGTTGCTTGCCTGGACGGGACTGATGTCCTTGCTATTCACCAATAAAAACTCACCTTTTGCTTTTTAAACTTGCTCTGCTGTTTTCTCAGAAATTGTAATGAGGTGAACAGTTATCTCAAGGTCCTCAGAGACCAAATAGAATGCCCCAAGGCTCTCTACCAATCTCTCACTTGTGTCTCGGATGCATACAAAGTGTCTACACTCTCTGTTCTTTATCAATTATTTTTTCTTCATAAGGCAGGGGCGTATGTTGAACCCAGAACACACTTTATAGCTAAGATGTTCGCTGTTGAAAACTTCATGTTCTACTCTGTTATCCACTTAATTTCTTCCACAATTCAGGCCTTGCCTTATAATGATCATCGCACTGGAGAATTTTGGCAACGAATAATGATACAATCTTATAAGCTTTTTTCATACAGGGATTTAGGATTCAGGTTGAATCATTGAAGTGTTAATTGAAAAAGTCCTCTGTATGACAGTGACATTTAATTTATTTCTCTAGTGTTCAGGCAAATTTGCATGTTGTGTCGCATATTTGAGGGCTAGATAAAAAGAATATTTGAGACTTTGTCAACCACCCCCTTTCCAACAAGCATATGTCTATACATACATGTGGTTATACATAGAGCACTATACATGGAGATATGATTCTGTCACAGCATAACAGCATAACAGAAGAAAAGAAATTCTAGAAAGTGATAGAGTTGAGTTGAGCAGCTCATACATTAATGAGGATACCACAGAGTAAATGAGAAGAAAAGCCTGTCTAACAGGTGTTTCACCCAAAAATGCTGCACAGAGAACACATTGTTGGTGAACGTTTGAACTAGTGCATACACTCCGCAAATCATACTGGATGTTTCTCAAAAAAGTACAAATAGCTCTTCCTTATGACAACTACACAACTCCTGGGCATACACCCAAAGGGGTTTGTATCTTATAACCCGTGTTCATTGACATTCTTTACACTTAGATCGTCATCAACTGACGAATGAGAGGCTGTACATGAATATAGTGGAATATCACGCAACTGTTAAGAAAAACGAAGTCATGAAAATTATAGATCAGTTAATGCAACTGAAAAATTATGTGTTGTGTGTTTAACATGGAGTTACATGTAAGTTAGGACGCAATTAGGGAAGGGGATGTTAGAACATAGGTGAAAGGACAGAGAGGAAATACTGTAGGGAGAAGGGTTCAAGTGTGTGGTAGAGTTCTGGGAATGGGGGAATGAGGGCCCAGGGGAAGGCTTACCAAAATGAAATGTGCATGAAAAAGATCCTTGGGAGCCTTTGATCTTCAGTGCAAGCAAAAAAAAATATAGTAAGAATGGATATTAGATCACATGTGATCTGAAAGAACGTAGGGCTTGCTGTGGGCTGAAGGTTTAAGTGGGGATGGGGTGAGGCTAGAAGAGTTGGAGTAAATGAAGTGGAGGGTGGTTTAATCACAATTAGGAAGTATGAATAAGGATTATGAAGTACCACTAGTCTATAGTTGATTAAAATATAATTTTTTTAGAAAACAGGAGTTCAGGGAGAAGTACCACATATTAGGAAACAATGCTGCTCCAGGACTGTGGGTTACTGGGTACACATCTTACTGTTGTATATGTAGTACCTCACCATGACTTACTGCTCAAAGAGGTCCGCAAGACACCCAGCACAACACAGAGTATTGACATTGCTCTTGGTTGCCAGCCATAAGTAGGTGGTAGGACCCTCTGATGAAGACACCACATACTCTGGCTGCATCACAAGGAGAAATCAGTTTTGAACTGACCAGAAAACTCTTCTCGATGGCTAGTTTTCATAGTACTAGATGGCCTGTGTAGGCTGTTATGTAAGAAAGGTTCATCTAGCCTTGAGCCCTGTATGTTGCCATGCTGCTCTACCAGTAAAGATGTGGTCACCATTGCAATGGCAGCTAGAACTTGTGGGGATTTATGACTAACATACAAAACCTTTTGTGATGTATTAACAAAACCCTGGTTTCCACCAGTGACAGGCTGAGTGCCGTCGGGTAGCCTCTGAGGCCTGTAGCAGAGAGGTACTTTGTACCTGCCTGCTTAATATTCCTACCATTATGTTTGAAAAGTGCCTGGGTTTATGGCTTTCTTCATTCTTTTACTAGAAAAACTTCAGGAAACCGCTTTCATGTTGAAACTTGGAATTTGTAGTGAGCTAAATCCATGTTTCCATATCATGGTTATTCCTATTTAGCTCCGGAATAAACTATCTTATCCCTCTTGAAGTGAGAGCTGTGTTTTTGAATTGGCAGTTACGGCACCTAATGTTGGCGCCAAGACAAATACACTTTTCACCAGAGGTGTCCACCAGATAGAAATTAAGTAATGGCCAGGACCCATAGATTCCCAGCCATCTCCTCAGGTAGGTATCAGTGAGTTCTTCCCTGGTCTCTCTGGGACCTCCCTTAGTTTGGTCAAGGGCCCGTTTGTTTATTCTGAGCTGGTTGTTAAAGGATCCTATTTGGTAGATACCCTTTAGTTTTGGTTTGCCCCAGAGGTATTTAGATTAAAGTATCTATTATGTTTGTTTGCTTTGAAGGCATTCTGGTTTCAACATTCAGTTTGTGATTTGTTTTTCTTTGCTTTCAGGACTCAGAGGCAGTTTGGCTTCTGACCACTTGTTAAACTTGTAAATAACCTCAGTGCCCATGCCACCCCCTGTGGACACTTCTCCAACATATAATCTAAGGAACGGACAAGTGTTTGGGATAAAACAAACAGCTGTTTCATATTTCAGCTGGTTCTAAGTTTCTTCAATGTGTTAATTCAAGTTTCAAATATTAAAAAAATGGGAAAAATCTAATTAAAGATTACTTTACCCTCATGAGGAGAATTTATTACATCTAAAGTGGTTTATTTTATACACATATCTAAAAGTAATAGGCAATAAAATTTTAAAACACAACAAGGCGGGCAGCCTGAATAGTGGAATATAAAATACTCTGAAAAAAGGAGAAACAATGAAATTGGTAATTTATAATAATTAATGTGATCTCTAAAACTACATGTGTATTAAAAGGGTATATTAAAATTAATAATAAATTGTCATGAGCAGTGAATAAGTGTTCCCCTCTCCTGTATCTTCCCCAGCATTTCACATCTTTTGTATTAAATACCTTGGTGTTCTGGCAGGTCAAGATGAAATCTCGAAGTAGATATAATTTGCATTTCCCTAACAGCTAAAGATGTTAAAGAATTAAAAAAAATATTTCTCAACCATCTGTTTCAAATTTGATATCTGTTTAGTTCCTTGCCCCAATTTTTAATTGATATGGGTTTTTTATTTATTTGTTTTGTTTATTCTTTAATTCTTTTTGTATTCTAGATATGGACTCTGTCAGATGTATAGCTGGTAAATATTTTTTTCTCTTTCTGTAGGCTGCCTGTTCACTCAATAGTGTCCTCTGCTGCAGAGAAAGTTTTTAGTACCTTGAGGATCTATTGATCAGTTATTGGTCTTAATGTCCATGCTATTATGTTGAGAAAGTCCTTTGCTGTGCTTTTGAGTTTCAGTTTAGTCTCTACATTTTCCTCTGTCAAATTCAGGGTATCAGATCTTATGTTTAAGATCTGGATCCATTTTGGAGTTGAGTTTGGTGCAAGGTGAGAGATAAGGATCTAGTTTCATTCTTCTACATGTAGCTGTCCAGTTCGGCCAGCACCATTTGTTGAACATGCTGTCTTTTCTACAAAGTGCATTTTCTGCCCTTTTGTCAAAAATAAGGTAGTTGTAAGTGCTTGGATTTAAATGTGGGTTCTCAGTTCTTTTCCACTGATCAATGTGTCTGTTTTCATGCCAGTGTCATGCTGTTTTATTATTGTCACTCTGTAGTATAATTTGAAATCAGGTATGGTGATGCCTGCATCTCTTCTTTTATTGTTCAGAATTGTTTGAGATATATAGGATTTTATGTTTCAACTTCTGTGAAGAATTGTGTTAAAGATTTAATGGTAATTGTCTTGAATCTGAAGTTTGCTACTGGTAGGATGGTCATTTCTACAATATTACTATTACTGATCCTTGAGCATTGAGAAGTCTTTCTATATTGTGGTATCTTCTTCAATATCTTTCTTCAGTGTCTTAACGTTTATTATACAAGTTTTTCACTTCTTGGTTAGATTTATCTAACCTCTTTGCTGAAGGGTTTTATGACTTGTAAGAGTTTTCTGATGGAGTCTTAGAGAACATTGTGTGTAGAATGGCATCATCTATGAATAAGGACACTTTGAGTCTGCCTCTCCCATTGTGTCCCTTTTATCTCTACTGGTCCTGTTGCTCTAGCTTAAACTCCAAGCACTGCATTAAGCAGGATTGGAGAAAGTGGACATCTTTGTCTTGTTCATGATATTAGTAGAAATTTTTTGAGTGTTTCTCTGTTTAGCATAGTGTTAACTGTGGCTTATATATTGCCTTTATTATCTTGAGATATATTCCACGTGTTCCTAGATTTGTTGCTGTAGAGATTATATCAGAACTAAAGATAGTGACAATAACCCGATACTTTCTTCTCTCTCTCTGACCTTGCTTGTTCATTCTTTATCTCCTAACAGAACAAAATTCTGTATCAAATAGATTACAGCCTGTTTAAGATAAAGGCTAGGATTAAAAATAGATTCATGCTATATTAAAAATTCCCATTTTAAAGGTCACTTCCCTTGGAAAGCCACACTCACACTTATGGATACATCTTACATTCTTCCTAATGAGCTCTTTTTTTTTCCTTTACTTATTGAGCTTTTAAAATTTCATACAACATTTCCCACTCAATAGAAGACTCAAACATGAGCTCATATAACTTCAGCCGCCAGATATTTCACAAAGGTGCAAAGAACACACAGTGGAGGGAAGACAGCATCTTCAACAAGTGGTGCTGGCAAAACTGGATCTCCATCTGCAGAAGAATGAACCTTAACCTTTATCTTTCACCCTGCCCAAAGTCAACTCCAAATGGATCAAAGACCTCAATAGAAAACCTGAAACTCAGAAACTACTAGAAGAAAACATAGGCAGCACCCTCTAAGATATAGGCATAGGAAAGGACTTTCTAAATCAGACACCAGCTGCTCAGGCACTAAGGTCAACAGTCAGTAAGTAAGACCTCTTTAAATTACAAAGTTTCTGTACAGCAAAAGAAACAACTAAGGAAGGGAAGAGGAAACCCACTGAGTAGGAGAAAATTTTCACTAGCTACACTTCCAACAGAGAATTAATACCCAGAATATACAAAGAACTCAAAGAAGAAAGAACAAAGACAATAAGTGACCCAATAAAAAATGGGCACTAGACCTCAACAGAGAGTTCTCAAAGGAAGAAATAAAAATGGCTAAGAAGCACCTTAAAAAGAGCTCATTTTCTTTTAATCCTCATGCTTCAACTTACACTGACATGTCTTTATTATAATACCTAGTCCTAAATCTACTTTCAGAAGAATCTACTTTCAGGATTCAGAAGAATCCTGTTTTCACCTAAGTAGTGGTTTCTAAAAGCTTGGGGAACTCCTGATGCTGCTGAGGATGGCCACATGCAGCTGTCTGTCCACTCCCCGAGATCCATCTTAAAGCACTGTTGGTGGGTTTCTCTGTGGGCTCCTAAACATGGCTCACGTGGTACCTTGGGTCCCTTTGCTTCTGTTTTTCTGACAGAAGTGTTTGATAAGCACCAAGGACACCAAAAAAAAAATTCCCCGGACACATCCATTCTCCATTGCTGGGTGAGATGGAACAGTGTACAGATGTTCTGGGGGACATCGTCATAAAAGCTGGTTGCCCAGGTGCCCTAAGGCATTCTCTTGTCCCCATGGGAGCAGCCTGAGCCACAATAAGAGAACTGCTTCCCCAAAGCTTCTGGATAGGAACCAACATATTAAGAATAACTGCTTCTGTGTTTTCCTTAATCTGAAAACTTACAAGCGCTGTTTGTGTCTTCGCTCCTCTGCCTGTCTCCTCTGCTTTCTGTAAAGCTAGCAGCCTAGACAGGGAAAACTGGAAGCTTCCTTCCACTATGATGTTCTGAAGAAGGTCAAGACATCTACATTTAAACTCCAAATGTTCTCACTTTATGAAAAGTTAAAAAATCAGAGCTATGGTGTGTGTATTCATGACTTTACACTGGACAGAAGCATTTCTAATCCAAGAGTGCCTAGGAATTCTTAGAAAGAAAACAGGAGCTGCACGAGCATTGGTAATGACCAAATGCCGAGTAAATGCACCACAGGACAGGCCAGAGTTACGAAATCCAAGATAAGAGACAAGTCTGCATTGCCAGCTCTAGGAAAGGAACTCTAACCCAACTGACCTGACGCCTGATCTAGGAATCGATAGCTCTTTTATTTTCCTTTTTCTTTTAGATACAAAAGCAAACACTGGAAAATATAATTGAGCCTCACTCTAAATTCAAGGAGTAAACGAACAAACTTTCACCTAAAGTAACACTGAGAAAAACATTTTCATCAGCAAAGTCCCCCTTCAGCCATGTACCTCTTAAGAAAAAGAGATGCTGTCTTAGGTCTTCGTGACAAGTGTCATCTTCTGTTCTGCGGTTTTCCCGTCTCTCTTTGTAAAGGGAGGGAAATAACTTCCTACTTTTGTTAAATGGGATGCACCTAGATTTCATGTATTGGTGCCATGTTGTCTGTGATAGCTTTCATATAGTGTGTCCAAAAATATTTAACAAACTGTAGCCACTTCAGTATTTTTTGTTCATTTATATTGTGTGCTAAAATTATCATTATTTCTTTTTACTCTTTGCATGCCAAATTAGAATACACAGGTATATGTTTAGGAATGCAATTATTTTTGGTGATATATTAAAAAGTCTAATAAATACACACTGCCTTATCAGCTTGGAAACTCTGAACATCTTAAAACATATTTAAGTGAAGTTTTTGGCTCTATCTTTCATAGAAACTTAAAATATTGTTTCTATAAAAACATTCATTTTAAAATCATAAAATTTTCATTAGGTGATAAAATCTAATAATGTATACATAGGTTTTGATAAGAATTTTCTTCTAAACTGATTCAAATTAAATATATGTTGATTAAAATTTTATTGCATTTGAATAAAAGTCAGGGGTAACAAGAAAACTATATGATTTCTTTTCAGAAAACTCCTGGTTTTTGTCTGTTTCCTTGCTTTCTTGCCTGTTTTTGGTGTTTGTCAGGATCTCACTATGTATCCCTGGCTGACCTGGTACTCACTATGTAGGCCACGTTGGACTTGAACTCACAGAGATCTGCTGGCCTCTGCCTCCAGAGTGCTGAGATTTAAAAGCATGTGCCACCATGACCAGCTTCAAAGTATTCTTGATATAAAACTGTTAAGGCTGAACTACATGTTAAATAATGAATACGCTTCCTAAAGAGCTTTGGTTAGATTTTCTTTTCACAGTGCAAACCATAGGAGATGTCACCCCGAGAAGCAGAAACATTCAAAATCTTGGTTTTTGAAAACCTGCCTTTATGTATGATTACACTAGTTCTCACTATCTACATGGGCTATCCCATGGTTTGTTTCTATTATTTTTTTATTTTTAATATATTTTTTTAAAAATTTGTGTATGAGTGTCTTCCCGCATGCATTTAAGCGCAACCATGTTGTGCAGTGCACATGGAGGCCAGGAGAGAGGGTGTCAGATGCCCTGGAACTAGAATTATGGTTACTAGATAGCCACCATGTGGGTGCTGGGAACTGAACCCAGGTCTTCTGCAAAAGCAGCCAATGCCTTTATCTGCTGAGCCAGTACTCCAGACCCCAACTGTGGGTTGTTTTATATCATTAACTGGGTACCAGTTTGGCCTGTAAATAAGTGGTCATGTACTGTTTTAAAATTGGCCCGGCTTCTTTTTCTCTCATGTGAAAGCTAACATTTTAAGGGTTTAAGAAGTCTCAATTCCATTTGCTTCAACAGGCTAAGAAGACTTGGACACATGTCCAGCATGACCGCTAAAACACCAAATAAAGGCAAATGGTAAAGCATGTAGAGCTGCCTGATGGCCTAGATCTTCCTTTGGGAGAAGTCACATGAGATTTTAGATTTAAATTCAAAAAATCTTTTTTAAAAAGAGAGGGTATTTGTGATTATACAGCTTTGGACAAGATGCTGTCTCCTTGGTCCTTTTCTTCATTCTCTTTGTGTAACACGCTCCCTGGTACTTGAGGGTATGAATTAGTTTTAAGAGATGATTGTTCTTGTTCTAAAGTGCAATTATTGCTGTCATGTAATTGCTTTCCTTGGAGATACTAAATTCTTTATTCCAAGGATGAATAGAATGATTTATCTCTGTGCTTTAAGATATATTTGGTGTACAAGGATGTGTGTACAGAAATATAAATATTTTGAGGATTGTGAAGATTATTTTGACCTCTAATACGTCTTCAAAAACAGGTTCTTCAAAGTCCATACTTATCCAATCTTTAAACTTTTAGTATTGATCCATTCTTAGCAATGCTTATGAAAATGATTTAGAAAAAGAAGGAAATCTAAATATAAGTATAAATCATGAATTCATTTCAGAGTGATTCTCTAAGGAAAGAAAAAGTAAATCACATCAAAAACTTATTTCAGACTGGAGAAAAAGATTGGATCCAGCTATTTCTAACCTATTCCTGTACTGCAAAACTCAAGAAGATGAACTTTTAGAGTCACATTTTTCACATCAATATTACAACTTAATTTGAGATGACATCCATGTGTCCTTCAAAAACACTAGACGAGTCAGTCATCTTCAACTACTATGGCAGTCAAGCACTGTAAGGAGCTAAATATTTCTCTCATTTTTTATATTTTGCAAACCATTTTATTTATTATTTTTAATGAATTTTTGAAACTTTCATACATTATGATTTGGTGGTATTTAGATCCACTCCCCATCCCCATCTCCTCTTAGTCCCTTTGCCTAAATTAATGTGTGTATGTATATGTATCTGTGTGTGTGTGTGTGTGTGTGTGTGTGTGTGTGTGTGTGTGAATCCATCCATTCACTGGAGCCTGGTTAACCTATCAAGAGTCCCATGCTTGAAAAAGACTGTGTCTACTCCTCCCAGAAGCTATCCCTTGCCAAAATTTCCTTAGGTTGGTTGGGGCTTCTTACCCACTCACTCAAGTCTATGCTGGAATTTTTCTGGCTTGAGCTTGCATGGTACTTGTGCATGCTATCGTCACTGTTGTGAGTTCATATGAGTAACTGCTCAGCTGTCTGGAAAACTGTTTCCTTGACCATCAACCACCTCTGGCTCTTATAATCTTTCTGGTCCCTCTTTATCAATGATCCCTGAGCCTTGGGGGGCACAAGTTTGGTATAGGTGTCCTATTCAGGGATTAGAACTCTGCAGCTTCTTGTTCTCTCCCTAGAGGCCAGTTGTGGGTTTCTGTGTTAATCACCATCTGTTGCATAAGGAAACTTCTCTGGTGAGTGTTGAGAGATGCATTAATCTATGGGTAAAACAACAAATCATTAAGAATCAGTTTAATACAATAGTTATTTACCAGAAACTAGTATTCTGTTCTCCCCTATGTCCTGTGACTATTTAACCTCAGGCTCCTAAGTCTGATATCAATTTCAGATATGGACTCCATCTTAGGAAGCAGACCTTAAATCAAGTAAACAGTGGTAGTTACTGCCATAATATTTGTGCCACTATTGCACCAGTAGGCATATCTTACCAGCCAGTTCTGTAGTTCACAGGGTTCACAGATTGGTAAGGATAATTCACAGCAATAGGAACACTAGCCAGTAGAGATGAGGCTTTGATATTGGCTCCAGCTTGACTTCTGCTTGTTTCTTCTATAGTTCATATATGTAGTATCTTCAGCAATAGTATCTTAACAACAAGTTCTGATACAAAAAGTCTCTGTATATCAAAGTACATTATCATTCAAGTTAAGAGGAAAATTCACACAATGGGAAAAAATATTTACCAGCTATATCTTTGACAAAGGATTAGTATCTAGAATGTATAAAGATCTAAAAAAAAAAACTAAACATCAAAAAAGCAACGTGATTAACAAATGAGGCAAGGGCCTGAACAGGGCCTTCTAAAGACGAAATACAAATGGTTGAGAAATACTTAAGAAAATGTGCAACTTAGTCCAGGAAAATGAAAATGAAAACCACATTAAATTTCTTGTTACGTCTCTCAGAAATGGAACGGTCCAGAAAACAAATGGCAAATTCTGGTGGAGAATTTGAAGAAGTGAAAACCCTTGTCCACTGCTGGTGAAAGTACACTGTGGTGTAACCACTGTAGAAATCAGTTCTGAGATTCCTCAAACAGCTTGGAATTGATCTCCCGTATGGTCCAGCCATACAACTCTTGGGCATATACCCAAAAGACTCTACATCCAGAAACACCTGTTCATCCACTCGCATAGTATTTATATTTTCTGATAGAACCCCCAGAGTTGGATGATGAATGTGAATTTTCCTAATGTGTCCCAGTGTTCCACGCATTTGATACGCTTAATATAATGATTAAAAGTAATATCAATTGGATTCTAAGAACTGAATGTACATTATTATTTTGGGTTGTACAGTAAGCTGGGAAATACGCTACTTGTATGTATAAATTCTGTTATATATTTAAGTATTTAATCAAAATATGCCAATGGTATAGATAGATTTTGTTTTATATCAATAAAAGAAATTTTAACCAGTGGACATCTTAAATTTTAGCATTTCTGAAGAGACCCATTACACTCAAGCATGCATTCAAAAGGGAAAACTTTAAAGGAAATATCCCAGAAACACATCATTAATGAGCATCTCAGATATAGAGGGGCTAGATTTTCATTTAGCAGTTGTTTTGATGATGTATGAGGAACTTTGGGAACCTGAGATAACTGCCAGCATTATTGGACTATCTGGACAAGGGGCAGACAGTTTATAAAAAAATAAAAGGGTGAGTGGCTTCATTGGGTGACTCCCTGAATGCCAGTCCAGATGACAACTGCTTTGAGGAAGTGCCGGATTCTACTGAGATCCCTGGATGTGAGGTTCTGAGTAACAGACCTTTGGGAAGGGTGGAGGTAACAGCATGCACCTTAATAGTGACGCTTTGATATGTGCAGACACCTAAATGTCTTCGTTGCAAGGCAAAGTATTTACAAATTCATTTCTCGTTGCACAGGTCAGCTCATCTATGCCTGAGAAAAATCAGGGCAGTATAATCCGATTGCTTGCTTTGCTGCAACGTGCTGCTCACTCCCTCTAGGAGGCTGTTGCTTCTTCCCTCTGTCTTTGCAAAGAGCAGTAGAGCCTTCTTGCGTATCATACATTTTGGTCACTAGATGGTGCAGAATGTTGAGCCAGAGATTCAAGAGACGGTACAGCAATTACAGTAAGACTTCCAGCCTAGCAACAGTAATTGAACATTTACATTATAATAGGTGAAATCAGTGTTGGGCATAGACAGATTTTGCTTTT
>NW_008331547.1:125498-178861 GCF_000622305.1 Nannospalax galili
AATCATCCTGATACCATGTATGACAGGGAACCAAGTAAGAAATGATAACAGCTGTAAATTAGAAATGGTGTTACATATAACTACATCATCACACTTAGGGGATCCTTGGACCCTGAAGGAAGTGATAGAGTGCTGATTGGACTGTGTTCTTTGAGTGACTTTCTTTTCTGACAGGGAAAATGAGAAGAATCAGTTAGGGATCAACATTTAGTAAAAGGAACAGAAGCCAAAGCAGGCTTAAAAGCCAACAGATGGTAAAAGGGGCAGTAATGCGACATGTTCCCCAATCAATACTCAGTACCAGCAGATGATAAGTAGGACTATTTTGGCATTTCATAAGCTTCCATTAATGTATATTTAACCATGAGTGTCACTGTCAGGTCAAACTTTCCTATAGAATAAGTATAAACTCAGGTGTAGGTATTATAGAAGAGTCTGATCCATGTGTGATTCATGTATCTGCTAAACTATAACTTAGCATAGTTCACTTATAATTTATTAATTATATAATGTAATTTCCCTTTTGCTGTTCATTGTCCCTTAGGTTTCCTGAAGAGGTGATTATCATACCTATTTTAGTACCTGTAATAACCCATAGTACAGAAAAACCAGTTTACTCATTTGGGAAAAAAAAAATATCATAGATTGTGTATCCAAAGAACATGTTCCTTGATTTCTGGAGTAACTAGGGAGAAGGATGGCAGCTGCTGAGGCTTTGCCAACGAAACCTTGACCTTGGGCTTGTGTTGTTTATCATGGAAATTATGAAATATTCAATTAGCTAGAGGTAGGGATTTGTGTAAATGAATCGCTGATCAGTAGATGAATACATTTAGTAGATGTTAAATTTTAAGTGTAAGTAGTATAAAATAATGAAACTAACATATTAAGGATGTGGCCCTTCTACCTCTGCTTTAACTGGATCTTCAGTCCATTTACCTTTCGTCAAACTTTTCATCACATCTTTCTGTCTCTCTTCCTGCTTGCTATTCCCCACCACCCTCAAGCTTGTTATTGGCAAGCAGGCACTAAAACCAGAAAAATCACAACCCAAATGTTGTATCATCTGTGACCAGAATTTGTGACAACTGTCATAGTCACTCTGGACCAATAACCATTAGCCTATTCTTTGTGAAAAATAGCATGTTTCTTTAACTAAGCATTCTAATAGTGTAACATGCATGTGTACATCTCCAAAGATAAAATGAAAATTGCTGAGAGATTTTTAATGTTCAACATCTTTAGCCATTAGGAAAATACAAATCTAAGCTACTTTGAGATTTTATGTTTCCCAGTCAAAATGACTAAGACCAAAAAATGAGAACAAACTCTGGTATGGATTTGAGGAAAGGGGAAATTCAAATGTAAATGGACAGGACTGGAAAAAAAATCAGCCTGGGTGAGGTAACCCAGACCCAAAGGACAAATGCCCCGCATTCTCTCTTCTATGTGGATGTTATCTTTGAGTCTTTACATATGTGTGTTTCATTTTGAAGACTCATAGAGGTGAGGAAACTAGTAAGGGGCCAAGAGGTGAAATAAATGCAGTGATGTCAAGAGGGGAAGGCAATGGATGCTTTCAAGGCAGGGGAGGCAGCAAACAGAGATATAAAGGGGGAAAGCCAGCGCATTAATGGAATAGAAAGGGTGAATGGGGTGCAGATGGGTGGGCAGGTAGAAGAGGTGGTATTGGGGAAAGAGACCTAACACTAAAGAACTTTGGAAAAAGTCCCATGGAAATCCACTGTAGAAACTTCCTAAAATTTATACATATACACGTATCCAAAGTGTTTAAATGGAGTTACCATCTAACAGTGGGCCAACCACTCTACCAGATAAAAACAGGCTAGGAAAAAACTAGCCCAATTACAGGAATAGTTTCCTTCTTTAGGAGTTGTTGCTGTAGGGGATCCTGTGGACCCTCTAATAATGCTTGCCAGTTCTCTTAATTACCCTCCAGAGCTTGATGGTTAGACCTACTGATTGAAGACTACATACTTGAGTTTTAGAACAAACATGAAGCAATCCAGCTGGTTCTGAACTTGCAGGTTCATCCTTACTGGCTGGCTTTCTTAGTGCTGGAAGGTGCTATGCATGATGCCAGAAGGAAAGTAATCATGAATCTTACCCAGTTGTTCACCCTGTGAGACACTATAACAAGTAGCCTGGCAGGATACGGCCACTGGATCAATAGTGGCACTAATGTTACATGGGTAAGGAACCAGTTTTTGAAAGAATTTAATGACTTTCACAAAATGAATCCCATCTTTGGCATGTTATTGGAGTTAAGAGCCTCCAACTGCACAGGTCATAGGCCCTTGGGGAAAACTACTGCTATCGTTCTGCTAGGAGGACATAGTATTAAACCAAGTCTAATGGTACATTATACCCATCTATTAGTGCATTTCTCAATAGTCATCAGAAAAGTTACTTTTATAAATAGATGGCACTTTACACAGAGACCCACAACTGGTCAAACTGTGAAGAATAAGAGACTTCAGACTGCTGAGCCATATTTGGAATATTTATAGTACCGCCCTCTCCCAAAGGCTCGGGGACCATTGTGGAGGAGTCAGAGGTGGTAGAAGACTACAGGGAACAGTATTTCCTGGACATTACAGGGTAGTTGTGGTGACACGCCCAAGCTCAAGTGAGACAAAGTCCAGCATGCAGGGTGGTGTGAGCACCAAGTGCAACCCCTGATCAAGAACCTACTGGCGATTGACAGGTGCTGGAAAAGGGAGAATCGGTTTTTTGTTTGTTTTTTTTAAGGGTGTAACCACTAACAGTCAACCATGCTCCAAGTGGTTGGATCCATACAAAAGAGTATTTGGCCAATCAAATTGGACTTGATAGGCCTTAAATAGAGGAAAGGAGGTCACCAAATTGAGTGAGTAAGGAAGATGGGGGTGAATCTTGGAGAAGATGAAAACTAAATATGATCAAAATACATAATACTAAACTCTTAAAAATTAATAAACTAAGCCGGGCATGGTGGTGCACGCCTTTAATTCCAGCACTCAGGAGGCAGAGGCAGGTGGATCTCTGTGAGTTCAAGGCCAGCCTGGTCTACATAGTGAGTTCCAGGACAGCTGGGGCTACAGGGAGACCCTGTCTCAAAAAGACCAAAAAAAAAAAAATCAATAAACTATTATTTTTAAATGATTCATATGGGATATCCGAAGCACAATTATTCATCTTTTTGCCTTCTGAGCTGTCTTCTGTATGGACAACTCTGTTCACTACCTGCAGACTCTTCAATGCAGGTCTTTTTTTATTAGCTATCTGCAGGGTCCTAAGGGAAGAACGTCAGTAGAGACAAACCCCCTGAAGGACTTAGAATCAAACCTCACCCTCAGGCACACCTTTCAGTTCTTCGTCACAGGAGAAAACTAAAACAATAATGAAAAATGTAAAAATCATGGTTCTTACCTAATATTCGATTAAACTTTTCTATTTTCTTTTTGCCCACATTGGTAGCTACTGCTATCTTTTACCTAAGGAGGTATCGTTTTTGAAATGTGGATCACTATGCTGTCTCCTTTAAACTAGAACGCACCTCAAGTGTCATCATGAAGGCCCATCATGGAAAGAAGCCAGAAGTCAGTTGGGTGGTTACAAATTCGGTGAACATTTCTGCATTTTGGTGACTGGTGTGCTGAGACGCAGACTGGCCCACTCAGACAGGTCTGCCAAGGCATGAAGTAGCAGACCTTCCTCAGGCACACATGGGCACAGACGCCGTGTGCCCCCGGAGGAGCAGGTAGGACAGCAGCATCAGAGCAGTGTCCCTGAAGAGAAAAGGGACACTGAGACCCGTTCATCTGAGGCCATGCAGAGTCACCCTGTCAGTGGAAGCACCATCTGTTGACAAAGGCATCCTTTATACACATTGATATTTTATCAGTAATGAGCTTCTCACTGTACCAATTTCATTCAGTGCAGACAAGTTCACAGATTCATGTTTTGAGACGGGACTTTCTGTGTTCCTCTCAACAGTGTTTCTGTATCTTCAGTAATTCGGAGCTTGATTTAAGTTGATCCACAGAGTTCAAGTCATTTTCTTCAGCTAGCTTAATGTTATGTACATTTCAGACGACCTTTAGTAAGGAGGCACTCACAGGTTTATAACTTTTAACGCGTGTCTAATAGTAACAGTTTGATGCCATTTGACAGGGATAGCACCGATCATCTTTCCTTTATCCTCATGACTTATGAGAATAAACACATTTGCTAATAATGAAGCTGGAGAGGATGGAATAATGATGCCACAGCCTGGCGCTCCCATCTTATCTCCGTCTTGCTTTGCTTCCTTGGATAAAAGGCTCAGATTTTTTTCTCTGAATTCAGTGTTCACTATAATTCTGGGAACAGCTGGGTCCTTCCCAATAATCATGACACTACAAGGATCAAATGGATAGTGTACAGATATTACATGTCTAGCAAAATTATGAGGCAACATGCAGTACTGTGCGTCTTAGACCTTTCCTGAGTCTTGCATTGCCAGAAGTCGTTACTATTAATGAAGGGAGCAACACATTGTCCTTGACTGTCCTTGGTGACACAGTAAAACAGGCTCTAGGTATTTGAGTTTATCTACTTACTTATGCCAAACAACCTTAAGGTTTCTGACACTGATCAGTGTTGGTTTCATATCAATTACTTTTCATGGCATTGACAGAAGCAGAAATCTAAAATATCAAAAATTTACACTTCAAGTTCTAAAATAACTAGCTATACAAAAACCTGCAATATACAGGATGAATGTCAAATTTTTGTATGCAAAATGAAATAATTTTGTTAGATAATTCATATTACTTACGTAAAAGTTTCAAAATGATGTTCTCCTACATTTACTTTATGCTTAGCACATAAATATCTATACATAAAAACAGGCGTGTGCACGTTCCATTCCTCATTGGAATGCCTTGCAGTCTAATAAGAATGCAGGGAGGTGAGTGATTTTGATTTCCTCTTTATAAAATCAAATTTATGGTTGTTACTAATTCATTTTTCTTAGAATTATCCACAGGAAAATCAAAGCAACGATATCAGTGGCATGATTTATGTGAAATACTTTCCTACCTGAATGTAATAGTCCAGACTCTATTGGACACACATATATGAGACTTGTCTACATAAGTGCCCAGAATTAAAACTCTGATTACATTCAGTAAGGAATTCATAGAGTAGGCCAGGAAACTAGAATAAGCTGCTTTTACTTTTTCCCGCTATTAAAAGTAGGACTTGTACACTATTCTAACCAACAGACAGAAGTAATACTCCCGTTTTCTATTCCAGATCATTTAAAACAACACGACAAGTCTTTAGATATTGCTAGATGTTTCATTAGTTAAGGAGACTCTTCTTGGAGATTAACTGATCCAATAATGTACTGTGCAGTTAGTTGCTTTCCAGAAGAATATTAGAACTATCTTAGCTCTCTCTGGATATACTACTTGAGGTTACAAATGAGCAAATGCACACTCATCCCGCACGGGGAACGGTGAGAACAAAAGGAAATCTGTCAAACCTAACGTGGGAAAATAATGAAGCATTTCATTGTACTCGGTGGACCTAACCACTTCTTCGGGTCCTTCTGTATTTTGTTCATCTCTTCTACAACGTCCCCTGAACCTGGGATGTGTTGGGATATGTGTTTCATTGATTTATGAATATTCAGCTACCAGTCCACCAGTGCACAGAAACAGACACTTACTCTGAGCAGTATAATCTTTATGAATCTCAACCAATATCCATGGAAACCTGTAAATGATTTGTCTCTACACACTAGGACGCTAATAACAATAATATATGGCTTCAGAAATACATGTTAAAAGTCAATTTGAAGCGACAACCTGGGTCCTCTGCAAGACTAGCCACTGCTCTTATTTGATGAGCCATCTCTCCAGCCTCCAAATATTTTTATAATTACTTTACAGCTTTTCATGGTCACTGAAAAGCTGAGAGCCATTTTGGTCATGAACTACTTCAAGTTATCATCTACTATCTAAATTCTTCAATGAAAATTTGAGTTTGCTTCTAATTTCTTTGCTGTTCCAACGATGTTGTAATGAATATCCTTAAACATCTCTTATTTTGACACATGTTGAACTGGAACAGTTCTTTGAATTTTACAGCTAAAAATAAAATTCTAGGCTATTGGGAAGTGTTTCTCTAGCATTTATAAATATTGCCAAATAGTTCACCAACATATTTGCATTTGTCAGATAGGAGAGTTCTAGTTTGTATCCACGTCCTCCTCTATAATGAGTACTTTAAACATCTTTTTCTAAAATTGTATCTCATTAACATACATTTCTTTGTTGTTAGTATGACTAAGAAATTTTAGGAGTCTCAGTTTTCTCATGTGTTTCCTGTTTATATCTACTGCCTGCTTTTGCTACTGATTTATATAATTTTATTTATTTATTTTTCCATTGTACGTGCTTAGTGTGAGTACAGATAGCTTCATGCTATGCTGCACATGTGGAAATCTTAAGATAACTTCCAAGTAGTGCTTCTCACCACCATGGGTTCCAGGAATTGAACTTATGTCATCAGGCAAACATCTGTACTCTCTGAGTCATTTTTCTGGCCCTCAAATTGTATTTATTTAAAAATATATGCTGGGCTGGGCTTGGTGACACATACCTTTAAAATTAGCACATGGGAGGCAGAGGCGGGCAGATCTCTGTGAGATCAAGGATAGCCTGATTTGCATAGAAAGTTCCAGGACAGCAGAGGCTGCAGGGAGACCCTCTGTCAAAAAAACAAAAACTGTACCAAGAAAGATAGTTTCCTGTGCCAGCTATTATGGTTATTAGGCTTTTTTAAGGGAATGAGTCTAGAAAGGCTGATTAGACTCCAGTGGATGAACTTGAACCCAGGGAAATATGGGTACAAATGTTTGACTGGATAAGATTTAATGCATAGAACAGAATGCATAAGATTCACTGGGGGTAGACTAAGTAGGGGCACAGATCGGGGAGAGAGTCTAAACTTGATTAAGAATCTATTATATGGGGCTGGAGAGATTGCTCAGTGGTTAAGAACACTGGATGCTCTTGCAGAAGACCCAGGTTCAAATCCTAGCAATGCATGGGAACTAACAACTGTCTGAAACTACAGTTCCTGGTGATCCTACAGCCTATTCTTTCCTCCACGGGCATTGCACAACATGGGTGCACTTTTATATAGGCAGGCTTAACACTCATACACATAAAATAAAAATAATAAAATATTTTTTAAAAAAGAATCTATTATATGAAATGCACAAAAATCATATACGTGATAAAGAGCTTCTTCTGAGTATGGAATTTGTATTGTCTATTTTTATGTTATACTATTAAAATTTCAATATAATAAAATTTATTATAGTCAAAAAAAAGTCAGTTTGAAGAGACATCATGTCCATAACTGCAGAATCCTTTGTATTGGAAACTATCACAACTCAGACACAGGTTTTATGCATAGCTCACAGTACCAAACATGAGCTCTGTCCTATAGAAATGGGCTTAAAGTCAATGGAAAAGTATTGCTGTTTCCATGAACATTGTGCCACTTTTGGACTAGTCATTACACATTGTTTGATTTGGCATTGCACTATCTTTTGATTGGGCAAATACATCCTGACAGCTTCCAGGAGTAACCATTATAATCCTCTAAGGCACTATGAAATCAGGATATTATCATGTGAAATTCCACTCAATCCAAGTCTGATTTTTCCAGATCATGCACAATGAGCAAATGATGTCTTCAGCTCATTTTACTTATGTTATACATTAACATAAGTGACAAAAGCCTCTATGATATGAGGGTCACAAGAGACGCCCTGGTCAAGAATGCAAAGGAAGCCTACCACCTGGCCTCAAGAGTTTTTTAAATAAAATTACCTATTTCTCTCATGCATGGAACATTCTTTGAAATTCTTAATTTGTGTAGTTTTTCTTATTTTAGATAGTTTTCTAAGTATGTTGGATAGCATATATAACTATTATAAATAAAACTATTGCAGATCTCAACAGGATTGTTGATGGCCCGATATTTCTGTCTCATAACTTGCATATATTGATATTGGAATTCATAGTCTATGGGAATCCATAACAAAATCAAGCAAGTTCTAATAAAGCATGTAAAGATATATATGCTTGTTTTTACTTGTTTCCTACAATGAACAATTTGGCATGTATGAAGATGAATGGGAGGCACAATGTTATTTATCTTTCTGTAATGCAATATGGTGGCTAATATGCCTTATCAACCTGAATCACCTCTGAGCCTATGATCCAAAGAGGACCGGAGTACATCTGAAACTTTCCACAGAACTGGCAGCAGAAGACATTGTGGTTCAAACATTGTTGAGACAGGGAACTGAACTGGTGAACTGAATAAATTTTGCATTGTATGATTAGCCATGAGCCTATGGGGGAGGGAAGTAGAGGTGGCGTAGCTAGAACATTCTTGATCTTTTGTCAAGTCGGCAGACATTACTTTGTGATGGTTAATTTTGATTGTCAACTTGATAAGATCTATCATCACTTAAGAGAAAAGGTCTGGGCATGGCTTTGAGCGAGATTCTAGACTGGGGCAACTGAGTGGGAGGATGAATGTGGTTGATATGCAGAGGGAAAATCGCTCCTCCCCTTCCTTTGACTGTGGATGCAATGTGAGCAGTTTCCTCACCTATCTTTGCAGGAGGAACTGTGTCCTCTTCCAGTGTTCATAAAACAACTATTCCTCCACCAAAATATTTTTGTCAGGCACTTAATAACATCAGTGACAGTCTTCCTTTCTTCACTGAGCCATTCGTAAAGCCCAAGTGTCAATACAGATTGTAACAGGCCAAGTGTCATGAGCTACTGAGCCCACTGGATGCTTTTTCCTTTTCCGTTCTCAAGCTACATGGTGTCTCTCTACATTTGCTAGAGGCACCCATTCCTGCCTGGTGTTTTCACATGGTCATTGTGTACCAGGTATCTGCCAGGGATGGGTGGTGTCTCTTCAAGCAGGTGATCTAGCTTCATTGAGCCTCAACTCCTGCAGGAAGCTCAATGGCTTTAAAGGACACAGGCCCTAAGACAGTCTGCATGGCATCAGTAATGGGGCTTGCAGACACCATATCGCATTGCTGTAAATACATGTACCACGGTAGTAAAATTTGATTCTGTGTCACACTAAAAAAAAATGTTTGGCCAGAAAACCCTTAATGGTTAAGGTCAATTTAACCCATTAATGGTTAAGGTACTTTAATGGTATTCTACTGTAGTAAAGCCAGATGTGGATTCCTGTTATTAAAATGCTTTATACACTGCTAAAATTTTCTATTCCAGTATATTATATTGAGCTTCTGACTCTTTCCATGACTGAGACCAAATTCTATTGGAAAAATGTATTTATTTATTTATTTTCCATAGCCCCTAGCTATAGCCTTTTTAACCTCTTGTGATTTATAACAAGGAAGTGTACTAGGGGAGTGGGGCAGACAGCTGTTTAACGTGCCATATAAGGATCTTAACTGACCCAAAAACACACTTGAGCCTTTCTGTCCCAATCCCAAGCGGCACCATTCTTTATCACGATACAGAGAGGATGGGCAACTTGGGTGAAATGGAGCATGAACCTCTGCTCCCACAAAATATTATTAGCTCAAAATATTATTGTAGCCCACAAAATATTTTTAGCTCTTTTACATTTACAGGCACAGGTTGTTTTAGGGTTTTCTCAATAACATTGGCAGGTATCATACACATCACATGGGACCCTAATACTCCCAAGAATTTTTCAGCCGTTCCTGGCCCTTGCATCTTCTGTGGGTTGATTCCCCCTCCTCATTTCCTTTAGGTACATCTGTGCGTACTTTTAGATGCTTTTGGAATTCTGTAATACACTCAGATGTTAGTATCATGTCATCAATGTAATGAAAACTTTTGGCGGCAGCGGGGGTGGGGGACTAGATAATAAAGCATAGTCCTAGTCTTAAGACTAGTCTTAAGATCTTAAGACTAACAGTGGGAAAATGAAGGTAACATTGAGGCCAGTGCTGACCATTCCAAGTGAATGCAAATTGGTCAGGATTCAGTAGTTAAGGGAACCCAAAAAAGTCATCAGTAAGGTATAACAGAGCACAGAAAGACCCCATCTCTTATATCAATTGTTTGATCAAAAGCCTGATGTTCATCACAGGAGCATGAATGGGGGAACTGCCTTATGTAGGGCTTTATATAATCAATGTTCATTCTCCAGGAGCAGTCTTTCCTCTTTAAGGGCACATTGGGGTGTTGCAAGGGCTCTGGGTGAATAGCCTCTACCTTCTCTAACTCCTTGATGCTTTCTATAATTTTGGTTTTATCCCCAAGGCAGTCTATACTGTGTCATATGCAACACTCTGAGTAGGTAGCATACAGGTTCCCATTTTGCCCAACCACCCATGAATATCTTCATGGTTTACACTCTCGGCCAAAACATTCCAATGATGGAATGCTCTGTGAGCCCCAACAGTGCATCCAGCCACAAGATGTTCTCTTGTAGCAGAGAAACATATACTCTATACCTAGGTGGAGATAACTGCCCAGCCCCAGGACAAGTTTAGCCCTTTTTGACCTGTACTGTCATATACCTACATATATTTACTGCTGCCCATTGCCCCCCAAATATTGGGGGGTTGCCAAAAATTAATGTGAACTCATCTCTAATATCTACCAAAGGTCAAGTCGTTTCCACATTAATAGAGGCCAGTAAATCTGTAACTCTCCATGGGGACTCTTGTCACTGTATACAGGCCTCACAGAGACAGCCTTGGAAGTCCTGTCAAAGAACTGACTGGGGTGCTTCCAGGCCCAGATGACCTTCTTCCTCTAGATCAGAGACTAGACCAGGGGTAACTTGAACCTCTGTGTCTGTTCTTTAATTCATCCCTTTGGTGAATGCTGGTTTAAAGCCTTCCAGAGACTCAGAAGAACAGAATTTAGCTTTTTAACACTGTTCTTACTAGCAACTGGGTTGGCATAAATATTGCCACATTACTATGCGTAACCTGCATAAGACCTTTTGTCTATAGTTCTGTTTTTCTTTTTCCTCCCCTCTTTCTGAGTGTTTTAGCACCTTATGAATCAATTTATTTGATGCTCCAAGTCATTCTATCTGTCATTCAACCAGACCCACAACAAAAAGACCCACTAACATACCAGATAGGGAAAGACAACCATGCTGTGATTCCCTCCAAGGAAGCTTCACCTTCTGGCTGCTTGGACTCAGTTACATTCCTTGCTACCATAGCCAGGAACATATAATCACACCTCCACAGCTCATCTTTGTCCTATCAATCCCTGTTCAGAGGCCTAGTGTCCTGTGTGATAGCATTCCTCGGAAGATGTGAACAAGCACCTGTTCACCTGAGGAAGCCAGTAGATCGACCACAGACCTAATAAGGACACCAGTGAACTGCAATTCAGTTAAACAATGAGCCTTATTGGAGTTACCTGCAGAAATAATGAGGGGTTACATTAAATAGTGGATGAGGGGTTATTTATGTGGTAGAAATAACTCAAAGACAGCCGCATCACCAAAGCCCAGGCCCAGCTTGTGTGAGGGCTCACCGAAGCTGGAATAACGAAGCCTGGTGCAAGACTCAGGCAGCACAGCAGGCTGCATAGTGTCTCTTCCATGGAGCTCCGCTGTTCCGGGCCTCTTCCGGAAGTTCAGCTGCTCTACCCCGGGAACTCTCTCTGTTGGTCTCTGTGAATTCCTATACTTAGGATCAATAACATAAGTATTGATGAGCAAAGAACCAAGGGGAACCAAAGGTTCACAAGGAGATGCTGCATGTGGGACCAGAGTTTATCCAGCACTCCATGACTTGGATGGCGTTGAAACAGATTTATCAAACTTTCTTTTTAAATATATGTTTCAACAGGTTACATGATGTCATTTCATTTTTCATGCAAGTTTATAAGGACAGTTTGGACATACTACTCCTAAACTCCTCTCCATTGTGCTCTCTGTACTACCTGTCGGGTAATGCCTTTGCTCCTAAACTCCTCTCCACTGTGCTCTCTGTACTACCTGTCGGGTAATGCCTTTGCTCCTAAACTCCTCTCCACTGTGCTCTCTGTACTACCTGTCGGGTAATGCCTTTGCTTCCTTAGAGAACTTAATTCTACTTTCACGTCATCTGCTCATCCTCACATAACGGTGCTAGATGGCACAATGCTGGCTACTAGTACAAAGTGTCACTAAGGACCAGCTCAGCCCAAGTTGTTGCTCAAGCCATATATTGACACATCCAGTGGTGGTTCAACAGTTACAGACACGGCCAAATATGTTCTGATTGTACTTGAGCCCAGTTCCGTGGGCAGAAACTGTTGGTTACAGCAAGCCTGGCCAAAAAAATCTGTGTAATGAAGATGTCCAGAGATCAAAAGGAGGGCCTTTGGTGTTCAGTTAAATGAATGGAATGTTCCTAACAAAAACCTAAACATCTGGATTTTTACCATACGTTACCTCTTTAATGTGCCTAATGTGTAATGGCAAACAGTATACAATGTTCCAGAGATATTGGCGAAGACTCATTGTTTATTTACTTTTCTGTTGCTGTGATAAAACACTATGACTAAGGCACCTTATGGAATGAGGAGTTTATCAGTGTAAAGAACTCTTGAGAAACTAAAACTAATCTACCATATGACCCAGTTATACCACTCCTTGGCATATACCCAAAGGACTCATTCTATTGTAAAGACACTTATACAACCATGTTTGTTACTGTTCTTCTCACAATAGCTAAGAGATGGAAGCAACATAAGTGCCCCTCAACTGATGAGTAGTTAATGAAAATGTGGTATATTTACACAATGGAATTGTATTCTGCACTAAAGAAAGATGAAATAATGAAATTTGCAGGTAAATGGATGGATACTAAGTGAAGTAACACAGACTCAGAAAAACAAACGACATATTTTCTCCCTCATCTGTGGATCCTAGCACCAAATCCTTGTGAGTGAATGCATATCCTGATGCAACTACAGGGACCAGGAATATGGAAGGAAAACAGGGAGGTAAAGGGAAAGAAGGAACCTGAGAGAGAAGAATAGTAGGAAAAAGGTGTTATTAAGGGAGAAATATGTAAAAGGTGGTAGTTAAAGGGGAAGAGGGGAAGGAGGGCTGTACAAAGAACTATGGGATTAAAGGAGGAAAATTCTCCAGATACATAATAAAAAAATAAATAAATAAAATAATAATCCTAAGCACAGATGGAACCCTACAGGGATGGAAGAAGCCCTTCCAGAAGCAATATGGTGGTTAAATGAAAATCCCAGTGCCAGAGGTGGGTTGCCCCCTATGAGTTGATGGCCTGAGGGACACTAGAGGTCCCCAAAACAATAAAGACCGTTGCTAATAGTTGGTTGTACATCAGAAGTGGGCAGAAAAACTCTATTGCTGAAGACACTGCAAGATGTGAGCACAGGAGAGGGAGAAATCAAGCTTGGACTAAGCTGGAAACTCCCTGCCACTGGATGGGTGGGTTTCATGGTGCCAAAAGGCAACACGCAGATGACTGTGGGAGAATCATCCTCTGTAATTCTCCTCAGTGACAGACCCTGCATGTTGTACTACCAACATAACAAACAAGATGTTCCTGCTGGTGCAATAGTGGAGCATCTACTGTATGTACAACCAGCAAATTTTTGATTGGATGTAATGCCTGCTCTTGGAGGTGGAACACACATCTGGTACTAGGATAGACCTGGCCAACCCCTGTGGCAGAGGAGGATACACGCCCCAGTGGGAATTCACTGCAATTGCTTTGTTAGATGGAAGTGATGTACCTGCTAAAGCACCGACCAAGCATTTGTGTTTACACCAGAGGCTAAGTTATTAGAGCAGCCACTGTTTAGGTGTTCTTGCTTCTTGTGTGTAAATGTTTTTATAGTAGGTGGAATCCCACTCAAACTGGCCAACAGCCCAAGGAAAACAGATGATGCAGAGACCCAAAATTTCAGTGCCTTGCCACAAAAGGAGGAAGATCATGCCACACCCACCACCCCCTCCAAGGCTCAAGGACTTTTGCAGAAGAGGTTGGTGGAAAGAACGTAAGAGTCAGAGGAGGGGTCGAGTGTTAACCAGAAGTGTCCTCTGACCACTATGCTGGCAAGCTATAGTCACACCTCCTTCCCATGGTCATCAAGGAGTCGAGGGCGGAGTCAGTTACCCCTCCCACCCAATCAGTCGACCTCAGCTACATGTGGGGATGGGAGAGGCAAAGGATATATAAGCCTAGAACACCAAGAGGCCCCTCTGTCACCATTTTGTGCAGCTGTCAGGAGGTCACAGGATCTGGACTTGAGTGTCAACTTTATGGCGCAGTGGTAAATATAGGGGGCCCACTCTTCTATAAATAAACCCCTACCCTATGCTCTGTTAAAAATAAAAATAATAATAAATAAATAAAATTTTTAAAACAAAAATAATGAAGAGTTTATTGGGCTTATGGTTTCAGAGGGATAAGAGTCCTTTGTGAAGGGGAGGCATGGCCGGAGGCAGCCAGAATGGAAAGGTTAGTGCTCACATACTCAAGCAGGCAAAGGAAGCAGAGAGAGCGAGATATAAGTAGTACAAGTCTGTGAACTCTGAAAATCCGCCCCCAGTGATGTGCTTTGTCCACAAGGCCACACTTCCTGGGAGTCCCATGAAATTCCCCAGTGTGACAGAGTGACCACATTTTCAAGTACTTGATCCTTTGGGAGACATTCTCATTCAAACCACCACATTCATGGAGGTTAAACTGTACAGACCTTATGACTGTTAATGTAACCTCGTTCTCATATGATCAGAAACCATGAAATCAACATGTCATCCCATCCAAGTTTCAGTGAACATTTCAGAATAGGTTACCAAAATCTGTAGGAGCCTGAAGAGAAGAATGGGCTTGGGTCACAGAGATTTTCATATGGAATGAAGTAACCACTGTTCTTCATGGGGCAGAGGTGGCTGTGACCCTGAAATAAACTAAATAAGGAAGCTATAACAAGGTTAGCTGTCATGGAGGTGAAAACATAACACCCTCTGAAAGGGAAGATTCTTGTGGCCTCACTTGGTTTCTCACACTGCTTCCTCCTGCCCCCTAGTGGTCTGTGGCCTTGGGGATGGTGTGCAGGGTTATGTAGCAGGTAGAATGTACACAGAAGGTAGGACCAGTTAGGTAGCTTTCCTGGCTCAGTCCCCAACTCTGATGGCACTCCTCAGAAATCCCACTGTCTTTGACTCAACCTTGCTCCTGTAAGTAATCTCCAAAGTTCCTCCGAGTGAGCTTGAGCGTTGCATTATTTTGAGAAAGCTCTTGAGGAAGTTGGTTTCTTTGGTGGTATCATTGTCTTATCTTGAGCGAAAGAGCATTTGTTCATGCCTGACTCTGAGAAATGAAGCAAACACTTTCCTACCATTTGTCTAGAAATCAAATACACAATATGCTCTTCAGTCAGTGGTTCCCAAAGGGGAGTTTTCCTTCCCTAGAGACATTTAGCGAAGTTCATTGACATTCTGCCTTGCCTTAATTGACCTAAGGGAGAAAAGAAGAGTCCAGTGGTAGAAGTCAGAGTCTCTACACAGTCCCGGATGACCAGGAAAGCTCCAGAATCTGGAATGATCCATTTCAAAAATTTAAAAGAAAATAAATAAAGACATTTTGGTGGAACAAGAGCAGAAGAGTGAGTGGGCCACACGTGTAACAGCTGCAGAAGGAGGGAAGTGACGTGTTCTGGCTCCTAGTTCTACTCTATGAGTTGATCAACTTGAATGATCCTAACTACATTTTCAGTTCTGGGAACATAGTGGACAAGGCTAACAACATGCATCCATTCAGTTTGGAAAATCACCTTCAAGCAAAACACCCTTTCAATAAAAGGACATGAAGCTGGAGAGGTGGTTTCTTTGAGTCCATATTGTTCACACAGATCTGAGTTCAGTTCCCAGAACCCATGTCAGGCATCTCACTACTGCCTTTTACTCTGGGTCCAGAAGGATCTGAGTCCTCTGGCCTCCATGGTACATGTATCAATGTGTACATACCCAAACCCAAATGCACATAGACACAAGTCAAAATTTAAAAATAAATAAAAAAACAAAATGGGCACTTGATAATATTCGCCTGTATTTTTTGATAATATGACAAAGTAAAATGAATTTACACCAACCATTACTTGGATTTTATGAACTAAAACAGAAATCATTAGCTTCTTACGCTATTATAGCAAAAATCCTTCAGATGACAAATGGTAGGGTTATACATACACTTATTTTATGTATAATTATCCATCATGCCTAAAAAATGGGTAACTTTCAGGATCTTTAACAACTGATGTGTTATAATTGGGATTTTCTGAATAATTCTTTTTTATTTTACGTGTGAAAGGTTGGTTAACCTGCATTTTATATGTTTATGGAATATTCAGAGTCTTTGAGCTCAGGTTTTTCCATGAATAAATCTTATCAGTACTCAAATTCTCTGCTGCACATTTTCAATTACATTTATCAAAGTTCAGTGGAACAGAATTCTTTTTTCAGACCAGTGTACAAAAGATAGACTTTTCCGTTTGATACATACACACATATATTCATACTATTTAAAGTGTAAATTGTTGATACATTTAAGTTTTGTGTTTGTCCATATGTGAAAAGTAATTTGATGAAGAAACCAATACAGCATGCTGTAAAAAAAAATTTGAAAAGTGCTGGGTGTGACTGCACAGCTTGTAGAGGATGGAGAGCCATGGTTTAAGAGGATGTTTTCTTTCTCTGCAAGTAGGCAGTGATGTTACTATGATGGCCAGCAAGATCACTGAGATCTTTTACCTTCTGTCCAAATGTTTTAGCACTTATGCACACAAGCCTTAGACCAAAACAATCTAGGAGCCAGGTGTTATAGCTCACACCTGTCACATGTACTTGGGAAGCTGAGGTAGGGGGATCATGTGAATCTGAAGCCAGTCTGGGCTACATAGTGAGATCCTGACTCAGAAAACTAAAAACTAGCCAGCTGTGATGACACACATATTTAATCCTAGCGGAGATAGGCAGAGTTTGCAGCCAACCTGGTCTACATAGTGAGTTCCAGCTGGGGCTACATAGTGAGATGAGACCCTGTGTTAAATAAAACAAAACAAAAAAAATCTAAAAAGTAAATTTCTCTAGGACTTAAGAACTTAGCTTCTTGCAACGAAGTCCCAAGTCTCAAGTACAATCCGGGCATCCTTGGCCACATCTCGCTGATAGACACAAAAACAGCTTTCAAGCGTCTGGTACTTTGATACCTTTGAATAAAGGCCGAAGGCCAAAAGACGAGGCTTGCTCTGCAAGGGTCCCAGAGACTCTGTCCAGGGGGCCTAACTCCACGTGCAGGAAAAGTCATGGAAATACAGCACAAGCTGAGCTCAAATTTAATCTCAAATATAGCTAACTAAAATGCTTAAAACTTTTAAAAATAAGTTATTTTTAGATTTATTTATTATCTGTGTGAGTGTTTTGCCGCCATGTATGTATGTGCATCACCTGCATGCTGGTGCCTCAGGAGGACAGAGTAGGGCAACAGGTCCCCTGGAACTGGAGTTAGACTGCTATGAGTCACCATGTGGGTGCTGGGAACCAAACCTGGGGTCCTCTGCAAGACCATCCAGTTCTCTTAACCACTGAACCATCTTTCCAGGCCCTAAAATGCTTAAAACGTGTATAGAAAGTTTATCTCAAGCATATGAAAACTAAATAATGAGGTTACAGCAAAGCTGCTTTAAGTATTCTTTAGTTAATTAACTTTGGGGGAGGGGCATGTACACGGAGGTCAGAGGACAACTTTCAGGAGTCGGTCTGGTCTTCCACTTTGCTGAGGACCGGTCTCGTTTGTTGTTTGCAGGTCAGTGCACTCCAGCTAGGTGGCCTGGGAGCTTGTGGCCAAGTCTCCTGTCTCCACCTCCCATCTAACCCTAGGAATGTTGAGACTGCAGATTGGAGCCACCACATCTAGCTTTTTACATGGGTTCCGGGGACCGACTCCATTGTCAGGCTGGCTGGGCAAATGATTTTGACCACTGAGCCACCTCCCTACCTACCCCCAGGGCAAAGATTTGGTTCACGAACACGTGGGAGTCCCAAGATATGTGGCACCAATAAAAGGCTTCTGAACCCACAGCAACCAAAGATTAACTAAAAATGAAGCAGGCAATGATCTGAGTTATTTCTGGCAGCAGTCACCCCGACTACGACGTGGGACTTCAGTTTTACTACTTCATTCCAAACACACACGTGCTCTTCTCAGTGGCTCTGTGCGCAGGCTGTCACACTGGGTGAGAAAGTCACCGGAAGCAGCTGGATTTGGGACTACAGCACGCTGTGACTCCCCGGGACGTTCTTTCTTTGAGATGTGGGCTCATGCACACAGCTGTGTAGCTGTGGATGACCTTGAACTTCCGATCCTCCAGTGCTGGGATTAAACCTGTACCAGCAAGTTTGATTTATGTGGGACTAGAGATCAAACCCAAGGTTTCCTGCAGGCTAAGCAAGCCCTCCCCCACCTGAGCAACATCCTCAGCCTAGGAAATGGAAAGCTTTTACCAATTTCGTAACGTTCTTCAGCATGCATCAAATTAGTATATCATTGTGCTGTATTGTATTGTGTTCAACAAACAAGAAATTGTGTCTTTTTAGTATGAATACTTGCTTTCATCTTTAATATTGGGTGAAATTATAAGAATACTAAAGAATTTCTTTAAAATCATTTCCTTTAAGCAAAGGATTTATTGGGCTGGAGAGCTGGCCCTGATCTTAAAGCATCAGGCTCACAAACAAAAAATACAAAAGAAAAAAGAAATTTATTTTATTCCAAATTCTGTGTACTTGTGTGTCTGTGTGGGCACACACAGCTACGTACAGATACCCTCAGAAGCCATCAGTGTCAGATTCTTTTGGACACGGAGTTAATTTCAGACAAAGTAAAACAAATCAACAGGGGTTGGCCACATGGCTCAGTGGGTAAAGGCCCTCCATGCACAAATTTTATGAACCCACAGTGGAAGGAGAGAACTAATTCCTGAAAGTCATCCTCTGACCTCTACACAAATGCCATGACATGTACACACTCTGGCACACCTGCACCCCCATGCACACTCATACACCAGCAAATAACCATAGACTTCTTTGTTTTAAAGATCAACAGAGGTGAAAGGAGACTGTTTTGTAATCTTTTTCCTATTCTGCTCTTTTGAGGGAGTCTTACTGGGTATCTGCTGAATTTCATCTGGTGTGAACCTGGAACATCTGGGAACAGGGACCCTCAACTGGAGAATTTCCTCTATCAGACTGGCCTGTGGCCATGTTTGTGAGGCATTCTCTGGATTGTTGAGAGTTGTGGAAGGGCCCAGCCCACTGTGGGTGGTGCCACCCCTGGGCAGGTGGTTCTGTATTGTATAAGAAAACAGGTTAAGCATGGGCAGTAAGCAGCGTCCTCCATGATCTCTCCTTCAGCCTCAGCCTCCAGGTTCCTACCTTGAGTTCCTGTTTGGCTTACTTCAAAGATAGACTGTGCTTTGGAATTGTGGGAGGAAATAAACCCTTTTCTCTCCAAGTTGGAGTTTGTCCCTGTTTTATCACAACAACAAAAACAAAACCAGAACAATAAGTAAGTTCTAAATAGTTGGCTCATGACTTAATTCTTCCCACTGTCTTATACCAGGGTGTTAAGATTTATTTTGTCACAACACAAAATCTTTCTGAATTTATAAGGGATTTTGAGGTTGCTTTGTAAGGGATAATTGTACAGATGTGGGGATATTTATAAGAAAAGTTATAGTATCATGATGCCCAGTTAAGGAACCAAACCAGCATGGACCAAAGAAAGATGAGTGAACGTGTATACACCAGTGCAAATGCTAGTCAAAGGTGGTAGATCCAACACTTATGTTTTGTAGTTTTGCTAGTTTTAGTGCTACTTGCTGAATGGTAACTTTTAGGAAGATTGAGACTAGTAACCAGGGGAGGGAGTTGGGAGATTGCAAATTTAGATAAATAAAAAAGAAACAATAGATTCAGCTTTAAACTGTAGTTAAAATATGTCATTTTGTTCATTTCTACTTTCCAGTACTTACTTTCAAAATTATGTATCAAATAGGTTACTATTTAGAACTATTATTTATTTACATAATTTTCAATCTCTAAATAATTGAATAATAATTCCAGGATAAACAATATGCCCAGGGCCAGGGGTTCACTGTCAGGGCCCTCGAAACTGCCACACTCTGCCCTCACTGCTTTAGAGACAAGGCTAAAACTCTAGAGATTACGATCTTCACCAATGGGATTATTTCACCAAAATGACTGAAGTGGTCGGCATTGCCTTACTCTAGGTTATTACAAGAATTATAATAGATGTGCAAATCACATCTGTAAGAAAATGTTGGAAGACTGAGCAATAAAAACTATACAACATAGTTGATAATTTTCTATGTGAAACCTGCTAAGCGATATTTCAGCTGCCTTTCACCAATGTCTATTAACTAGGGTAGAACTTTTTAACTGGCATTGGCGTTCAAGGTTACATATGTGTTACTATATGCTAAAGGGTTGCCAATTGTTTTTATTATATATTATTAATGTATTCTGTGCTGGCAACACTTTGCAATAATGACTGGCTCACAGCTCTTCTCAACTTTCAAGTATCTCCTGGGTCAACTTCTATTCCTAAGTGTTGATTTCTAGCTCACGTCTCTGTGATCACCTAGAAAGAAGTCCAGTCATATTTGTACTACATCCCTCAGCACAGAACCATCACTGACATGTGATGACCTGTACACAAATCATGGTAGTTCTGACTTATAATCATCTCTCTTTTCTGATTCCCTGTCATAAATCATTTCAAGGTGATTTGGATGGAACACTGTAATAGATCCCTACACATCCCCACACTGCCAATCTACCCCTTGTGTTCTGTGAAATGGTGTAACCACTCCGTGGACCTAAAATTCTCACTTAAATAATTGTTGTACAAATACAGGAGAGTGAAAATGAAATTAAGGAAGAGATGGCTTTTCAGAGAGTCACTAATCTTCTAGAAAGTTCATAAGCTGACATTTCTGAATTTAATCTCAATAAAATTCGGTAACACAAGGTCACTAGCTAAATTTGCATGTCTAAAACTTTTATCATCTACAAAAGAATGCTTCAAATGCACATATGAATAACAAATGGAAATTTAATTTCAGCCTCCTAGGGTAAAAACTGCCTGTATCTAATCCTGTTGTTACATTTATTTTAATGTGGTGGTTCAATTATAGTACTTGAGCTGGAAGCCCTACTGAAATTGGTGCACAGTCTGTTTGGCGCTGGGAGCAACCCTCTGCACCGTCTAGTGACTGAAATGTCTGGCGTTCAGGAAGCCTCTGCTGCAGTCCCCTCCAAAGCCAGAGACGGAGGGGGACAAAACAGACTCCTGGAGGGATTTAACACAAACTCTGCAGGGTGAGCAATCTGCTTACAATTCTTTGTTATTCTCAGTCATAAACCAGGTGAACTGCATAATGAGAAATGAATTTTTAAATGCTTCACATACGCATCCATATATATGAAAGCCTCAGTACTGAGGGAAGGCTCGCAACTTTAACCTTCTCAAAAGTCCTTGGCTCAGAACCTCACAAAGCAGGGAGCCCAATAGAAAACAGTTCTTCCCTTCAAGAGTTGCAGCCACATCCTTCCTGGGCAGAAAGACAGACCCTTAACTACCTCAGCAGGTCTTTCTAAAGCACAGTCATCTCTTGATTTTTTTTTTTTTCAATCTTAAGCCATTACGTGCAACCCTTATTGGGTCTAGGGTTTACTGTCCATACATTATTTGGAGAATTGATTTGGTAGAAAGTAAGAAAGAAAAGCAGAATGGAATCAGAAGGCATAAAGTCACAGTACAGAGATGTACCAAGCTCTTTTAGTATAGAAAGCAAACCAGTTCCTTCACTGTCCCTTTACCAAACCCATGTCTGAAGTCAAGCAGCAACTTACTGGTTGTTCGTCTCTCAACTCCTTAGGAGCATGCTTTACTGGTACTTCTGTGTGTGCCATAAATCCTATTCATTGGGGGCCCTGGCCCACGTTCCTGGAAATGCGTACATGTATAACAACCTTGACTTTTCTCAAATCTGTATTCAGCATTTAGATGGAAAACGAACCTGAAAATACTGAACTGCAATTCCTACCGTGTGGATGATCCTTTGGGGAACTAGGTTCGGGACAACACCCCCTGCCTGGTCTACACTGGCATCCTCCCAGTCAGTCAATGGAGACATGGGCCTTTCTGCTTTTATGATCCATTCTGCTGCCTGTGCAGAGATTCTCTATGGCTTTTAGGTTTCCTAGTTCTGAGAGGAATGTCATTTATATTTTAATGAGAGGTGTGTTGAATCTGTGGATTTTTTTTTTTGTCAAAAAGCCACTTTCAAAATATGAATTTTTCCATTCACAAAGCTCTCCAACGCTCATGGAATGTATGACTTGAGAAGAACTCACACACTCAGGAGAGTCAGGGTTGATCAGAAACAGATGGAGCTTACCTGCCGCCTTGCCTGCTTGTTCACAGTGATCCACCGTCCTCATCTTCTCTCAATTGCCCCGTGGCCACTACCTCTTCATTGGTCAAAACTGTTTCTTAAAAGGGTCCAGCATAGAACTGGGAAAATGAACAGCAGACCCCAATCTTATCTGAAGAAATATTGGCAACTGATTGCTGCTAGGTGAAGAAGAGCTGATCTTCCTAAAACAAGGAACTCTAGATAGGCTGACTAGACTCAGAGGATGGACTTGCACTGGGGAACGGCTGAGGGCACTGACAACACCATGGACAGCAACAGGGATGACAGAGTAGATGGGCTCTGGTGGGTGGGGGGAGGCTATGGGAGGGTGCCATTTGGGATGCGGGCATAAAAATAGATAAGATTGTTTGAGATGTTCTGTATGAAATACACAAAAAAGTCGATAAAAATACTTTTTTTAAAAGAGGGTCCAAGACTAAATGAAAGTCTTCCACTCAAAAAGTTGAGTTTCCTTCAACCAAATAATTTCAACTTATATTCATACCCTCTGGCATGATTCACAATTTCTGAAAAACCTTGAACCCCCATCACATAATTAACACGGCAGCGTCTTTCCCTGAGATTCAGGGAAATGTCTCCTGCTATAAATGTGATCCTGTGTTCAATCCTTGGCTGGAGAGCCGAGCCCTTGGAGAAACACTTAAGTCTTAACTATCAGTCTGTTACCATTTATTAGTGGGTTTGTCACGTATGCAGTGATTGGGAGAATATCAACAATATCTATAAAAGAATGTTGACCAGATTTTCAATCTCCTACTATCAAAGGAGGAAACAGAGCAACATCAGCCAAGCCTACAATTGGTGAGGATCCTACATCCACAAGACTTGTATTCATAATGGAGAATGGAGGGAACTTGGGTGGCTGGTCACCTTCTGCCTGGGAATGTGTCATTGAATGTTTCCAACATTCCTTCTATAAGTGATATAGCCCATGTATATGACTTTGGGTAAATTAGAAGTTTATCATCTTACAAGCATCAGAGTGGTAATTAAATTAGATAAATTTCTCTTTCCCTCAGCATATTTTCCAGTCTGAAATAAACACATCCATTTTCTTTTACCAGAATCTTTGGGGAAAATGAAAATCTGAACCAATAAGTTCATGGACTTAGTGTCCCAGGAGCAGAATTAGCTTAAGAAAGATAAGAGCAAAACTTGGATTTACTCTTCCCAGAGGTTGTAAGCAAGGGAATTTTCACCTGTACAGATGTTTTCCCAAAGTTCAATCATCCTCGGGTGTTAATTGTTAGCACATGTTTGAATTTGAAGAGAAAAGAGGGTTTGAGTTTGTAAAGAGCATTCTAATTGTTTATTTTCTTTCTTGTTAAAAATAGTCAACATATTCAGGATCATTAGCTGGAGAGTGCCAGGTGAACTCTTACAGCCCAGATGTAGATTGTTCTGTGCTCTTGGTGCCTGTTTATGAAGAAGGTACAATGTTGAATGCTGTTTGGATAAGTGACAGAAATATTCACATTTAATCAGCAGAGCACTCAATCTATTTGTAATTTGTGTAGCCTACATTTGCATTCATTTGTTCATGTTTTGTTTTAATATCTAGCTCCACATTTTTGGCACAACAAACATTTGGAGTCATTAGAAGTAACCTTATAGCAAGTGATAAGAGGTGATAAACTACCAAGAGGGTTTGAATAGTGGATCAGTTACTGGTTTTATTTTACTGTACGATAAAGATTCCTTTACATTTTAAGGATCTAAATTGTAATTTTTATTTTCTCTAACCACTAGAATTTTATTGGAAGTCCATCCACACCCTGCAGACTTCATTGTTACCGGTCCATTTCTTTGATAAACAGAGTGGAATGCTGTTTATATTTACTATGAGGTAGGGGTCAGCTGGGATGTCTGTGTGCCAAGTAAGCAAACTAAAATTATGTACAAACATGACAGCAGTCTGAGCCATGCAGGGAGTGACTCATGACTTCCTCTTCAGAATCCCTCTTCTCCAGCTTGGCCTAAAGCACAGGGACAGCAGAGTGGGCAGTGGGTCTGAGTGACAGTGTGTCAAGCAGACAACTAAAGCTATCCAACACAGAGCGGAGAGTTAACATGGATGGTGGTGCAATGCCTTCCCTACAGTCCTTTGGTTATTTGGCCTAAAGCACAGGGACAGCAGAGTGGGCAGTGGGTCTGAGTGACAACTAAAGCTATCCAACACAGAGTGGAGAGTTAACATGGATGGTGGTGCAATGCCTTCCCTACAGTCCTTTGGTTATCAAACCATTTGATAACTGGGTTATGAAGCCCAGTGCCAGATGTGGGTTAACTCCCTTTGTGATAGTCATCAGTGGGGTGACATAAACCACAAAAACAACAGATGCTGTTGCTATTGGTTCTAGGAAGCTTTTTCTGAAGACACCATATACATGAGTCATAGGACATGGACAAATCAAGTGAACTGGCCTGGAAGTTCTATCACTGCTGTCTCTGCTGGGTGAGAAAGTACTGAACAGTCTTACCCAAATATAAACCATTCTAACTGCAATAATGATCACCCTAGCAATATTTGCCCATTGTTACATCAATGGCATGAAAGTTACAGTATAACTGGCCACTTTTCTCACTGCATTTACGGCTCCTCCCACATGGCACAACTAATGCATGATGTTATTAACTGGGCTGAGAACCTATAACCAGCTAGCTTGTAAATAATAGGAGAGAACCTAATACTATGTTAATGCTAACTGGATATAGACTTAACTGTCCCCTAAATACATATGTTCATACACCTAAATGAGTGAAACTCTCACCCCTCATCGCTGAAGCTACTCTTTACAGTAGGCGGTAATGAATTCAGAGACTCTCAAGTTACCAACGTGAAGAGAATTCTTATTCTGTGGATTGCTCAGTTATAATTGGGACATGTATATCACACTTGCTTCCCCCCATAATTAGACATCATCATGGGAGAGTGACGAAAAT
Organism: Nannospalax galili; assembly: GCF_000622305.1. Classification (NCBI taxonomy): domain Eukaryota; kingdom Metazoa; phylum Chordata; class Mammalia; order Rodentia; family Spalacidae; genus Nannospalax; species Nannospalax galili. The sequence continues at coordinate 151,061 of NW_008331547.1, forward strand.
ATATTTTAAGAGCAAGAATCAGCACCGGACTCATGAGAAAGTCTTTTCCAGTCATAACATGGTGGTTGAATACATGGGTACAAAGCTGCTGGTCCTGCACGCACAAGATGTGCAGCAGATTGAGCCAGCCCAGATCCCAGCATGGGGCTCCTAGAGGATGACAAAATACTACCCCAGCTATGGTCAGTGTTTGTTGCTGGGGAGGGAGTGACGGTTTTCTTCAGGAATGTGGCCCTCATGGGCCGCCGTGTTCAAGTGTGCGGCTTTGTATTCTTGCACTTAAGTGGGCTATAGAGGAATGCAGGGTGTTAGGAGGAAAACCAGTGAGGGTGAGTGGGAGCAGCCAGAGCGGAGGGGGTGGAAAGTGGGTTTTATTAAAACACACGCATTTGTGGAATAAGTAACATGATTAGAAAACAGAGAGCTGTGTATATGTGCTCTCACTATTTTTTATCGTAAAGTGAATAAATCTCTATTTAGGGATATTTCACGTGGTTTCCTTCACTGTCTGCCAAGGCTGCAGAAGTTCAAGGCTGTCCAGATAATCCTTTTTCAATGAGATGGGTTATTTCCTGACCCAGCTGTGCTCTCAGCCTTGCCACAGTTTTCACTGTTCTAGGTACCAGTCCGTTGGGACATTCTGCTCTACTTCCGACGATAGTAAGAAAGGTTCCTGCACCTCCGTTCTGTCTCCTTACTGTCTCCTGGTCACCCTGACCCTTTGTTGAGCACCTCCACCGAGACCCGCCTTAGCAGTGCAGAAGAAAACAACCTTGCACACGGAATTTCTTTAGCAGTCTCATGTCTTGGCGCCTTTTTCCATTCATGCATGGCACTTCATGTAAATGTTCACCTGCTGCATTACTGTTTTATAGATTATTTGAATTTTCTGCATGTGTAGGGATGGTATGTATTATCACGTCATAATAAAAGATTGCAAAGGGTGGGCCCAATACAACTCCTGAATCAGTACTAGTGGATGTTGGTATCTGAAAGGCTAAAAACTAAATAAAGAAACAAAGCAAAGTCCAATTAGAAATAAGAAAGGCTCCATTGTTTATGTGGATTATTTCCTCCAAATACCAAAGGTGAGAAGAGCCAGGTGAGCAGGAGTCATCATCATATTTCACTCTCTTTATAATACACTTCCATTTGCAAGGATACATTCATCTTCCTTATCTGAAGGCCAGTCAAATGGTCACTTGATGGATAATTTTAGAAGAGCCCACAGTCTTCAACAGTCAGGGCTGGTAAGAGCAGGCGCATTCTCCTCTGACACCCCAGTTTCTTCTTCACAATGCTCTCTGGTCCTTGTCACATCTAGACTGCCCTGTGGCCACAACCTCCGCCTTTTTGAGACATGTCCACATTAAAAATTTCCACCCCAAGACTCTCCTTTCCTCCAAACAAAAAAAGTTCAGTTTACAGTTTATACACTCAGGCAAGGCCCTCACATACAGGTGTACACTTGAACCCAGCAGCAAATCTAGTCCCAGCATATTCTCTCTCACTAAAAATGTGCCCCATATAGCATGTGGGGCAGGATAGTCACGCAACTTAGGAACTGTTAAATCATTTTCATCACCATGCTGTGGACGCAAATCCATCTACAACTTCTCAGTGCTGCAAATTCATTTGGGGGTTATCCTGGATCATTGTTCTGACCTTGATCAAAGCACAAGCATTCTGCACCTCAGCAGAAGACCACCACTTCCATGTCTTTCTCTGATCAACCTCACTTTTGACCAGACCTTACAACATAGCCCAAAGCATGGTATTAACGTTCTTCAAGAAAATTTGCGTTAAAGTCAGCAGAATTGTCAGCATATTTGCCTGTGACTGACCCCTCTGCTACGTTATCTTTTGTCATCCCATCATGTTTGCTTTACCACATCACAAACCTAATTTACCGAGTCTCTATGACTTAGATCCAGCAAAATGCCTCCTTCTGTAAATGCGAGTCTGTGCTGACTCTGGCTGGAGAGATGATAGTCTATAGAGAAGTAGTGAAGTCTTACCCTTCACCTGTCCGTCTAACAGTCTGCCACTCAAAATGAAACCATTTTCTACTTCTTCCTCCAAAAGCCAAAAACCACATCATAGCACCCCATTCTCTGAGTCCTTCAATGAGTTTCCATGGTCTTTCAAAGTCCCATCCGTGTTCATAAGTCCAATATCTCTTCTGAGACTTAAGACAATCTCATAACTGTGAGATCTTATAAAAATCAAACCAAATAAAAAGTTCCAATACACATTTCTGTTACAAAAATAGAAGAATAAGTCCTGCCAAGGATGATCCCAGCAAAGTGAGCCTGCATCCAGAAAGACTACCAGCATTCCTGCAACTTAATTCCAGATGAATCAAGAGCTCAAGACGGAATCACACTAGTGCCAAAGTTCTCACTTAGCACAAGCCTCCAGCTCTGCTGCAAGCACACATGGCCTCTCGAATTGACTTGCTCTGCTCCATGCTTTTCCTAGTGGACACCACCATGGTCTTCACATCTCCAGTGTTCTGGGGTCTCCATTGCAATTAAGACGTCACCTTCACTGCTTTGCACAGTACTTCCCTCAGGGACAGCAAGCATGCCACATACTGCCTGGCCTCAGGGTCTCTGGAACCTTGAGACAAAGATCAAGGAGCCTCTGATCCTTGTGTGTGACATTCCTACAGGGCCAATGACACATAAACAGTATTGTCAACTTCTGTGGCAAGCTTGAGACATAGCACTCTCCTCCCATCTTGTATCAGTCACTCGGGTGATCTGTGACCTGACCTGTTGAGAGTCAATATCGAATATCACAGCTGCATAAGGCAGTGCCTGGAATGCACCTTATAGTGCACAGCATTGCTCATTGGAGAAAAGAAGTAAAAGGGCCAGTAATATCCTTTCATTACTTATTACAATGTATTAACATGGGTTTTTAAATTTACGTGTTTGTTTTAATGATTCCAGTAAATGATGAAGTAACTCCAGCTTGTATTTGTTTGAAGCAGGCAAAGCTGTGTCTTGAAAGATTCCGACAACCACCTATAAGGGATCCCATTGAATAAAAATAACATCTCATGTTAAACAGATTTTACAACCTTCTAGAATAAAAGTAAAAACGACATTTAAGAATTTGAAATCAGGTACCAGACATGGTTGCGATAAAGCAATGTAAAATCATGAAGTTACCGAAAAATCCCACGGCCAGGTTAGCTAGCTACTGATAGGTTAACTGTTCAATAGCAAAGCTCCAGTGGCCGCTCAAGGATTGCAAACTATGGCTGTTGTTCTAGACGCCAACAATACTAAATGTCAGAGACTATGGAACAAGACGCCACATGTTTTGGTTGCCTGGTGAGGCGCTCTCTAACTACAAGAGAGGAAAAAGATCACCTGGTACTTCCCTTCATAGTGTAGATGTCACTAGGCTGGTTACTGCTGTGGAGTGTCACTAACGGACCTGATCACACCAAGTCAAGGCAATTAAAAGACCAAGCCAGATGCATTTCACTCATCCAATAGTGGCACAACTGTTGTAGGTGTGGCCAAACATGCTGCAATCAGAATTAAGCCCAGTTCCATAGACAGAAATGTTGTTAGTGAGAGCCTGGTTGAAAATCTGTGGCTGAGCTTGCCATAGGCCCCAAAAGAAAGGACTTTCATTTTGCTTGATTGAGTGAATGTGATTTGATTGTGAAAAAGCCCCTTAAAACACGTGCATTTGCACACTACATTACTATCCTTATGTGCCTGGTCTGTTGGGGCAAACACTGTGTATTGGTCCATGAATATTGGCAAAGACTCACGTATGTAAAATGGTTTCTTGTCCTTGTGTTCCAATGCTCAGAAAACCATGACATCAGTATATTCACCCATTCAAGGTTCAGTGGACATTTCAGAGGTGGAGACTGAAATGTAGACATACCCAGGGAAAAGAATGAAGGCGTTGGACACTGCTATTTCCCTAGGGCATGAATTGTGATCAGTCTTCATGGAGCAGGGATGGCCATGGCGATTTACCACATAACTTGGACACTAGTCATGTCTCTGAAATAAGCTAAATAATGTATACATATATACACAAGACCTCATGGTAATTAGGCTGTCTATAACCCCTGAGAGGGAAGAGCCCTGGGATCCTAAACTTGGATATTACATCCTTCTGCCCACCCCCTCCAGCTACATGTGACCTTGGGGATGGTGTATTGCACTATATATAAGGTAGAAAGTTAACTGAAGGCAGGACTATAGCAAACGCTTTCCTGCCAGTAATCAGACTGTGCTGAGACTCCTCAGAGATGCAGCCCTCCTTGATGCAAACATGCTCAGGTAAGCAACTCTTTTCCCAAGTTCCTCTAGCCGAACTTAAATTTGCATTATTTTATTTTTAAATATTTAATTAATTTTTAAAATTCTATATGTATGAATGTATTGCCTGCAGTTATATAAATGCACCTGTGTCATGCTACGCCCTGCAGAGGTCAGAAAAAGGCATTGGATCCTCTGGAACTGGAGTTACAGACAGTTGTTAGCCACCATGTGGGTGCTGAGAACCAGTCCCAGGTCCTCTGCAAGAGCAGCCAGTGCTCTTAGCCTCTAGGCATCTCTCCAGCCCCAAATTTGTATTTTTTATGAGCCTTATTTAGGCAGTTTACTGTATCGATGTCATCTTTGCACTGTTTCAAGTAAATGGGCATTTGTTCATGCCTAACCCAGAGAAGCAAAGCGAGAAAGACCTAAGAGGTACTTTCTACTAGAAAACAAGTACAAAACATGCACGTGAATCACCGGTTCTCAAACACTGAGTCTTCTTACCCTGGAGACATGTAGCAGTGTGCAAACGTATTTTCCATCGTCTTAATTGACCTAGTAGAAAGAAGATTGTTAATGGGGTCATGGTAGAAAGCAGAGATGTGTCTACACAACTTTGAATGCTTTAAGTGATGTGTCTGCACAGTTTTGGAGAGCTCCAGAGCATGGAATGATCCATCACATAAAGTTAAGTATATAAAACAGATGTTTGACTAGAATGAGAATGTGAGAATCCATGAGTGACTCAGGAATAAACGCAGAGGATAGACTTAGCATTTGCTGGTTCCTGGATCTTCTCTCTGAGTTTCTTGACCTGAATCAACATGATCATATTCTACAGTAGACAAATTTAGGCCATGTGGATCCATAGAGCTTTGACAATTTGTTCAAACAAAATAACCTTTAAAAAGATACCATATAATAATTACTTTATTGTCTTGACAATATTTAGAAGGAAAATGAACTTTTGACAGTAATAAATTTCATTTTATGAAGTGAAACACCAAAATCATTAGTCTCTTGCAGCCTCTTAGACTGTGAATAGCCTTCAGATGATAAAAGGCAGAATATATATAGAAATATATACATTATGTAAACATCTTTTATGCAGGGAATGAATTTGAAAAAGGATCAAGGTTTTTGAAATTTTGCACTCTGCAACTGAAATCATGTGAAAACTATTTTATTTTGTATGTAAAAGGTATAGTTATCTTGTAGAGTACTCCAGTTTTATATTCTTTATAATTTTGATTATTTCTTAGAAAAAAATTTAGTGATTCATTTTTGTTATGGTCACAAATTTCTAAATGCATTTATCGAAAGTTCTTAGGAACAGAGAAATTTTAAGACTAGTGTCACCAAAATAATGGAGTCTTCATTTTCCTGCACCTGTGCCTCACCATCTTGTGAGTATAAAGTTCTGATTTCTACAGTCTGGCTTTGTCCATCTCTGAAAAGTAAATCGATGAGGAAATCAGCAGGGTTTGTTGTCAAAAATTAGAAAGTGTGTGTTAAATAAAGCAGGGAAAATAGATAAAATCAAGTTCCTAGAGCCTGTGTTCCCAAATTATCATGGACAAAAAGGTGAGTCATTACAGGTAATCACCAACAGCCTGTGGCAACACTGTGTCAGGTGAGGCGCAAGTTCCCCGTGGTGGCATGTGACGTCTTCAAACTGCTAATAACGAGACTGTGAAACTCAAACAAGCTCTGTGGGCTGCCTATTGCATCATCATAGCTTGGTGATCGTTAGGAAGGCTAAGCCTACTTAGGGTTATTGTATATCTGAATATTTTGTCAAAGGTGGAAGAACATGGCGTTACAGTGCTGTGCTATTTCATGCTGTGGTGTCATCATATGAGCCCCGTTCTCTTTGTCCTCGGTGCCAGCTAACGGCCACCACGTAATTATTCTCATGAGGAATAAAGCTATAACAAATGGATGCCCCGTGCTGTCCTTGTCATAGCGGTGTCTAAAATGTTAGTATCAGACATCGGGCTGTAGGTACTAATTCTTGAGTGTCTTGCTACTGAAAATCAGCAGAATCCTTGAAGACATTAATCTATCTGAAGAGAATAACCCAAACACCTGCCTCAACCAAGTACTTAGAGAAACATTGCTGGGAGTAATACAAAAAAAATGCAGAAAGTCACTCACGTTTCAATATATTAATCTTTGAAACATAATTAACTTCACAGTGGAATATGCTGCATTACACATAAAAATTTTAGAATACCAATTTCTGGACAGGTAAGGCTTCCACTGGCAGGTGACTCCAGCTAACCTCAGGGGAAGACATATCAGGGTGGCTCTTCTTTCTTAACAGGGAAACTGCTCCTGCTTCTGGTATCCAACCTGCTCCTGTGTGGGAATGCGAATGTGACCTCTGCACCCACACGTGACAAAGGGAATAGACAATGCAACGTGTCCTTGCAGGAACTGTTTAAGGAAGCGATCACTGTATCTGCAAAGATCAGTAAAAGAGCTTCAGTACTGTTCGCCCAGTTTGTAAGTATCCCACTGACTTCTGGCTTCCCTCCACAATGGACCTCCATATATCGGGGATATAAATATAAATCTATACCTTACATCAGAAAGAATCAGGATCCAAATGTCAAATAATGTTCCCTCCCAGGGGAAGGAAAGCATCAGCTAACAATGTGTGGAACAAGAACATATGAAATGCCAAGATTAGCTGAGATGGAGTGATTTTAAGTTGTTTCTCCACATTCAGCTGTTGCTTAAACTCGCTCTTGTGACGTGAGTGCGAAAGGCGAGGCTGAGGCAGAGACTTGATTTTGTATTACTTTATTTACTGGCCAGTCTCTCTCTGAATTCTTCACTTTGGACACTGTAGATACCCAGTTAAGGACACCAGCATTGCATTGTGAGGACTGAGTAGTGTCAGATAGTGACAGGTCAGGAGGAGAAGGAAGGTAAATTTCCTGAGAAGGAGAAAGTTTCACAAGGCTCCAGGACTAGATAAAGAGCTGGAGCCAGTGGATGGCAGCTGAGGAATGGAGTGTCAGTTTTCTCCAGGAAGGAGCTAATAGATTATCCAATCCCAAGGGGCCAGCCCTTAACACGTGTGCATATGAGCAGCACTAAGTAAGCGAAGTATTGTGTGTGTGTGTGTGTGTGTGTGTGTGTGTGTGTGTAATAATTATGGAAGAAGAGGTCACGAGTTTAGAATGATTGGGGACACATGAGATGTTGGAATTCGGAGAGGAAGGGATGGAAATGACATAAACACAGAACTCATGAATGAAAATTTCAAAGAATAAAAATTTAAATTAAAAATATATCCCAAATGCTATGAATCATTTTCTAAGCAATTCCAAGATTCATAGTGTAATGATAAGAAGGGCTTGTGTACACTGGAAAACACCTTCCCGTCTTTAAGATAAAGACAAATTAGCATCGGTATGTTACCTCTTCTAGACCATCTGATGAAGCCACAAGGGATGAGGCCTTCTGTGCATCAATGTTCTTGTGAAAATTTGGCTGTGTTTATAACATATAAATTCCTGTCCCTCGTTTTATGAACTGTTTTTCTAGCACTCCCTTTGTTTGAGGAACCTGTTTCAAAATCATCCCAATAAACTTCTCAAATTATCAAAACTTCACCAATAGAATTTTCAGTAGTTTTTATGGCCAGCTTGACACAAGCTGTAGTCCCCTAGGGGGAAGTTACCTAATTTGAGGAATTTCCTAGATTTGGGCACTTTCTTGCTTGCTGATTTATGGCCGGAGGGCCCAGCTGCTGCAGTGATGCTGTCCCCAGGCAGAAGGTCGGGGGCTGCATTAGAAAGTTAGAGGAGAAAGCAGAGAATACTCAAAAGCTGATTCCTTCCATGATTCCTGGCTATGGCCCTTCTTGACTTTCTGTCCTGAACTTCCTCAGTGATGAACTTTGACTTGAGGTTAGATAGTAAAAAAGTGAGACAAAGATCGACATTAAAAGTTGGCAATTCCTTACTACACTGATTTAAGTTTTTCAATATTTACTTTTAAAATGAAACATGTATGAAATGTATTAGGTTCTGATCACTGACATATTTTCACAGTTTGCAATGCCCAAATAATGACCATCTCACCATTCCAGGATAGACACTACACCATGAAACAACAATTCCAGAACAGGGCCTTCGGCAGGTGCCACACGCACTCCCTCGGTGCTCCTCAAACCAAGAAGGATGCTGCAGAGCTTCCGGTGAGTCCCCACACCGGGTGAGAATGAGTACCACATTCTCACCAACACTGCTGACGTTCGCTGCTTTCCTGTACTGTCAGTCTACGGGGAGGAAACGGGAATCACACCTGGAGGAAAGTGGAGCAGAGCGAACAGCAAAAGGAAAATTATATGACAACACTGGTAAATTATAAATGAAGTCGGCTGTGATATTTTAGCAGATGCATATTTGTCCTCGGAAAGGACTCTTTCACAGTGCCTACCCCTAAGGTTGTAGGAGAGTTTGAACTAGCAGTGACATTCATGGTAAAATACACACTGGTGCAGGTTTACGCAGTGCCACACACTGACATTTATCATATGTTACTAACGGGGCCTGTGTTAGCAGCGCTTTGTTTCCTGACCAGTTCACTGGCTCTTCTCAGCTTCCGAGCACCTCTTGGTTCTACCTCTGTGTGTGTTCCTGAGTGCCAATTCCAGATCATTCTGCCTTCACGGCTGCCACAACTGAAATCCACCTGAAGAAAGTGTCTAACCCATAGCGCTTATGATCATCATGCCCTGTGTGTGATAACCAGTCTACGTAACACGCCAGCTCTACTACATAATTGACAGCATCTCTCACATCTGATGTCTTGCCATAATTAAGATGATTTACATCAATCAATATCGCATACCCTTACACCTGCCACACCGACAATCAGTCTTCCATGTTTTGCTTAATAGCTATGCACTCTGTGGGTCTACAGGTATCATTTAAATAACTGTGATATAAATGAAAGAGAGAAGTGGAGCTGGGGGAAGAAATGGCGCTTTGAGACTTGCTACTGTGCTAAAAATTCCATAAATCCTCTACTGACATTTCTGAATTCCGTCTTCCCCAAATTCTCTAACACAAGGTCATTAGCTACATTTTACATTTCCACAGCTTCTATCATCTACAAAAAATGTTATAAATACACAAGTACATTGGAAAGGGGAATTATTTCAGCCTCTTTGGACAAAAACTGCCTCTATGTGAACCTGCTGTATTTTAGTATTTTAATGTGGTTGTTTAATTCTGGTTGCTTAGACGAAATTCCTAATGAAATTGATGCCCGCAATACTGAATGCCTGGAAGAAACCTCTGTACCATCTGGTGACTGAACTGTCTGGGAGGCACGGAGCCCCTTCTCAGATTGTCAATATGGTCAGATACATTGAGGAAAAATGTGTAAGACTTCAAGGGGTTGTTGGCCGCATAAAAATCAAGGTGAGCCTTCCGCCTTCTTCTCTCCCCTTCTCAAGCACTAATGAGGTGCACTGTGCAATAGGATTTGAGCTCTGAAATATTTTCTTTGTAAGAAAGAAGTTTAGGCATCCAAACATGTCAAATCCTCACTATTAAGGGGATACGGTGGACTCCAAACTTCTCAAAGTGCTCTGAACCTCACATGGGCATCTTGGTAGGTAACCACTGTTCTCAAAGTAACCCAGGCAGGACCTTTCCTGTGCAGAGTGACAGATGTCTAACTACCTCAGCAGATCTGAGCACAGTCATCTCTTAACTCTATATATATCTTAACCATCAAGTGCTACCCTCACCCGGGCTAAGGGTTGGGGTGCAGAACTGATTGGCTATAGAATACGGGGGTGGGGGATAATGGTGTGATGTCACAATTCATAATATGCAAAGAACAAGTCAGAGACTAGACTAACGGCATGTAAAGTTCCCTCAGTAATAAAAATGGAACCAGTTCCTTCGGGTTCCCATCGGTCAACTCCTGTGAGGAGGTACTTTGGGATTTCATGTAAGCAGGAAACCTATTCATTTGGGGTACCCTGACGCATGTACAAGAAACTCTGTATGTGTTTTACAATCCTCACATTTCACAATAGTTTGACATATCTACATTCAATATTTGGAAGGGAAATGCACCCAAAAATGCTAGAAAAGAATTATGCTTATCGGCTCTTCTTTTGGTGATTAGCTACGGCTTCATTACGAAGAAAAAAAATACCCAGAATGGTCCGGCCTGGCAGCCTTGCAGTCAGCTGATACAAAGGATGCACGCTTCGCCTTTTATAACTTACTGCATTGCCTGCGTTCAGATATGCAAAAGGTTCATAATTATCTCCACGTAGTGAAGTGTGAAGCGGCCCCCGACCAGTCCTGCAAATCTCACGGAAGACACTCCATCTGAAACTCCCGTGATGCACTGCTCCCATCAGAGTGCCTTTAAATGCTTCCCTTCTGAATGCATATTTGGTGGAATGCAGGCCTTCCTTAAAAAATAAAAGCATTTTTTTACAATTGCCATAGTGCCTCTGTATATTCAACAATCTCTTCTTCGTTCGTCCAGTCTGACACGTTCCTTAACTGGGCGTCATGATGTTATAACTTCTCTTGCAAATACTTCTGCATTTATATCCTGTCACTTATTAGTTCCGTGTATGTTAGGATTGCTATTTTGTTGGTTGTGACAAAATATCTTCTTTTTATTATTTTATTTTATGTGTATGAGTGTATTGCCTGCATGTATGCAAGTGCATTCATGTCATGCAAAGTCCATGGAGGTCAGAAGAGTTTGGATTCCCCTGGAACTGGAATTATGGACAGTTGTTAGCTGCCTTGTGGTTGCTGGGAATTGAACCTGGACCCTCTGAAAGGGCCGTCAGTGCTCTTAATTGCTGAGCCAACTCTCCAGTCCCATGACAAAATAAGTCTTAAACCAGGTTCATAATGTAAAAATATTAACACGTGAATTAATTAAAATGGAAAACTATTTAACATTTCTACATTAACATTTAATAATTTATATTTGGTAATACTTATTGTTTAATCTATTCATTGTTTAAAAACATTTTTGGTGAAGTTTTTGAGAGTTTGAACAGATCATTTGGATGATTTAAAAAATATATTGTATGAAATTCTTAAAACGTCACTAAAAGAAATAAAAGAAGTCAGGTGAGCAAGCCAGAGGGAGCAAGCCAGGAAGCAGCGTTTCTCTGTGGTCCATGCTTGAGTTCTGGACTCCAGATTCCTGCCTTAGCTTCTCTTGAGGATTAACTACAACTTATAAACCCTTCCTCCTCAGAATAATCACAAAATAAAAAACACAAAATGGCGCAGCAGGAATCATAAATGATAGAGCAGTAGTTTGTAAAAACAGGAATACACACACATGCACACATAGATATATATTATAGTTGAGCTATACTCTGGTGTCTACAGAAGTCAACACTGTGGCCTCATTGACTGATCCAGACCAGGCAACACAGAGCCTCCAAAGTGGTTTTGTCATCCATGTTCGCACCAGACCTCATTGTTATTATAAACACATCTTGAAATCATTTAAAAACTGATCCATTGCCTTTGGGGATTTCTGAAGAGTTATGACTGAGGTTTCACCTCCTGACCTGGTTTCGCCCACTTCAGCTGGACCCAACCTCTGCAATGCAGGTCTCGTTTGTTACATATCTGCAGTGTCCCAGGAGAACAATGCCAAATAAATGAAGAAAACGAGAATCAAGCCTCTTTTCAACAATGCGTTTTAAGCCTTAATATCACAAGACTGAATTAAAATCAAAGTTCAAAAAGTAGAGAAAAGTGTAAAATCGTTATATCATCACTCTATTTGACATTTCATGAATCTTACTCTCTTGTTGAACATTTTACCAGCTGATTATTCTTTAAACGTCTCACTATTTGAAATTTGGATCGCAAGACTCCATTAAGTTATAGTGTAATCCAACGCTGGCAGACAGGTCCATTTTGGAAAGAAGCCAGAAGTCAGTGGGTACTTACAAATATAGAAAATAACCCTGCAGCTTGGTTACTGATTTACCGACACACGCTGACCACCAGCTCAATAAGGAGCAGCCATCGCTCATGGCAAACTTGGGCTAAGAACCTGTATTTCTAACAGAATTGTCACAGTTGCAGGCTGGGCTTCAGCAGAAAGGCAGTGTCCCTACTAAAGACGAGGCACACTGAGGTGCAGTCATCTGAGGCTACCCAGCGCCTACAGTGGCCTTCTTTGCACAATTTGTATTTTTAGTTTTATGGAATAATGAACATCTTCCACTGAGAAAGTTCGCGTAAGGAATCATATTTGTACAGATTTAGATTTTGAAATGTGAGTGGCTCTCTGCATTTGTAATACTCCCTCCGGTGCGTCTGCATTCTCTAAACATTTGGAGCTTGACTTAAGTTGAAACAGAATGTACAATCCATTCACCTCAGATGGTTTAACCTCTTTCAGGTTTCTTCAGATCTTTAGTAATAAGACAATCATGAATTTGTAATTTTAGCTCACTGTCTACTATGAGTATTTTTAACACCAATGTGATGAGGACTTTGCTTTTATCTTCGCGTCTGATGAGAATAAACATGGGATTGGTTGTTTACTAGTACTGAGGATGATGAGGATGGTGTTGTAGAAATGGTACCATAACCTAGAATTGCCTACTCAGCACCATAATGTTCCACATTTCTTCCTCTGTCAAGAGATTCAGACTCTTTCTCTGAATTTAGTATCTATAGTAATTCTGTGAATGGACTTTCCCGTCATGATTACAATGAAACTATAGTGATAAAATAGGTAGAAAAAATAACATAGATGATTTTCATAGTCTCGTTTGCAGTTTAATGGGGCAGCATGCAGACACTGGGACCTTGCACCTCATCTGAGGCTCTGTGTTGCCAAACATCACTGCCATTATGTGTAAACAGCATCACCTTGTCCTTGATGACACGATAGCACAGAATCTAGGACGCTGATTGTGTCTGCTTTCCCTGCTACGGATAAGAAACAACTTTAAACATTTGACTATGATCAGTGTTGGTTTCATCAATTTTATTTTCGTTACAAGAACAAACTCTGATCTATAACAAATCAGTGACTCGCATTATCAAACGGTGCACCAGTATGTATTTATCAAATTGAACAGGTTATATAACTTCAGTAACACGAATCTTAGCAAAATTCTGTTACAAAATGTGAGTCTCAAGAATGCTAGTTCTGGAGGTTGGAGAGAAGGCTCAGCTGTTAAGAACACTGGCTGCTCTTGCAGAGGACCCAGGTTCCGTTTCCAGTACCCACTTGGCAGCTAACAACTGTCCCTAACTCTAGTTCCAGGGGATCTGACACACTCTTCTGGCCTCCACAGTTACTGTATCAGTTTAGAGATGCATTACTTCTATGGGTAGAACTGAGTCATTAGAACTCAGTTTAATACAATAAGTATTCAGTAGAAAACTATTAGGCTTTCCCCTTCGGGCTGTGAACTGTCTAGCCTCAGGTTCCTGTTCTGATACCAGTGTCAGGTATGGGCTCCATCCCATGAAGTGGACCTTAAATCCAATCAGAGAATGATTGGTCACTCCCTTAATATTTGTTACGCTGTTATATCTGTGGGCATATCACGCCAGGCCAGGTGTTATTGTAGTTAACAGGATCAAGAGCTGTGTGCTTTTGATTTTTTTTTTCCTTCTGGTAATGCGCACAGCAGCTCCACAATGTGAGTGTTTAGGCCTGTAAACTTCCCTCCTAGGACTTCTTTCATTGTTCCCACTGATCGTGATGTGCTGAGTTTTCTCTTAGTTTTCTTTTCGTTCTAAGATCCTTTAACTCCGTGATTTCTTCAGTGCCTCATCATTCAACAGTTTGTTGTTTAACGTTCGTGAACTTTCTGTAGTTTCTATTGCTGTTGATTTCTAGCTTTATTCCATTTCAATTTTGCTCTATTTGTTGAGATCTATTTTATATCCAAATATATGATCAATTTTGGAGAAAGTCCAACAGCTGCTGAGAAGAATGTATGCTTTTTGAGTGTTCTGATGCAATGTTCCATGTATAACTGTTAGGCAAATGTGATTTATGATGTCACTGAACTCTGCTGTTTCTTTTGTCCAGACGACCTGTCTGTTGGGAGAGTGGGGTATTGCAGTCACTCACTGTCAGTATATTCGGATTGATCTGTGGCTTTGCATCTAGCACTCTTTCCTGTGTGTGTGTGTCTAAAATCACCATGTCCTTTCCATGGATTATTCCCAGTGCATTTATCGCTCCTGTTTTTGCTTGAGGTCGCTTTGTCAGATGCTACAAAAACTATACCTGCCTGTTTCTAAGTCCTATCATCTTGGAACATCTTTTGCCACCTCATAACCCGAATGTTGTGTCTATATTTAATGGTGACGTGCTTTTCTTGGAGGCAGCAAAAAGATGGATCCTGTTTTCTAAGCCAGTCATTGTACTGGGGTAACTGAGATGAGCGCTCTTATTCCTGCTCCTTCTTTAGTGTTTTCTTAGATCTCTGTTCATTAAGTGTCCTGGTGTTGTTTCGTCCTGAGGCATCTCACTGCGTTCTTCCTTTTATTCAGAATGAAGCATTTTTTCCCAATATTCTCTCTAGAGTTGTCTCTAATCTGTTTTATTCCTGGAAAGTTTTTGCTTTTTCTTCAATTTTAACAGTTTTTCTGTGTATAATACTCTTGGTTGGTATTTGTGGTCTTCATGAGCTCAGAATACATCTTTCCAGACTTTCAGATTTAAATTTTTCTGTCAAATAACCAGGTGTTTTTCTAATGGGCTCAACTTTATAAGTAGCTTGACTCTTCCCTCTTTGCAGTTTTTAATATCCTTTTTTCTTTGGCTGTGTTTTTTAAAATTTTTATGTGTACGAGTGTATTGCCTGCATGTGTGTAAGTGCACCCATGTCATGTAATGCCCAAGGATTTCAGAAGATGATGTCAGATTCCCCTGGAACTGGATTTACAGATGGTTGTCAGCAGCCATATGGGTACTGGGAATTGAACCCAGGTCCTCTGTAAGAACAGTCAGTGCTCTTAGCCACTGAGCCATCTCTCAAGCCTCTGTGTTTTTAATGTTTTAAATATAGTATGTCATAGGAAGTTTCTTTTCTCCCATGTATTCGGTGTTCTTCAGGCATCTTGTAGGCTGGGTAGCTCTTTCTCTAGATTTGGGGATTACTGGTCTATGATTTTATTGAAAATATTTTCTGTGCCTTTAGCCCAGTGCTCTCTCTCTCTTCCACATACACACTACATAAATAATTCGAAATTTGTCTTCTGTTAGTGTCCCAGAGCTCTCAAAGGTCCCATTCCAATTGCAAAAAAATTTTTCATTGGTCTTTAACTGAATTCCCCAAATTCTCTGTTCTACCTCCCTTCCCGATACCCTTTCCCACATGATCCCTCCTGTTAGAGATGTTTTCCATTGACCTCTTAATTTGGCTTAGCGAGTCTTCATTTCTAGCATCCTCTCAATTTCGTTTTCTTTGGCAGTTCTCTGTGCTGAATACAATGTTCGTGCCTCAGAGTGATAGACGGATTTCTGCAGCTCTTTGTTCTGCTCCTTGAGCTCATTCATGTCTTCTTTAAGCTTTTGGAACACAGTTATAATTACCTTTAAATTCTTTGTCCAGAAGTTCTTTGTCTTTGTCGTTAGAAACTATTACTAAGGGATTAATAATCTTTCACAGGACCTGCTCTCTTGGTTTTTCAGGTTGTTTTTGTTTCTAAACTGAGACTTGGATTATTTTTTGAATTTTTTTCTTTCTTTCATATACATATATATATATATATATATATTAATACAAGTCACCTTTATTCTTTCAGTGGCAGAATTTGCAATATTCAGGAGAGAAATACATTGTAGTAGGGCTGAAGCATCATTTCCCTCTGTGGGACTGATATCTACAGCCATGGGCTCTATCCTAGTCTTCTTCTGATGATCAGGTATTATCCTGTATCTGCTCAGGCCTCCTGCCCATGTCTGCAGCTCTCACTGGGTGCTGTGGAGCTCCCCCACATGGTTGTAGACCATATCCTGGGTCAGAGCCTGTCCTCATCCTGGGTCCACAGCTTCTATTGAAGGGAGATTTGCCTATCTTTAATTTTTTTTTTTGAGATTTTCTTCATCATCAAGGCTCTTTTAGAAGTGTGTTCTTTTGACATATTCTTGTTTTTAGTGTACAGAATGATCACCTCATTTCACAACAATGAGAATAAAGTTTGTGATTTTATTGCTTAAACTTGGAGATTTTGTCATGTTGATGGTATTGTTTGCCTTTTTATTTTGCTGTGGGTTCTGGGAAAACTGTATTCAACTGTTCAGTTTTGTGTTTGTGGTTAGGTCATGCTCAGTTCACCACTTCTGTCACATCCTTACTTATCATAGTCTAGTTGTTTTATTATTTTATCAAGGAGGAAATGCCAGGTCTAAACGACAACCATACATTCTTTAGTCCTTCGTGTCTCTTTAGATTTTTGTGCACATACTGAAGATATGAACATTGCATTGGGAATGCAGCTCCTTTGATACAGTGCACTCTAGAACCTCCAAATCCCAGAGTTCACCCCCCAGTGGCATATGTACCAGGCCTGGTGACACAGGTATATATTTCAGCTCTTCAGTGACAGAGGCAATAATTTCAAGGAATCAAGATCATGGTCTAAAATAAAATATCCTCTCCACTCTCTGGATCTCTACTTGTCTCATTAATTTGTGTCATCATGCTATTCTTTTATCTCTAATTAATTCTTCTATCTCTAATTAATGTGTGTTTATTACTTTATGTATGTGTGCCTCTGAAAGTACTTACAACAGAAGTATTTGTACATGTGTGTAGAGATCAGAGCTTTATTCTAATTGTCCTCCTCAATCACCCTTCAACTTATTATTTGATATATGATCTCTTATCAAACCTGGAGCTCATAAATTCTGCTAGTTTCAGTGGTCACAAAGCCCTAAGGATCATTCTGCCTCTTTGCTGCTGGGATTATAGGCCCATGACAGCACGCCTGGAGTTTTGTTTGTGTCTATGGCTGACTCAGGTCATCATGCTTATGTGGTAAGTACTTCTCTCAGTGAGTCATCTACTCAGCTTTTTCATAATTTTCTTTGAGATATAGTCCATTATATATTTTTATTGATTTTTCTACAAGTGCTGACACAGGTTACCAATACCATTTGTGATACAGTCACTTTCCTTCAGTGTGTGTTTGGCATACGTGTTGAATATCAAGTGACTTTATGCATGACTTCCATGAGAAAGATTGTAACAAGGTTTTACAAATTGAAATTTTATATAACCTTGTAAATAAAGATAATCATTTGTTTTGAGAATAATTAGAAGCATGTACTACCTCTAAGAAAAACAATGTGATAACTCATACAACGGTTTGGAAACCCAAAGTAATTATCTCTTACAAGCTAAGTTAAACACTTAGCTTCAATCTTATACTATGCCCCCTATCTGTCACTCAGTTATGACCCCCACACAGAACAATGTATGTGTACATGACAGGAGACAGTAATGATGTTGAAAACAACATCTCACCCACAAATGTTGCAAGCAGCTGGGAGGAATGTGTCAATGACGTCTGTCTGTGGCTTTGTGAGCTGTTCTGAATCAGCAGGATCAGAAAAACTTCTTCCTTTGTAAAACTGCTATCAAAGAGTTTTCATGCCTTTCTCATGCAGTGCTTGGTACGATCCGATGGTAAATACACGAGGAGCCCTTTGTTAGACAGCAGGAGAGCATGGATTTGAATAGAACAAACAGAGTTCTGAGAGGAATCAGAGCCCTTCACCACAAGCTCAGGCTTGGTCAAACCACTCCAGGAATGAAGCTCTCATGATCGTGACAAGTCGCTTTCTGGGTCTTCTCTACTGTCCCACAGCCTGTGTGTCTGTTTTCATACTAGGATCATAAGTGCTTTTGTCGTTCTTGTTGATTTCAGTTATTTTTAGATTCAAAATGTGTGTAGTGAGACACGCAGAGCTGCTCTTTTTAAAGTCCAGGGTTGTTGTGGCCCTTCACGTTGCTTCTATGTGGATTTTAGGTTTGCCTTCTAGATCCAGGAATATCTTTCCTTTTTTTTTTTTTTTTTTTTTTTTTTACTGAAGACTCCATTGAGTCTGTAGATATAAGGTGGTAATACAGCCATTTCAAATATTAATTCTGCCATTCTATGAGACGGGACAGTTTTCTTCTTCTAGTGTCTTTTCCAACTTATTTATTGATTAATGTATTGATTGCTGAGGTATATTTCATTATGTAGTTAATCCTTTTTATTCTTTGCTATTTTATTTTTCTTTTAGGAGATTGTGAATGAAGATTTTTTCTGATTATTTTCCAAGGAAGTTAATTATGGGAATATTGGAAAGCTAATAATTTTTTATTTAGCTTTTCATCTCAGTAGTTTCTGAAATTTTTTATAAAGCAAAGAGACTTCATTTGGACTTGTTAAGGGTCTGTTAAATACAGAATTATGTCATCCGAGAGCAGAGATTATTTGACATATGCTTTCTGTGTTTTCCTGTGTTTCTTTCTCTTCCTGATCGACCTAATCAAGAATTCTAACCTGATCCAGAATGAGCGGAAGGAAGCAAATGTTCTTTCCTTGCACCTGATCTTAGAGGAAATACTTTAATTTTTCTGCATCTACTAAAATGTCTATAGGTTTACCTCGTGCACTTCTTAATGTTGAGGTAAGTTTCTTCCATTTCTGTTTTTTGTTTGTTTGTTTTAGGGATTTTTCATAAAATGATGGTGATTTTTTTTTTTACCCTGGGAAACCAGTGAGTTTATTGGTCTTACTTACAGAAGATGGTGGTTTTTTTCTAGGTTATTTCTGTAATACGGAGATGGTCGTGCACTGTAGCTCAGGTTCTGTGGGAAAAGCCGCATTCTCTCTGCTGCTCCACTGGCTTCAACAAGCTTCCTGGTTCTCAGGGTCTCTAGACTTCCCTGTGGCCACTGCCTCTTCCCTGGTCAGAACTATCTGCTGAGAAGCTACAAGTCTGGATAAGGCAGTTTCACACCACCTACTGTCCTGTCCTCCGAACAAATAAGCTCAACTTACATTTCGTTCCCTTAGACAAAACTCTGTAACTCTGGTACACACCACAAGCCCCAGCAGGACATCTACCCCTAGCACATTTCTTTCACTGAAGAGACACACACGCTATAATTTCTGGAGCAGAATAATTACCAATTACCCAAATCGGAATGGGAAGAGAACTTGAGAATGGAAACGTGGGGGTGACCACGATGTAGCATGTAAATGCACGGAATTTTGGAAATATACATTAGTAATTCTTAGAGGTTTGCGTTTAATAAAGGGAAAGTTACCGTGGGGCAAAGAGAGAAGGAAGGAAAGGTCACAAGATGAAGGAAAGTTCACAGGAAGTAAAATGAGCCCAAGGCAGGGCATAAGGATAAGGTGGTCTTAGAACCGTAACCTGGGTGGGAACCTAAATCATTACCATGTTCTCTTTCACATCCCTTGGTCTTCCTTGTGCTCTCTGGAAATTCTGACTGAGCTAGAAGTATGTTTGCCTTCATCAATTGAATTTCAACAGCTCCAAGAAAAGCAGGACCAGAAAACAGGACCAGAACACTCTGCAGGTTGGAATTCGAGGAATTTTTTGCCACTCAAAAATTCCCCACATTTACATGATCGTTGGCTAGCCGAAGCAATCTTTGCTCAGAGCCGGAGTTCGTTCACCTTAATCTTGCTCCTGCCTTGATCTTTCAGAACACAGCAGGATTCCATGTCCCAAACTAATCTACCATCATCTCAATTTTCTCTTAGATGTATGGGAAAGGTCAACTCTCTGTGCTCAGCCTTTTATCCTTCAGAAATCAGAAGTGTAAGGTAAAAATATGATTATAATTTGAATGTGAGATATTTACTGTTTAAAAATTAAAGCTAATTGTACTTCCCACTTAACTTTCTTCCATCAGTTTACACAGATTTCCCACACACAAAATGGCGTTAGCCGTGGAATAAATTTGTTAATGAATGGAACATCAATGTTATGTGATATGTGGTCATTCAAAGCGTGAATTTAAAAGTGCAGGTGAATCATTAGCGGTGAACAATAAAAGGCACCTGCACTGAATCCCTCTATGCACAGACAAACTCCAGAAGAGCCAAAGCGCTAGCACGGAGAGAAGGCTGAGCTGGAAGGCTGTTTGAGACAAACACGAAAGGCACTCGCTTTCCAAGCAGAAAGCAAGATAAAAGGTCATTGCCCATAACACTCTCATTGCAGAGATGCAAGGATCATTCAACATGTTTGAATCCAAAAGGCGATCTAACCAGCAGAGTCGGAGAAACAAATTACATGACTAACTCAATAGGGGCAGAAAAGCTGTAAGACAAAGCTCAAGGTCCCTTCTTCATAAAAGCCCTGAACGACATACAAATGTTTGACAAGATAGGACTTAACATGTATGGAGGAATGCATGAGGTCCAGCGGGGGATACGGGGAGAGGATGTGTAGAGATATGGATGGAGGAGGGAGTTCAAATTTAAGAAATGTTGTATGAAATCAAAAATAAATAAAAGCCCCAAATGAACTAGGAATGGGGAGAAATATACCTCAACATAATTTAAAATATGCAAGATAAATCTTTATACCGAACAAGGAAATGTGGGCATTTCCTCTAAACCCAGGAATAAGACCAGGATATCCATTTTCTCCACTCTTGTTAAATACAACTTTTGAAGTCTTTGCCAAGAGACAAGGGGAAGATTTCAATCCATACAGAACTGTAAGAATTGCTGGCTTAGCCTTGCCCTTTTCCACAATGGTCTCTGAGTCCTGGGTGGGTGTAGATTTACATAGGAGTCCTGGCCAAGGACGAGGGTTCTGCAGATTCAGTCTCTACACTTTGGCCACTTGTGACCTTTTGTGTGCATACAGAACTGTAAGAATTGCTGGCTTAGCTTTGCCCTTTTCCACAATGGTCTCTGAGTCCTGGGTGGGTGCAGATTTACATAGGAGTCCTGGCCAAGGACAAGGGTTCTGCAGATTCAGTCTCTACACTTTGGCCACTTGTGACCTTTTGTGTTCCTGGCTCTATACTCATTTCTAAGGACATATTTGAGTCTTCTCATTATTTTGTTATACATGTATGATAAAACACAAAAGCCCCTGGGAGAGTATTGGGCTTTATAGAGTGTGATAGATATCAATTTGGAGAGTTTGTATATAGTCTGTGAGATGGCAAAAAAGCAGAAAATTTTAATTAAAGAAAGCAATATAGCTTGGGCAATAAAGATATTAATCTAGTTTGGTAGGTTGTGAGACTGTAGAGATGGTGGGAACAATTTCTAATACCATTATGATACTCTGCACTAAAAATCAATGAGGGCTTTGCAAAGAGGTGGGAGACAAAGGTACTGGACACTTGGGAACATCAGCAGGCCATGAACTCATGGAGTCATGAGGCAGACAGATTCACAGGGACTCAGGAACTTACACCAGATGAATGACTGAAACACAGACAAAGCCAGTGGAGAGGTTGAGAGAACTCAAAGTTCTGTCCAAACAGAGCCAGCAGAGCTCCTCTTGGGGAAAACTTAAAGATGGAATTTTAAAAAATCTTTCTGAAAAAGAGAACCTGTGGAATGCTGAATTGTACAGACGTTTTAGATATTTTATTTTTGACCATATCATACAACACATTTTGATCAGATTCACGCCCCACACGTCACTTCGTCTTATCTCCTGCTCTCTCCTGCCCTTTATTCTTCCAAACTGGCCCATCTCTTTCTTTCATGGCTTTTTTTAGACACTCTGCCATTAAATTTGGGTGTTTGTATGAGCATGGGTAAGGGGTTATTTTCTGGAGCTTGAGCAATTTTACTCAAGATTACACACACCACAGAAGGCAGCAACACACATTCCCCAGGAATCATTAACTGTTAATAGCATCCCAGGGAGTGGTGGGGACATGTGAGCATCTCCACCATCACGTTGGAATGTTGAAATGTCTAATCTTGTGCAAGTCATGTGCTCTAGGGGTTTCTTGGCTAACAGCTCAGAGGGAGATACCCCCCCAAACAGGGAGATAACTCACTCCAGGCTATGTAATTTTATTTAATGTCCTTTATCTTCTGGAATAAATATTATTCAGAAATGTATGGGTACTTTCATGCCCAAAATTTTCTTTTAGTATAGGATTTTTAATGTATGTTTTCTATCAGATTTTTGTGGATTTCATACAATAAATTTTAAGCATACTTAGACCCCCTCCCCATCCGCACCCCCATACTCCCTCCACCAGATTTCATGCATTCTGTCATTTATATTAGAGCCTATCAAGTTAATTTTGTGTACCCAGATGTCCCTCAGTGCAAGTTCATCCACAGAAGTCTAAGCCTATCTAGTTTCTCCCTTAAATAAGATCAACCCTCTCTCATTCAGCAGTGATCACCTGCCAATAACTTCTTGGCTAAGGTTGGGACTAGCTGCCCATTTCCCAAGTTCTGTGCTGGGAAAGAATACTTTTAATGAGTTTAGTTAGTTTATTAAGTGACAGGTTTCTGTATGGCTTTTTCATGCCTCCGTTTTTGGTTCACCTCCCACCAACCTCCACCTTCCCTTCCTCTTGTATCCAAACCTCTATCCGTGTGTAAATCTCTCTGCTCCTACCATCCCTCATCTTCTGTCATATCATGTATGTGTTACTACCTCACCCAAATGCCTCCCCTCAGCTCTGATGTCTCCTCTCTGGCTTCCTGGCCTTTAAGACACTCTGTCCAATTTAAACACAGAAATCTCATATAAAGGTATGAATTTCACTAGAAAGAGCATATGGTATTTGTCTTTCTGGGCCTGGGTTAATTCACTCATTAAAATATTTTCCAGTTCCATCCATTTTCCAGCAAATTTCATTTTTCTCTTGTGCTGAATAGAATTCCATTCTATGTATCACATTTCTGTTATCCATTCATCAGTCGATGAACACCAAGACTGAATCCATTTCCTAGCTATGAATAGAGCAGCAATGACCATGGATGTGCCAGTATCTCTGTAATACCGAATCATTTGGGTAAACGCCAGGGGCGGTAAAACTGGATTGTCTGAAAGTTTGACATTTTTACCTTTTTGAGAAACCTCCATACTAATTTTCATAGTGGTTGAACCAGTTTATACTCACAAGAACAGCAGAGGAGGGGTGCCCTTTCCCCATATCCATGTCCACATTTGTTATCATTTATTTTGTCGGTAGTAGCCATTCTGAAACTAATCTCAGAGTAGTTTTAATTGTATTTCCCTGGTAGCTAATCATGTTGAATGACTTTTAAAATGTGTTAATCATTTTTATGTCTTGAGAACGCTCTTCAACAGCATAGACCATTTTTGACTGGGTTGGTTGTTTTCATGGCGTTTAGTTTTGCGAGTTCTTTTCTTTTCTACATATTCTGTATCATATGTAAACCATAAAATTTTATTCTTCTGCAAAGAAAAATAGTTGTATCATTTCCAGAAGAATGTATGGATCAATATTTTAAGTAAAATAGCCCAGTTCAAAAACAGAAATAGTGTATGTTTCCTTTTATGTATAGACCTTGATTTAAGTACACATTTCTAGCTGTACATACATACATGCATGGACATACATATATGTGTATATAGCTAGAAATCAGAAGAGAGAATATGAGGTAGGAGAACGGTCTTAAAGGAGTAACTGTGGGAAAACGAGACCAGAAGATGGAGGTTTGTATGTCTCCGTGTCTGTGTGTGTCTGTATATGCATCTACGTGCATGTCTATATGTGACTCTATGTGGGTGTCTGTCTGTGTGTCTGTGTGTGTAACACACATGCACACGTGAGACATGAAAGCAGATGGACTATTGGGAACAAGAGGAGACATGGAAGGGGCTAAATCAGAGCAAGGAGCAGTGATAAATATGTAAAATATGTCTTAATGAAGAGCCAATATACTTTACAGTAACTAAAAAGTCAATCAAAAACCAAAGAAAGATACAATGTTAATAAATAGTGAAAAAGATATCCACTGTTTTCTGAAAACTCAAAAGTGGCCATATTAATAAATCATAAAGAGCACTTGGGACAGAAATTGTTAGGGAGCTGGAGGAAAGGCTCAGTCGGTAGATGCTTGCTGTGCAAGCACAGGACACGAATCTACATCATGAACAGCCATGCCAAAGACCAGGCACACATGCCAGAAGGCAGAGACGAGATGCCCTGAGG
This sequence comes from Nannospalax galili, assembly GCF_000622305.1. NCBI lineage: Eukaryota > Metazoa > Chordata > Mammalia > Rodentia > Spalacidae > Nannospalax > Nannospalax galili. The sequence goes on from NW_008331547.1 coordinate 175,577, forward strand.
CAGCCAAACCCTGCCGGTGAGCTTCCAGTTCAGTGAAAGACCTTCTCTCAGAAATAAAGTGCATGTGAATACACCAGCACGTGCACAGAGGCTCGTACAAATGCAAACATGTACACACACGTACACCACACACAAACACACCTGTATGTATACACAAACAGAATTGTTGGAGACAAAGAGGAAAGAATGTACAATAGGAGCACAGAACTCCAGTAGGAGGATAAATTTATATATGTTTATATGAACATATATATGAACACACACCTATGTCATGAAGCAGAGTCCCGTAACCCAGACTGCTCTCTAATTCATAACGTAGCTGAGGGTGACTCTGAGCTCTTGAATTGCCAGTCTCCTTCTTGAGTACCCTGCTGGGACCGCAGGCTTACACCAGCACGGTCGTTTTATGCTGTGCTGAGATTCGGCTTAGAGCTGTGTGTACATGCCGTGCACGCTAAGCAAGTGGCCTGCTGCCTGAGCTACGTCCTCAGCCCGACCTGATCATCCTAAGTGTGCGCACGGGAGACAAAATAGACATGTGAAGCGATGATTTATGATACTCAAAGAAGCGCCATTCGTGATTTGAACCCGGAAAAACTGCTCTGAGGGAATGAAAGAGCAATAAGAAATCAAGTGACGGTCCTGGAGGTGCAGACGCGGCAACCAGGTCACATACATGGAACAGAGTGTCAAACAATATTCCGTCCTGGAGCCTGCGGAGAAATGTCCAAGGAAACAAAATAATCTTTATCCACAAAACAATTTCCAACAACTTTAAAGGGAATGATATCAACTGTTGTTAGCGGATTGTAGGACGTGAAAGCAGGCAGAAGTGAGCTAAGGCAAACAAGAGCGTCTCTAAGTGTCTAAATTAAATACCGCAATTAAAAAAAATTCCCAACAAAGAGAATCCCAAGAGAATCAAACATAGAAGCTGAATGAAAATTAAATATATTATTTAAAAATAAATAGACAACAGGTAAAGCACACGGAAAGGAAAGCGCATGGCCCTAAACGAAAGTGAGGGAGAGTCTGAAATCACCCCAATTTCTATGTTTAAACACAAGGGGAAGCTAAAAATCCAAGAGGAAAATGAGGGCAATAACAAACACGGTGTTAATAAACCATGAAGATAAAGAAGAAGAAGAAAAGCAAAAGCCAGGAGCTGAGTCCCTGAGGGGGAAAGTCACTAAAGTTTATAAATTCCCAATAAGACAAACAAGATGAAAAGAAAGGTAAAAACCACCACCTGCCGCACCTTGAATACCCCTCTCCTGCCGGCTTCGGGGCACCTGAGTGGCTGTGAGTTCTATACACTTTGGATTTATAAAGTGCTACAGCAAACTGAGATGGGATGAGTAAGGGAAAACTCTAGAAAGAGGATCATTATAGTTTGGGGAGATTTGGGAGGGCTTCAATGCACTCTCTAGGGAAAGTCTGACAGTCACAGGTATCTGACAGACGTCAGTGTCTCCAGGACGTTCACCGAAGAGGGGATGAGGAGGAGGTGTTGGCCCTGCAGTTACTGCTGTGGAAGGAGATTTTGTTGGGTGGGGATCATCCCAGACAGTTCCTTAAAGGAATGTCCATGGTGCCTGTGAGGTTCATGCAGGCCAACAGGAGAAACACTCTCAAGTGATTGATCTGCTGATCCCATAGTAACATGCAGCATCTCTTTACTTTGGTGAATGCCACAGCCCACGTGATCATTAATTCATGGGAATTCCTGAAATACAGAGAGGGGACAGTGAACAGCAGCACATGGATCTGGAGGCAGCAGCCATCCCCACTGTGGACATAACATGGTATGCACTTCCCAGAGCAGGAAACTCTGCTAAGGGTGACTGTGCTGATAGGACACAGGCTGGACCCACAGTGCAGAGTATCACCTCAGAGAGGGAAAGGTAAACTGAGCTTGTGTATTCGTGTGAAATGAGAGACTTGGGGTAGACTGTTCACACAGCCCTCGATGATGTCAGCAGACCAGTGTGACTGTCGAAGAGGCCATGGCCACTAGGCCAGCCTGGAACCAGATACAGGGAGCAATCTGGGATGGCAGAGTTCTGCAGATGAGGAAGAATCTTGCCCATCATTTTCCTTGAGTCAGTCCATGAGTGTAAGGTGATCCAACTTAGCCAGCTCCACCATCCAGGGAAGTGCCCCAGCTCAAGAAGACTAACGGGGAAATGCAGTTTATCAGCGATTTTTCTTACTTCTGTGATCATGTTCCTAACAAAAGCCTTTGAGGAGGAAGCACGTCTCTTGCTGTCCGTTATGAGGACGTACATTTCATGGCAGTGGCTAAGGTAAGGAGGCCATTCACATTGCACTCACAGGAAGCAGGTAAGGACTGCTGTCCTCCACGTGCCGGCTCCTCCCTCACTCCTGGACTCCAGTCAGTGAAACCGTGCTGCCCACGAGTAGGGTTGAGCCTTCTGCAGCTAACATAATCTAAAATCTCACTCCAAGGAACGCCCAGAAGTTTCTCTCTTCGGTAAATATAGATCCTGTCAAGTAATTAATCATTATTAAGCTTCAAAACTCTAATCCCTGTCAACTTGACAAAGAACCATTCCACTTTTAAGCCGTAACTTTTCACCAATTTTCCTCCACATACCAAAGCCATCTTATACTGTAAAATGTGTTCAGCCTATCCTTGAGACTCCAGTCTTCCGTAGTCTTGAATATCCAGCGTTGTTCAGAAGTATAGAACATCCGTTATGAATCTCTCGGCAATCTAGTAACTGTGAGGTTTTAAAAACGAACAAGATGCATCATCCTGATATACCATGGCACAGAGTAAACAGCATGACTGTAAAAGAGAAAAGCAAAGCATAGCAAGGAATGATCAGAGCAGATCAAGGCTGCAGTCTGGTGGCGCTCCAGGCAGAAAATCCATCAGCTTGCTATCCAGTATCTGGAGTGCATGATGAAACCCTCTCTGCTCCACAGGCTTACATAGTTGCACCCCTCCAGCTCTGCTGCCTAGAACGCACACAGTCTCCTCTGTCTGAGGCTGGTTTCACACCATATTGAAGCTTTCTCAGAGGACATCTTATTGTCCTTCTGGAAATCTCCAACATCCTGGAGGCAGGTTTCAATGCGTGCCTTACTCTTTTATCTTTTTTTTTTTAATGTGAAGATTTTTAAAATTATTTATTTAATAACCACATACTTAGAAGAAGCATTTCATTACAACAGCATTAACATATTCAATAACAATTTCCTGAGCTAAGATGCATCTCTTTCAAAATTGGCTGTAAATTTTTAGGTTTACAGTTGAAT